>NW_006294876.1:3888663-3889716 GCF_000327345.1 Myotis davidii | reverse complement strand
CAATTTTGGCACTTTATATTTCCATATAAATATGAAGTAAGCTCATCCTTGCTTGTGTGTAAAATAAATGCAGTTTTTTCCTTAATCAATAAAAAATATATTAAAAAAAAGAAAGAAAGAAAGATGAAAAGCCAATTTTCTTTAAGAGGCAAAACAGACAGCATTTGACTGGAGGACATCAGCACATTAAGGGCATAGGAACCTCACTGAAAACAGGTGAAAGAAAATTTACCCATTGATGAGACCTACCCCTCTGTCTGCCGCTGACCTCCCAGAGTACTGGCAGTTGGGCATATACCCTCTAGGAAGTGAAAGAACTTTCTCCGGGGAATTTGACCATTCTAAGAATAAGAGCCTGAGAAAATAAGCCATATCTTTTTCATAAATTATTCTACAAGCATAAGAATAGTCCTTGTATTAAGCAGTGCAGGCAAAATTTAAGTCATGCAATAATAATTGACTCACTATCTCATCCATAGAATGTTTTTGCTAATATTACCTACAATATCCCAATCATAATCCTAAATTGTTTTCTTGACTCAGTAGCGTTGGATCATTTAGTTTTGAGTAGTGCAGCCTGAGCTATTTCTCTTTCCAAGGAGCAAACCAAGCACTAGATCTAAAATTTTAGTAGTTATATATAAATTGATCCTTTTGGAATTTGATATATTCCCTTATATTTTCTTCAGAAGTAATAGCATGTACTGAATAAACTATTTTTGTCATTTAAAAACTAATTGACACTGCCCACCAATTTGAAACAAAAAGAAATCCTATATAATAAAAGAGAAACGTGGTAATTAACTGTAACTTCGCTACCCTTCCCATTGGCTAATCAGGGTGATATGCAAATTAACTGCCAACCAAGATGGCAGCCGGCAGCTAGGCAGCTGAAGCGAACAGGAGGTTTACTTTCTCCAGTGACAGAGGAAGCCAAGGTTCC
The DNA here is from genome assembly GCF_000327345.1 of Myotis davidii. Lineage (NCBI taxonomy): Eukaryota > Metazoa > Chordata > Mammalia > Chiroptera > Vespertilionidae > Myotis > Myotis davidii. The sequence goes on along the minus strand of NW_006294876.1, from coordinate 3,888,773 downwards.
CGCCTGCCGCGGCCGGTCTCTGAGCTGCAGTCTAAGAAACAATGTTGCAAATATAGAAGCTAAACTAGGGGTGGGCAAACTTTTTGACTCGAGGGCCACAATGGGTTCTT
>NW_006294876.1:3879854-3886464 GCF_000327345.1 Myotis davidii | reverse complement strand
CCGGGCGGGAGGAGGAGGTATGGGCAATCAGGCAGGCAGGCAGGTGAGCGGTTGGGAGCCAGCAGTCCTGGATTGTGAGAGGGATGTCCAACGACCCATTTAGGCAGTCAGACATCCCTCGAGGGGCCCCAGATTGGAGAAGGTGCAGACTGGGCTGAGGGACACCCCCCCGCCAGTGCACAAATTTTTGTGCACCGGGCCTCTAGTCAAATATAAAGTTTCTTATGTGAGAACTTTGCTGTTTCAATATTTGCCTACAGAATCCTGTAGCCAAGGTTGCTTTGTATTGCTGCATTCTGTAGTAAATGTTTTGAGTTTTTCTTGCGGATCATTCATTTTCCTACTATTGGGTAGTTGGTTCATTCTGTCATAATGTCTTGAACCTTTCCTACAAAACTTTTAAAAAGCTATTGACTCTGACAAGTTATAAGCATGCTAAAATTAAAGACTTTTTAAATTTTACTTTAAACTGCTAAACAAAACATGGATAAAATAAAGGCTAAAAATATCCCATTTAAATTCTAATTTAGTTGCCTGAAACCATATTATTATTAGTTACACAATTAAATGTTTAATTCAAGAAGTGCCCTGTTAATGTTAGTGTTTTTGTTCTAAGTACAGGAGTGTATACAAGGATGAATAAAAAAGGTAGAGAGGAGGGAGGGAAGAGGAGAAAGAGGCCAGGATCAAGGCCTACCAAGCCCTTATGTCAGACTAAACACAGGATTCTTAAATACAGATGAATCTTTTTCTTCTCCAGAAACACTTCAATCAGACCCCTTCAGCCTCCCAACTGCAAACTAAGGTCATTAGACATAGTACAACCCACCTAAGGGCCCCTCCCCTTTCACCAAAACTGGGGGAAGGGCACGGCCTTGGGATAGTAAAGCCTCGAGGTAAATATGGAAGTTCTAAAACCCAGTGGCCTTAGTTCTAGACCAGAGGGAAGGGACTAGATGCAGCACAGTGGTGGGGTTCTAGATTCAGCTGTCAGGACCTAGAGCCCAGTGGTAAGCCCAGAGGTCTGGGGTTGGATGGTAAGAAAGCCAGTCCTGCCCCATCAGGGGAGACCCTGGAGGGCACAGAAGGAGTCTTGAGATAGGGGGGATAATCAGACTCAAGGAAAGAGGACTAAGGTCAGGTTCAACAAAAGGCCAGAAAGGAATCTTAACTCAGATTGCATGTTCTCTAGTAGGAATGAGAAGCCAGTGGTTCTGCGCCCCCACCATACTTAGCCAAAGTGGAGGAGAGGGGAACAAGGATGGAAGGATCCTCCAGGCTGAGCTGGACACCCCAGAGGGGGCTAGACCACAGCAAACACATGAGTGCCTTGTCCTGGAGCCCAGGCATAGAAATGAAATGGAGGACTTTTAGCATCCTGCTAACGTAAGTCCTTGAAAGTGCCCCCACTCTAGACTTAACTGTCCCATGAGCAGGGTCAGCAAGGGCTTTCCGGTGTTTGGTGGCTCCCAGGCCATTCCTCAGCACTTTACTCTTCATACTAGAGTTTATAATCCATGAAGGGTTTTAGGAGCCCTAGAACCTCTGGCACCACTGCAAGGTGATGGCAGATTCCTGGCCTCTTTGGGGTCTGGGCCATGCCTGGGGGACTCCATTATGCATTCTGCAATTCAAGAAAGGCACAGGTAGATTCTGGAGTTCTGAAGATTCCGAGAGTGGAGCTGGCGGGGCATATAGCAGAGGAGGCAGAGCTGTGGACCCCACTGAGGGTTTGGGATCTGGAGTAGGGGTTAGCATTATGCAAGCTGGTTAGGAATTAGATGTTCGGTGGGGTAAGTTTTCCGTAAGTCAAGGCTCAGCTGGAAAAATTTAAAATTTATCATGCAGTATGTAAATTTAAACTCTGAAGTCATATGTTCTTGTCTGTAATTGTTAAACAGCGGTTCTCAACCTGTGGGTCGCAACCATCGGAAAACACATAGAGCATATCAGATATTTACATTATGATTCATAACAGTAGCAAAATTACAGTTATGAAGTAGCAACGAAAATAATTTTATGGTTGGGGGTCACCACAACATGAGGAACTGTAATAAAGGGCCGCGACATTAGGAAGGTTGAGAACCACTGAATGTCAACAACATAACACAAATGTAGACACTGGACTCACGTTTGCCATAGTCTGCTGTAAGAGCTTGCGAGCGTGGACCTCCTGGCCTTGGCCCATGGACACATAACGGGTTTCTATTTTCAATCTCTTCCCCAAGGCGATGATGGAATCCGTGGGATCTGAGCCCATAGACAGGAGACAGATGAGTGGTGTCCGTGGATCAGATTCCTCCCACGTCTTTTCCAAGTCCAGGATCACCCCTTCGGCATAGTTTTCTCCCATGGAGTCCATGATGTACTTGCGGGCCTGCCAAAAGTAGTACACCAGTCACCAAAACTAGTTCTAACTCCTTTACGTGTACAATGCAGAGTGGGTTCCAAAATTCATTTGTATAGATTATCTCAATGATGTCCACAGTAACCCTGACTATTAGAGGGCAGAGATGTTTATCATGATATATTTTCTATTTTTTTCATTTGGTAATCTTTTTTCACTGCTGTCATCCTTCCCTCTAAAAAAAAACCCCAATGTTTTCATATTGATACGCAATAATTATTACATTCATTATTACTATTAAATACACTATTTTGATTAAAATTTATTCCAATCATCCTGGATAGATTTTATTATCCCTATTTTACATATGAGAAAGTAGAAACTCTGACAGAGCATCACTTTTGCAACCAGGCAATTGAATATTCCCTGAGGTGAGCAATCATGCTTAGAGGAAATGCTGAGAGTGAGCCTGATGCTGCTTATGGGGAATGGGAATTGAATATGTCTACATTGTAGACCTTCTACTATGCTTCCCGGAAAAGGTACCTGATTGAATACTACAAAAGGAGTCCAACCCAAGAATAAGAATTTTTGAGGGAGAGACCTTCTTCCAGAGGAGACTTCTGGACCTTCTAAAGACCGTAAGAGCCATGGGAAGCCATTACAGGAAAAACATAATCATACTTCCATTTCTTCTGGAATATACAGGATAGAGTAGAGTGGACAAGAGTGACTATAGGAGACCAGTTAGGAAGTCATGCTATCATCAGCCTATGTATGTCAGAAGCCAGGATGAAGATACAAAGGAGCATGGAAGGCTTAAATTTCAGCATTGGACCATTTCAATAATAATCATAAAAAGAAAGGAGGGAAGGAGGCAGGCAGGGAGGGAGGGAGAGAGAGAGAGAGAGAGAGAGAAGGGAACTACTTGAACCTTCTACACTGCCCTTAAATAAGGCAACTGTTATAGAATTCATTTGGGAAGAATAAAAGTAATGAAGTTGAGAAGAAAAACTAAAGGAAAGGTGATCTCAGTGTCCTGAGTTGCAAAACTCCTTTTCCTTTTTTCAATAAATCATCAAATCTAGTTGTTTCATTCTTGCACAGTATCTAGTGGACATGGAGATGGTAACTCCATGTTTAAACACTCTCTGGAGAGTGAAGGGGAATGTTTCCTACATTCTGTTATAAACCCTGCCTATGTTACCCCTTGGCTTACTTGGAGAAACCCTTGAAGAATCAATGTATGTGGAATATTAGTTAAGCTTTTAATTGTGAAGGCAAAATACGATGACTCTTTTTAATGTGTAAATGTCCATGATAATAGACCAGCAGATTAAAGGTCTTTAAAAAGGTGGATCTTTTGGAGGTAGGAGTCGCATTTAAACCATATATAAAATACATACAATTTAAAAATGTTTAGGCAAGCCTACTTCCTTGCATCAAGGGCTGTGACACTTTCTGGGGAAATGAACACAAGTTTGGGAATGCTCTGCTTCCCTTCTAGTCTCTCTTCTCCCTAGAAACTTCACATTCTTCCTACTTAAGGGAACATTGTTTTACTACTAGCAAAATGGAGCAGCCATATCATTTTTGAGTTAACACATTGCAGACGGTCACGAGAATTCTCGTGTTTTCTGTTCTAAGGCTTGTGGCCAATCATGAGAATTCTTTAAAAAGATATTAGTTTGTAAGACCATGTAATAAATAACTTCAAAATGCAATGGGTATTTAATTTTAAAGCGTGCCTTTAACATTTATATAAAACGGTTTTTGTACTTTTTCAATAGAAACTTATCTGGCCACTGGATAAAGCTAGCAATAAAACTACTGGTCCGCAGTGTTAATATAAAAAATGATACAGAAGAATAAGACATTACCTTTATGCTATACCTACACACCAATCTTGAGAACATTCACTCTTGTACCGTTTGGGCCAAAGAATATTATTAAATTGCTTAGCCTACATGTATACCTCGGTACATTTATTCCTCATTTATTTTTTCATTTTTCACATTCTATTGCTAGAAAAATATATGCAAGACTACAAAAAATTCTCATTGGGATTATCATTTTAAATATGTCTTTAAATTTAAAAGAACAGCCTCCTTAAAAATAGTCTTTTAATTTTTTATAATATATTTTTATTGATTTTCAGAGAGGAAGAGAGACTAAGAGAGAAACATCAATGATGAGAGAGAATCATTGACTGGCTGCCTCCTGCACACTCCCCCTCACCCCCACTGGGGATGGAGTCTGCAACCGGGGCATGTGCCCTGACTGGGAATCAAAATGTGACCTCCTGGTTCATAGGTTGATGCTCAACCACTGAGCCACACCAGCCAGGCGTCTTTTATTTTTTTAATAGGGACGTTAATGGTTACCTGGGCAATGGTTCTGTCAGGACACCAGGATCTAATAAGAAGAAGGCGTCTAAAGCAGTCAAGAGATTTATCATAGGCATTTGGAAGAGGTTCCTCCTCAGGGTTTTCCTTATCAAACCAAATTTTCCACATTTTCTCATTTCTTGATATCTAAAAATACAAGGGGATAAGAAATGTGGCACACCATAGAAAATGCTTTCAGTGATAGGTCAAAGATATGTTCCATTGAACTTTCTGGCCATTCCAGACATGTGTGAATGATATCTCTTGATTATTTTTTTTAAATTTTATATTCTAGTGCCCAAAAGTCTAAACATTAGCAATCAAATGTGATTTGCTCTAATGTCACTCTGTAGTAATAACAGTCTACAGATAGCTTCTGAAGTACAGAGAACCCTGGTTTGTTTAATTTCTTTCATGTCTTTGTAGTAAAGAAATCAATGGAAGCTCATTATTTTAAGGAAATCTGATTTGCTCCATGAAATCCTCTCATGATGAAGAACCATGTCTCATTCACTTATGTTTCCTCACTTCCCAGGACCACTCTAGGTACAAAAAAAAAAAAAAAACCAACACAGAATTTAATACATGTTTTATAATTAAAAGATGATTTTTTGGCCAATATGCTATTAGAGTAATTAGAAATCTATCACACAATATCAAATAAATAATCAGGCACTGGCTTCCTTTAGGCAACTGATAAGGAGGAAAATAACACACTCCATTATCCTCTGGAGCTTAAAAAAATCAAAGAGAGAGGAGCATTACATAAGCAAGCATCTGAAAAACAGAACAAACAACATTACAGATAAATATAATGTTATGTACTCCAGTATATCCCCTTTGATTAAATACCCAAGTGAATATCTTAGTGGTCTAATTTTTAAAAAAGCATTCCAGGTTTGTATTTAGAAAGTATCATCTAAGAATGAAAAATAATAACCTCTTTCAATCATGGAAGACTACATAATGTAGAGAAGTTCAAGGTATAAGATATAATCTCCAGCCCTAACCGGTTTGGCTCGGTGGATAGAACATCAGCCTGCGGACTGAAAGGTCCCAGGTTTGATTCCGGTCAAGGGCATGTACCTTGGTTATGGGCACATCCCCAGTAAGAGATGTGCAGGAGGCAGCTGATCGATGTTTCTCTCTCATCGATATTTCTAACTATCTCTCTCCCTTCCTCTCTGTAAAAAATCAATAAAAAATATATTTTGAAATAAAAGATATAATCTCCAGAAGATAACAACCTCAATGACAGATAATGGCCCAGGTAAGGTCACTAGGAGTCACCCTGTGGGGGAACAAGCTAGAGTGCATTAAAACTCCCAAATGAGTTATTTTACCCAAAAGAATGCTCTGTACCCTAACTCCATGGTAATCATCAGTTGTAAGCCAAGCCATAAGAATTTAGCAGAACTTAAGCTTCTGATTAACTTAAACTGGGAAATTAAAAAAAAAAACAAGCATTGCAAATTTTCTGGTTAAAAAAAAATGTGTTTAAGTTTTTAACTTGTAGTTGAATAAAGCCACGTTGCTGTCAATGTGATTTCTCTCTGGTCATCTGATATTCAAAAGCCCATCTCCTGGCCTGTCCTGATTCAATTCTCTATACTCAACTTCCATGATCCCAATATATACACAATTCATCAGCTACCAGCTAATTATGAAAGGACAATAACTTCTAAAGACAAGCCAAGTGTCTGCATTAGATTCATACCCAGATGCCTAGCTAAGAAATATAACAGGAGGGGCAAAAAGTATATTTAGTATAAAGAAGAAGATGATTGTTCATATTTTCATATTTAACCTGTAGAAAGAAGGCACAACCTCTTAAGTATATCTAATTATTGCACATATATGAATCTATATATTTCTA
>NW_006294876.1:3868232-3879681 GCF_000327345.1 Myotis davidii | reverse complement strand
AAAAACTTCTGCTTAAACTATGTTAATTTCAATTATTTTACTACATTGACATTTTTAAGCTCAGAAATATGTCATGGTGATGAACAAGATTTAAAATTTAATGAAAGAATAGGTGATTTCACAAAAACACATTTAAGAATCAGTAATATAACTGTGGAGCCAGGCCCATGCTGGATTCTATCCTAGCTCCACCTTGCCAAGGATGCTAAGCTCAAAGTCATTTCCACAAGGAAATGCATACCTGAATTTAGGATATCTGGAACTACTTTCCCCTAGGAAAGCTCAGTAAGCTAGAGGACCAGAGTAGTGAAGCCAGAAATCAGTAATATATGATGCATGTCTATCTAAGGCGTTGTCTCTCCAGATCACTCACCTTCTACTTGCTCAGCTTTAGGAAACTTAGAAAAAAAAGAAACCTGAGGAGCAAGGGTACAAGAGACAACAAATTGGAGGGAGAGAGAGAGAATTGTCCATAAACATACATTTGTAAGCTCAGGTCTAGCTGAATGAGTCTTTGCTGCTACTATCAGATGGATATGCATATGTATATGAACATGAATATGTATGTGTGTGTATATGTATATATATATATGTATATGTATATATATATATATCTCAGTATGACTACACTCCCTCCAGGGCACAGCATGTGCATATACACACCCCCTCCCTACTATCCCCATTGGGGTTCTCTTCAAGGTTCTCTGCAAATCCACTCTCCACGTAAAGTCATGAAAATCCCCTCCAACCCCCAGATAAAATGGTGTCTTATTTTTAAAGGCTTTGTTTAGAAAAGTATAGTAGATAAAACCATTTAGACCCCTACTATCATTTTCACAGGCACTTTAAATATTTGCTGTCTTGCCCAGCCCATGTGGCTCAGTGGTTGAGCGTCAACCCATGAACGAGGAGGTCATAGTTCGATCCCCAGTCAAGGCACATGCCCAGATTGCGGGCTTAATCCCCAGCAGTGCAGGAGGTAGCCAATCAGTGATCCTCATCATTGAGGTTTCTCTCTCTCTCTTCCTCTCCCTTCCTCTCTGAAATCAATAAAAATATTTTTTAAAAAGTAAAATAAATATCTGTTGTCCTGACATTCAAGAATGTGATAGTGAATTTATGTTTCCCCACCTTCCACTGGGTTGTCTTGTTCCAGTGTATGGTATAGGGGACCTGTCTGTGAGCAATGCTTCAGCAGATACAGAATAAGTGTCCACAGGCTGAGCTGCACAGGTGCCTCACCCACCCACTCCAGCCACCCGGCTTGCTTTGCTTTCCCTCCATCATATTCCTTGCTTTCAATGGAGCCCCTGATGCCGGCTCCTCTTCCTTCAACACTCTTCCTCTGAATGTCCCCCAGAACCAGTGCTATGCTCCTTCAGGCCTTTGCTTGCCTATCCATCTCTCAGGGAGGTCTACCCCATTAAAGATCCCATATATCCCATTTAAATTTTAAACCTCCCCTACCTCACACACCCTTTATCCAGCTCTGTTTTTTCCACGTGCTTACCAGCTCTTCACATACTGCATAATGTACTTATTATTTCATGATTTTTTGATGTATCACCCACCCAAAAATATATAAACTCTACAAAAGCAAGATTCTTCTTTTTGTTCACTGATGTGTTCCAAGTGCTTATTCTGTGCCACAGCACACAGTAGGTTCTAAACAAATATTCATACAATAAATGAACAAATATCTCACATAAATGCAATCTTCAATGAAGTACAAAGAAACTATTATAACCAGAAGAAATTACTGCACAGAACCTTCACAATCATTCCTATCCCTGCAGCTGTGTATAATGCTTCAGAGATGATATTGACCTTTAATAAGGGTGAGAAACTCCTCATGCTTGACCCAGTTCCTCTGGATGTCAATCTTCAGGGTAAGCAACAAGGTGAACAGGAATTTGTGCTCCTCGTACAAGCCCCGGGCAGCATACTTATAGACCTCATAGGTCATGTGTTCTATGATATTAGCAATCCTTTTGCTTGTAATTGGGCTCTTGACAGACCTGGAGTGGAGAACATTATAATCAGACTCATCCCCCTGCCCTTTTCAATTGTACATAAAAGCAACATCTTGAATGTCGAATATGTAACTTTGGAGGGCCAATTCTTATTTTGTACACAACAAGGGTAAGACCTCCAAATCTAAAATAACAAGCATTTTCTCATTGTGAAATAACGTAACAGGCTCCATAACGTCTTCTAAATCAATTTTATCCAACAGGCATTATCACTCACAACAATGTCTTGGGGATTTTCTTGTTTAACAGAAACACATGAAACCACAGGAATCAATCAATGGATGAATACTTGGTGGAGCTTTCTCTGAGCATAAAATGATACATGAGAATGATTTGTTAACACCGTAGCTATTGCACTAATCTTAGATTTAAAAGAGAATAAGACTCAGCAAAGCTAAAGAAAATTATAAACGTAAAGTCATCATCTAGACCACAGATAGAGAATTCAGGTTGCCTTCCCAAGCACATACACACCTGGCTAAGGAAAGGTCAAATAAGCCCAGAAACTGGCGGAGCGAAGTCTGATACATCTCATTAACCAAGCGCATCTCGGTGATGAGGAAGTAGAGGATGCTGCCCCGAGTAGCCACTGAAAGACAAAGTAAGGCTGCATGTACTATCAGGCTGGAAAGTAAATGACCCAGGGACCGATTGGCCTCAACTCTACATGAAAACAACAAGTTTTATTTCCATGTCTTACTGATAATTATGTATCAGCAGTGGGAGTCTAGAGTGATGCTCATCCTCTGTATTTAATTCTTACTTATAGGCTTTGTTTAAGTAGTCCACTATTTGTGTTGCTCAAATGGCACCTTCCATTTTAGAATGTCTAGATCCCTTACAAGTACACTTTACTGTTTCTTTATAGGTAGAAAAGACAACTGAAAGGATATCAAAGGTTGTAACACCTAGCAAGTTGTGTAGGCAGTGGAAGGACCTCATTCTTAATTGCCATGAAGAAGCTATGCCTAATCTTGGCCTAAAGCTGGCAAAAAAAAAAAAAGGCATCGCAAAGAGGATGCACCTGACTCTTCATTGGTAAAAGCTGGGAAAAAAAAAAAAAAAAAAAAAAAAGGCATCACAAAGAGGATGCACCTGACTCTTCATTGGTAGAAGATATGGTTTCCATTATTTTCCCAAGAGGAATGATAACTTATTAAAGGAGATCGAATTATTTTAGCACGATCCTCTAGTAACCAATGAACACCACCAATTATCAAATTGGTGGATAAGACTGAAGAGCTCCCATTATACCAAAGAACTACCTTCCAAATACAAAGACTACAAACAAAACATTAGCTATTCGTTGTCAAATAATAAACAACTAATGAACAGCCCAAAATTCATGCATTAATTCCTCAGGTTTTACTAATTTGTAGTCAGCTGGTCTTTTACAATTCTCCCTTTTAGTTCTAGTTTAAAAATAAGTTCACAGGAACTTTAAAAGATTTGCCAACTAACATGAACTGGAAAATTAACATCACTATAAAATATTGTCATCTCAATTTTACTTAATAGAAATGCCACAAAACATAAATGGCCACCCCACTTTGCAAGACCATTGGCCTAATGTCAATTTTTCTAATTCTCATTTATTTCCCACTTCATTTTCCTGTGACATTACTTCATTACCAAACTCACCAGGTCTGTACTCCTCCCGGGCTGAGTTAATTTGAATTTCTGTATCAGCTGAAATTTCCAGCTTCTGTGTCACCTCTTCGGCGGTCTTTTTTGTGTTACTCAGCACAATAATGAGACCCTCGTCTTCCACCAGGGACCCCTGGGTACTCGTCAGCCGGTAAAGTAAATTATCTTCTAGCTCCTTCATTCTTCTTTTGTTTGCGGTCACATCTTCCATAAGATGAGTTCTTTCTTTCTCCAATTCCTGTTAATTTGCATAAAGATATTTTCTTCCTTAATTAATAACTATTTCTTGGTCATTCCTTAAAAAGTTAACATACAGGGCTGTCCTCAAGCTCCTGTAGTACAGTTACCATATTTGGTTGGAAAAAAAATACAAACATCCAAGTAAGAGAAGGAGGATTAATAGAGGAAAGAAGAATTGGTAGCAAACAATGTGAAATTTGCTAAAAGTATTACCAAATCCCCTTTACCAACTATTTCTTTTCTAAAGTTGAATCATTTTAAGTGACTTTTGTGATTACACTTAAGCTTGTTTTGAAGATGACATATATTTGAAAATATATTGAAGTGTATTTGAGAACAAATGTATATATGTCTCTGATTAAATACATTTACTTCTGCAGTTACATTTAAATGGAAAAATCTTCTTTGCTTCTAAAGGTTCTGTTTTCTCCAAGTGAAGTTAAGAAGTGTCTTCCCTATAGGTCTTTTATTGGCAGCTTGGGAGAGAAGGCTTCAGAAGATTATTGTCCCTATTGGCTATTTCTTCCTCCTGGTCGTTAGAGAGTGAGAGAAAGTGGAAGAGAGGAAAGGAACGGTGGGGTTGGTAAGGGTTGGGGAAGGTGGAAATGGCCATGACATTGAACACACCAGCAGAAGCAGGAAGCCCATAGGCTGGGCAATAACAGAACGCTTCTGGCACCAAATCAAATTGTATGTGAAAGTATCATTATGCGAGAGGCTCTAACTTTAAAGCTAATAAAAGAATCAAAAAATGGGAAGGACAATGAGTAAACAGGATTTAAAGATATAGTCATGTCTTGGTATCTGAAATACAGACATAAAATTCTATGTAACCAAAAAAACACATGAAGTTAAAATCAAGATTGTGGTAACACAATTGCAATAAGACAAAGAGAAAGACCACGGGCCTCTGCTTTCTATTCTAGCCAGTTAACCCCCACTGATTGAACAGTTTTGGTGGGTGGGCTCCTACCAGGCTCCCAACTCATGGTCTGAGCACAACGTGTCAGGTCTGGTACTAGTCTAGAAAAGGAAAACTCCTTTAAGCAAAACAAAAGCTTTGCACTGACATCAATTCTTAATTCTTTGAGATGTAGCAACTCAAGCAAAACCTGCTCTTATTATTTTTGTTTCCATCTGTTACTTATATTTGGAAGCTTCCTGAGTAGTTATTTTAATTTATGTATTCACTAGATGAGAATCTCAAATTTGAGGTAATGTAGAAATTAGTACAAACAAGTGACATTTAAAGATCACCATAAAATTTCTTTCCAAATGCAGTTATAATAATTAAAAAAAAACATTCACACCATGTTTACACTAAGAAATACAATGATAATAAAACTAAAGGGAAAAACTTCAATTATTTTTATTGTCATAATCCAAAATTTCATACCTAACACCATCATTTCTGAGTTCCTCAAGGTGAGCTTTATAAAAGTCCTCACCTGAAGACAGGTAAGAGAAGGAATAGAGCAGTGAGAGGAGTGATGGTTTTGACATCAGAATGACATGTTTGAATCCAAACTCCCAGGACTTATTAACTACATGACCTTGGCCATGTTACACAACTCTACAAGCCTCAGTTTCTTCATCTGCAAAATGGACATAAAAACAGCTCCAAGAGTGATTGTGAGGATATCGCTATTAAAGTAGCTAAAACATCAACTGGATGGATAGCTGCTCAGAATGTGTATCGTTCCTTCTATCGCCTCCCTTGATTCATTTTCCTCATGGATTTTTCAGAAAGATTATAATGTGTATTTAGAAATGAGTAGTTTGAAAAATAAAATCATAAGTTGGCCCAAAAAATCATACTTTAGATTTCATATACCATCATAAAAGCATAATGATGTAGATGAAAGGAGATGTTAAAAAGGAGAACTTTCTACTCTTGCACTCACACTCAGAATATGTGCTTCCCGGTCTGCAGGCACTGTCAAAACCAAAAACCGCCCCAAGTCTTACTGAGTCTTTTCCTGAGCAACAGTTTTTCTTCTGTCCATTTTCCCCCCAATTACATAGCCCCTGCCCTAACTGGGGCTAACTATTACGTATTCCATGGTGGACTACTCTGACCACACTTGGTCTCCCTTTTCTTCTCCTAAGTCATTCAGAAGATCTCCCTTAACTTTTGGGAAAAGGCCAAAATTCTCAACATGCTTCACACAACCTGTCACTACATACATTTCCAACCTTGTTTCCACTTCTGAACTATGGGATTGAAACCAAAATTATGCCTCCAGACCTAAATAGATACTTTTTGAAAGAAGATATAAGGAAGGCCAAGAGACATATGAAAACATGCTCAAAATCACTAATCATCCGAGAGATGCAAATCAAAACAACAATGAGTTACCACCTCACACCTGTCAGAATGGCTATCATCAACAAATCAACAAATGACAAGTGCTGGAGAGGATGTGGAGAAAAAGGAACCCTCATGCACTGCTGGTGGGAGTGCAGACTGGTGCAGCCACTGTGGAGAACAGTATGGAGTTTTCTCAAAAAACTAAAAATGGAACTCCCATTTGACTCAGTGATCCCACTTCTAGGAATATACTGCAAGAAACTAGAAACGCCAATCAGAAAAGGTATATGCACCCTTACGTTCATAGCGGCACAATTCACCATAGCTAAAATTTGGAAACAGCCTAAGTGCCCATCATCAGATGACTGGATTAAAAACCAGTGGTACATCTACACAATGGAATACTACGCTGCAGTAAAAAAGAAGGAATTCTTACCATTTGCAACAGCATGGATGGAACTGGAGAGCATTATGCTAATTGAATTAAGCCAGTCAGAGAAAGATAAATATCACATGATTTCACTCATTTATGGAATATAATGAACAACATAAACTGATGAACAAAAGCAGATCCAGAGATGCATCGATCAGACCATCAAATCTCAGAGGGAAGGCAGGGAGGGTAGGAGTAAGGGGGAGAGGTCAACCAAAGGACTTGTATGCATGTACATAAACCTAACCAATGGACACAGACAACGGGGAGGTGGGGGGGATAAAGACACATATGTAATACCTTAATCAATAAAGAAAAAAATTATGTCTCCAGGTTGCTTTAAAAACCATTATTAATAAAATAAACACAGTTATTAGTAATGCATTCAATAAGTGGAAAATTATTTAATTCCTGATTTAAAAAGTAATAAGTAAAAGCTTGACTACGATTGAGATGGTGTGGTCAATTTAATACTATTGTTAACACTTTAAAATAAATTTGTCAATATAGTAATACATTTATATTGCCAAAGGCTTGAAATAAAGCTAAGCACTACATTTCCCCCAAAGCTTGAAACCAATGAATAATATACTCCAAAGAAAATAGTACAATTTAAAGTAGTATTTGGGATTACAAAAGCAAAGTATGTATTACATGGTACAAAAGTGGCCCAACACTAGAACAGACCATAGTTGTGAGGAAAAGAAAGTTATCTTTGAAAAAAAATAGAATAATTGCTGCTTGCTTTTCACTCAAGATTTAAAAATAGAAAACCTACTTTGGGATAAGGTTTTAGGCATATTTTAATTTGTGTGACTGATTTAAATTTATTTCTGTTGACTATATAAAAAGATAGTTCTTTTTAAAATTAATATGAAGGAGGAAAATTAATCAAAATAATTTTGTCTGTAAGCATTTTTCCCACAAAGGGATTATCTCATACATACACACACACACACACACACACACACACACACACACAAAAAAAAAAAAACAGTAAACATTTGTGCTCTGTATTCTATACCCTAAGGTTACAACGTAAAATTTTTATATAAACTGTGAAAACTATCCCCAAAGTAAATAAGAAAACACAGCAGTTATTCAGTATAAGTTCAGGAAATGTACTATTTATTAATTAAATGATCAAAAAGTAAGGGCTTCAACAAAGATGCAAATGAAAACTAAAATCCTGTGTGTACATAAATGGCACCTGTAACCAAAGGTTTGAAATCAATAACAGAAAAGAGATGACAGCATTTCAGAGTTCTCATTTCTAAGGTAGCACCCAGGCTTTCATTCCCTAAGATTCCTTCTCTTCTGCACTTTACATTGCTAATTAAAACAGAAAGATTAAACAACAGAACTCGGAAACAGATTTATTTTTTTCTCTCCCACCAGGGAGCTGGCAATAACACTGTCTGTTTAGTGTCTTTATTAAATTACTTCCCATATCAGCTCCACCAGGTTCAGGCTCCTCTACCTCCAAAGGAAATCAATCATCCATCCGCCTTTCTGCTCATCCGGAATTCTAAACAATGATTACCCGTGAGGCTTTGCATGGCGTGACAGTAGAAGTTGTTCATTGATATTAGTATTTTTCTCCTAATACTGCAGAGGTCTCTTTGAGTTTCCGACTTCTTGTTCTCTGGGACCAAGGTCAGAGTGAGCCTAGGAGACCAGGTTTTCTTTAAAGGAAAGCTGCTGGAGGGCCACTGGGTTACTGCCTGCTTTAAATGGTCGCGATCCATCACCTTCTGGTGACAACAGAGGCTGTCTGAATCTACTCACAGGTACATCAATCAGGTCAACAACTGAATATGGCCTTGGTGTGAACTTGAACAGCTCACACATTTAAAATGACTGCCTTGAAGCACACAGAAAAGTGTAAAGTGAGTTCAAAAGTCTGCCATCCTTGCATTCATAGGCTCTGGGGTTCCTTTGGTTTCTAAGGCTAACAAAACTGTGGGTCCAGCCAGCTCTACAGCTGAGCACTCCTGAGACCAGATCCCGTGTGAGAGGGCTCCTCACTACCCATGTTCCCAGGACACTAGGAAGCTGGTAAATTATGGAATCAGAGAATAGTGGTCTTTCCTTTGCAGCATAAGCCACAGCTCCAAGCCACCTTCCACATGAAGAACCTACAGGCCAGTGAACGCACAACTCATGCTGACTGAAGCCGCTCACCATTTGTTTCAGCCCCACATTTAAGGGATTTTCTTAGATGCTTTCCAACATCAACTTCCCATCGGTGGGATCTTCCTAGCTTCCAACACCCCCCTTGGCTCTAAAACATTTTATACTGACATTTTACATTCATATTTAAAATCACCCAAAAAGTGATCATAGAGAGACTACATCATCAATGAAGTCAAAGGAACAATTTAATTTAAACCTCAGAAAACCTTTTATATCTGTGTTCATATGACACAGACATGGGCTCTTCTCAAATGAGTTACTAGATTATAGGCCAGCAGTTCTCAACCTGTGGGTTGCGACCCCTTTGGCGGTCGAACGACCCTTTCACAGGGGTCGCCTAAGACCATCCTGCATATCAGATATTTACATTACAATTCATAACAGTAGCAACATTACAGTTATGAAGTAGCAACAAAAATAATTTTATGGTTGGGTCACAACATGAGGAACTGTATTTAAAGGGCCAGAAGATTGAGAACCAATATAGGCAATGCCCGGAAAACACCAGAGTCCACCTCAAAGCCACGTGCCACCACCCAGGCCGGAGAGACACAGTAATCAGAGCAGATTTGGGGATACGGTGGGAAGAACAGAAGCTGCAAAATAACAAGCTGCTTGTGCAGCGTATGCCACTTAAAATCCTCCCAAATTAAGTCCAGCAGGAGGGAGACTTTGCTTTAGAGAAAAGGAAATTCAGGTTACATGTTGTATTATAATGTGGTTCAAGGTAAGAGACCCTCTACTATCCTAAGGAACGAGTGTGGGGTACTGTTACTCTGACCACACTCTTTGTTAAGAGTCGTTTACTGTGAGACTGGAATAGATTCTGATAATGAGATGACATTCAACTTTCCCAGGAAGTACGAAAAAAGCTGGGCCAGGGATCCTTATTGCCTTTTCAAAGCTGTTTGAAGTCTTGTTTTCAAAGGAGCTTAAAGTGCTCCTCGCTTCATCTCAAACCTCTGTGGCCACAATCACGGCTCATCGCTGGGCTGTTCTGTTTTGTTGCAACCACAATCTGTCAGACTAAATGATTTTCTAAGGAGACTCTATTCATCTGGGCTGAATAGAAAGAAAACCAAGGACAGGATATTATTCAAACTGCCATCAGAGTCCCTTATCTCCCTGAGGCCAGGGCCACCGGTGAGGCAGAGCCTCAAACACCACACTGGGTCCTGCCCCGAATATGTTACATCCTGTGGATCAAGATGCCCAGTCCTTCCTGCCATCATGACACAGCAGCGCTGAGCTCCCTCAACCACCTCTGCGGAGACGCCAAAAATGAACAAGTACATATTCGGAAGGTGTTATCTCTTGATAGCTAGTCTGTGGCAGGCATTCTAGCATCCGTTCCTG
The DNA here is from genome assembly GCF_000327345.1 of Myotis davidii. Lineage (NCBI taxonomy): Eukaryota > Metazoa > Chordata > Mammalia > Chiroptera > Vespertilionidae > Myotis > Myotis davidii. Next base: position 3,869,465 of record NW_006294876.1, on the reverse strand, counting down.
CCATTTTTTATTTCCTGCTATTTTATTTGTGGAAAGGCTCAAGCAAGATACAATATACAAAAAAGGTAAAAGTAATGGGAAGGGAAGACTCCAAAAATTCTGCCAATTTAACCGAAATAAATCTGTAGGCCAGTGTAGCAGGTGCCATAAAGTAAACTAAGAATCCAGAAGAAAATCAATAGCACCTTTCAGAGTCCATCCAGTTTCACCAAAGCAGTCTTATTAAAATCCTCAAAAATCTCTAGATTTCTCTGCCTAAGACTCACATGTTCCCTAGAGAAAATGCTGGTTCAAACAGGGAAGTTTCTAAATTATTGGCCATTATTCATTGAGCATTAGTTTCCCCATAAAATAGAAGTAAAAAAAAGAAAAAGAAACAGATCTAGAGTTATCCTTATAGAGAATTGAGCCAGTAGCTTCCAGAAAGTGCTCAGTGAAACTCTATCTTCTCACAGCATACACAGAATGTTCTTAAATAACAAATATGAACTAACAATGTTTGATGTTACCTGAGTGAAGCATTTTAATTTTATATTCCAAAAGTATAACAAATGAATTGAATGAAAGAAAAACCTAGACATGTACTAGAAAGCTAAAAGTCCATAGAACTCACAATAGAACAAACTCTTCAGGAAAATAAATTTAAAAACCAGGATAATGAGGCTGAAAATAAAACTGATATTCTCATAGTTACACCATTTGTCTTTATGAAATCAAGTGATGATAGATATGTGATTTATGAGATGCAGATGAAATATGTTAAGTAGATATTGGTTAGCAGTTATCTGAGACACTTGGGAATTAGTAATGAAAAAACTTCAGAATGAAACAGGAACTCAATCCTATTACAACTTTTATCACATTGCTTTCATTAATGAAAGAATCACAATATAATACAGAAGAGGGCATGGCCATACTTCACTCACCTGCTTCTCTGTGAGAATGACTCTGCCCAGCAACTGGTCTTCTAGACCCTTCATGGTGACAGTGAAGTCAATGATGGAGGTTCGAGCGCTTATTTCAGGGGTGTAGGCTGGGTTGGGCAGTTTGGTGGTAATATAGAGTCTGAAGCCATGCATCACATCTACTTCCTTGTCACTGACTTTCACCTTTTTTATTAAAAATAAAGTTAAAAGTAATAAAACAAAGATGCATCTTACTGTGTCTTTCTGTATAGGATCAAGTGTTGCTCTATGCAATTACGTACCTAGAAATAATTTGTACTAAAAATGA
>NW_006294876.1:3867655-3868209 GCF_000327345.1 Myotis davidii | reverse complement strand
GGGGGCCTTGCAGTGAGAGCCTCAGTGTTGGTGAGTCCTTTCAGAAGGTCAGAGCATCGCTGTCTACTGGTTGCCCTTTTTTTTAAAGATTTTTAGAAATAGAGGAAGGGAGGGAGGGAGGAAGGGAGGAGGAGGGAAGAAAGGAAGGAAGGAAGAAGGGAGGAAGTTCAATATATATCATGCAATAAATACAGAATTTATCACCAAAACTGTTGTGAGATGGATTCCCCACCCAAAATTTGGCTCAGAAGACTAGGCTGATGGTGTCACATATGCACTAAAAGGATAGAAAAAGATTTCTTTACTACTCACATAATGGCATTTTCTGGGAGATTAGGTTAGGCCCCCAAGCAGGTCCAAAAATTCACTTGAGAGGGTCAGGGGGGCAGCTGTTTTGGGATTTTGTGGTGGTGAGGGTATGGGGCTGGAATGAGGGTTCAAAACATGGGCCTGGACAGGGAGGTTCATGATGTTAACTTTCCACCACTGCCAAAGGAGAGAGGGAGTACCCAGATTTTCTTAACAGCTCGCCCAGATTTGGGACAGAAAGGGAA
>NW_006294876.1:3863690-3867642 GCF_000327345.1 Myotis davidii | reverse complement strand
GGAAAGAGGCATAATGGGGCTTGAAAACTGACCACAGTCAAACATCAAAATGGAGTCAGACATTTTTACACACATCAAGTAGATAATCCTAAAATCCTACGCCTGAATACTTTAATCCCAACTCAGGAAGTGTGGGAAAACAAAGCAAATGCCTCTTGCCCCAGACTCGAATTTGAGTTACTGCCTATTGAGAAAATTTCATCTGTGTCACATTTACCTGGCCTCATGGTAATTGTTCTGCACAGTTTATCAAAAGGCTTAACCTACCTTAAAGGTAGATCCAGTCTTAATGAAGTTTCTCTCCAACACATTTTCCAGGGCTGGATCTAGTTCCTCCCCAACATCTTCGATCAGCAAGGGCCTTCCAAGAGAAAGACTGTCCTCCAGGTGGTTCCTGAAGTACTTGTGATTTAGAGATGTGATCTAGAAACCAGATCAAGATGTTGTTCTTGACAGAGATAGCACAATGTCATGCACAGAGGTAACTCACAGGAAGCTGAGCCTAAGCATTCTGTCACCGGAGGCAGGTACAGGGAAGTCAGGGATCCTTACTTGAAACCACAGTTGGTGTGAAGGGATACAGAAAGCTTAAACCCTGTCCATTCTTTTGCTCAGCAGACCATCACTCCTCTTTACTGGGAAGCACGAAACATCTCTGGGTGGCAACACTGACTTTCCCTCACCATCACTTTTGTGATAAATAATCCTATATAATAAAAGGGTAATATACAAATTGACCCTAAGGGCAAAACAACCAGGAACGATTGGTTGCTATGATGTGCACTGACCACCAGGGGGCATATGCTCAACACAGGAGCTGCTCTCTGATGGTCAGTGCACTCTCACAGGGGGAGCTCCACTCACCCACAAGCCAGGCTGATGGCTGCAATGGCAGCAGCGGTGACGGGAGCCTCTTCTGCCTCTTCATCAGCACTAAGGATGTCCGGCTGTGGCTTAGGCTGCTCCCTGAGGCAGATATCCCCATAGGGCTCCCAGGCTGCCAGAGGAATGTCTGACTGCCAGCTTAGGCCCGATCCCCCAGGGAACTGGCCTAAGCCAGCAGGTGGACATCCCCCAAGGGGTCCAGACTGCGAGAGGGTGCAGGCCGGGTTGAGGGGCCCACCCCAACCCGAGTGCATGAATTTTTGTGCACCAGGCCTCTAGTCATAGAATAATTATAAAGGGCCCTTATAAAGTGCTGTCATTTGGTGTGACACAACTCCAGCCTGCTCTGCTTATCAAAGAGAGCCTTAGACACTAGCAGAAGAGAGTCTGAGACCTTTGGAAGGTGGCATTAAGTAGCAATTAATACAAAGGCAAATAATGCAATTTTTAGAAATTATTTCTAAATATCAATATCTAAATACTAATATCTAATATTCTATATCACTTTGTAAGGTACATAAATGTTGGATCATTATGCTGAATACCTAAAACTAATATAATACTATATGGCGATAGATAGATAGATAGAGAGATGATAGATATAGATATACAATTAATTCTAAGTAACAAATATTTTATTATCCTTGGATACTTGTTGTTCTGGGGCAATAAAACTAGTAACATAAATATACCCAAACACAAATTACCTGGAGTTCATTTTGGCTTTCTTTATTTTTAATCCAGATCTTGCCTTGAGTCTGCGGATCAATTAACAAAGGATAGCGAGATGCCTTTGTGACAATAATTCCGTTCTGAATGGATAAATCGTCATTTGGTAGGCCTTGGAGGTTCCATTCACTAATTGTAGGAGCATCAATCAACATCTCGTTGAGATTCAGATTGTCAGCAAATGGAATCTCTCGGGCTTTCATTTCCTTCTGCCAGTCATTTAACATCAGATTGCGAAATTCTTGGTTAAATGGACCAGAATAAGACAGAAAAGCCGTGGCCAACAATACATCTCCTAAAATGGAAAACAAACACCTCTGAAATACTTTATGATCAGACTTGTACTTGTGTAGAATATTAAAAATAAAAAAATAAAAACACCATTCTTTTACACTAAATTCCAGAAACCAAACTGTAACCACATGTTGCTGTGTCTTGATGAATAAGCAGTAGTTTGGTTTACTGTTAAACAGGGTCCAAATGGTCCACCAAGGATTGGCTGCTATAATCAAGCACTGGAGAATTTTTACTCTTGTTGGATTTGGGAGGATGATGTCTGAGTTTAAGATACAAAGCTCAGAAGACAGAGCCTCTATTCTAAGTGATCTTGATCAATATCATCTTTCATTCATAGAATTTAAGAGTCCTGATAATAAGAGGTTTAAAGGTCATTAACACATCTAATATGGACTGCATAGATGTAAGGCCAATATTCATTCTTCTGAAACACTGCAGATTCACTCTCTCTTCTCTTTCTCTCTCTCTCTCTCTCTCTCTCTCTCTCTCTCTCTCTCTCTCTCTCACACACACACACACACACACACACACACACACACACGTAGAACTTTAAAATAATAGAGTTTGTATTTTGATTAAAGCTTATTTTTGCACTCCGTAGAACTTTAAAATAATAGAGTTTGTATTTTGATTAAAGCTTAAATTTGGTAACTCCCTATCACAGTCAACACATAACCTCGGTAATACAGGAATCTACATACCTACAAGTCTTTTAGTTTGTGCAGCAAACTCTTTACTTTGCTCTGTCCATCTTTCTTTTTCTCCTGCCAAGCCACCGATCAGTGCAGAGGCGGTCTGCATCTTACGTCTGCACCGCTCTGCATCTTCAAGCAAGGTCTAAAAAGGGTCGACACCAGGAGAGAACCTTTGTTTAGATAAATACAGCCTCTGGCTGGAAAATGCAACTTAAAACATTATATATGATCCGCCTTTCTGAGACATGTGAGGCATTCATTTCCTGGAAAGCATAAGATTCAGTTCCCATGTGCCTGTGTCAGCCTAAGCCTCTCTTTAAGGAACTTGAATGGATTTCTCATGTGGGGCCCTGAGCCAATTGTCAGACCATCCCTAGATGTGAAAAACTGAGAAACCATGGAAATTTGTATCATTTGTGATTTCTGTAAAAGAAAATCAGAAATAAAATACAAGCATGCATGCTAATATCATAAATCACACAAAAACCATAAAGAAATACATACTGGTATACTTATTTTAAAATTAGAAAAATTTCTGATGTTAAAGTTCCAGCATCATTATCGCTTTATCTATACTACATGTCCTTTCACATCAGGTGAAACTTGAGATTATCTTCAGATTGTGGGGTTTTGCAGCTCGTTCTCAAACTCCAGCCATACTTGACTCAGCAGGTCCCTCCCTGCTGCTCCTTGTGTCAATAAAGTCCTTTAACCAGACTTCCACATACTATGGCCATTGGATGCTTAGTTATTAAAAACAAATGGTTCTGACTCGCCTTAACCGGTTTGGCTTAGTGGAGAGAGCATCAGCCTGCGGACTCAAGGGTCCCAGGTTCAATTCCGGTCAAGGGCACGTACCGTGGTTGTGGGCACATACCCAGTGGGGAATGTGCAGGAGGCAGCTGATCGATGTTTCTCTCTCATTGGTGTTCCTCACTCTCTGCCCCTCTATATATGGCATTTACAGTTGACCCTTGAACAAAGTGAGGGTTGGGGAAACCAACTCCCTGAAAAGTTGAATATTCATAGTAACATAAAATATATTTTTAAAAAAACAAAAAACAAAAGAACAAATGGTTCTGACTCTCTATGTTTAAGAGACAGCTATTAATTCTACTTGTAAAAATGTACACTTATAAAGTAATGATAGATATAAATAAAGATTTAGCTGTGTAACCAGTCCCTAGAAGTTCAAGTATTACAAAGGGTATTACATATGTCTCCTTTCATAGTAACTTTTGAATCCCCAAAAACTTAATTACTAATAGCCTATTGTAGACTGAAAGTCTTACTGATAACATAAAGTCAACACATATTTTGTATGTTAGATGTTATCATATAATAAA
>NW_006294876.1:3860920-3863592 GCF_000327345.1 Myotis davidii | reverse complement strand
TGCCCAACTGCCCACACCCCTGCCCCATCCCGGAGTTTGGCCAGGGGCAGCAGGCAGCCGGGGGAAGGGAGGGAGTACCTGGCCGGCAGCCGGCAGCCGCTAGGGACCGTACCAGTGCACAAATTTCATGCACTGGGCCTCTAGTGTGTATATAAATATATATTCTTACAATAAAGTAAGCTAGAGAAAAGAAACTGTTAGTAAGAAAATCATAAAGAAGAGACAATACACTTACAGCATTATGTGTATTTATTGAAAAAACCATATATAAGTGGACCCACGTATTTCAAACACACGGTATTCAAGGGTCAACTGTATATGCTAAATATCAAACAATAGAGGATTATTTAAATATATTATGGTAAGTTGTGAATAAGAATACTCTGAAGCCATTAAAAATAATCTCATAAAAATGTGTAATAATTATATATCATTAAGCTAAAAATTCCATTTATAAAGCAGTATGTACTGAATTATCTATTACAGTTTTAAATAAATTTAAAATACATGTAATTCGAGGCATATGTTCAAATATGAAGTGATAAAGAGCAAAATATTTCTAGTGTCCTCTCCAGGTTACCTATGTGTATTTTCTATAAGGAATATGAATTGCTTTTGTAGTAAAAACACAATACAGTGCTTTACAAAAGCATGATCTTTATTCAGCCTGCCTAAAAGATTGTTTCAAACATTAAATAAGATAAAGTGGGAGGATCTGATTTGAAAAATATGAGAAAAAAATGCTACACAAGACGCAGTTATCCTCCCCATTACAGGGAAACTCAGAATGTTCACGTTCCAGAGCCGACTCCTATTTTGGCTGAACACCCTGACGTCTCACCAATGGTCCTTAAGTGTCTGTTAGAAACAACATCAAGCCTTAGTGAGGGATGATGTGCTGTGTTTGCATTTGTATAAACTCGATGAAGCCTTGATCTAAACCAAACCTCTGCAGAGAGAAAGCTAGAAAGGAATGAGGGATTGCCACAGCCATGAAGTGTGACAGTCCCTCCCACGCCAGGGGGCAGTCACCTGCTTTTCCGTCATGGCCTGTTCGTACTCGGTCTGCACCACATCCAGCTCTGCCTGCTTGTCATCCAGCTCCGCCTGGGCCTTCTGCAGGTCCTGCATGGCCACGACGTGGCGATTCTCCTGCACCACCAGGTTGGCCTGCACAGGACACACAGGAGGTGTGGGGTGGCAGCAAAGCAAACATCCAGCACTTCAGAGACTGAGAACACTCAGTTATGTCTCCTGGTTATACCTGCTCTTTGTTCCACCCTTAGGGTCTTTTCAAATTGTGTTAAGTCAAGACCAAATCTTCCTGTGAACTTGACATAAATGTTCACAAGCAGAAAATTAGAATTCATTAGAATAGGAGTCAGCAATTTTTTCCCATATTTTATGCTTCCGGGCCAAAAGGTAAAATCAAGGCCACCAATGTCTGTGTCAACCCTGTCTCTTTTACAGAATTCCTGACACAAGACCTTGGACATTATCATGGGATTCTGTGCTATAGTTTTCTGTGTTTCTTTCTTTTTTTTTCTTTTTTCTTTTTTCTTCTTTTTGAAGTTGACAATGTATAGGAAACTACCAACAGCCCACATGGGCTTAGTTCCCTTACAGAACATCTGTGCCTAAAGGCTCACACTGTTCTGATTGGTGCAGGATTACAGAGAAGAAAGAAACATCTTGTGTGCAGCCTTTCTGTCACTTGCTGTCCCCATGGACCTGAGTACAATAATACCAAAGGCTGAAAACTCCTGGGCTGTGTGAAAAGTCAAGACCCAGTTGACCTAGAGACCCCTCACAGGCACGTATCATGCAGCTCTACCCAGAAGGCTTACCTTCAGAGGCAACACTTCTCTGTTTATAGAAAAAAAGGACGCCATGGCTTTGGTCCAAGAGCAAAGACCGGCCACATTCCCACATACACGTTTAGCAGTTTCGATGTTGTAGTCTGCCATTTCAAAGTAAGGACCCAAAAATTCTATCACTTCTTCATTGATTGTGTCTTTTGGGAATTGCTATGGGGAAAAGGCGTAAAATTAAGTCAAATGCTTCTTATCATGAAGTCATATTCACATTATGCTCACAATGCTATTGAACACTGAAATGGAAGAATGATGCTATATTTTGTTGATATTTTAGGATATTAGACAAAAGTCCTAAAGGTGAAAGCAGAGTAAGCAATCACAACAAAGAAGTCAGAATACACTTTGTCTTCTATGGACAAGATATGCCAACCCTAAATAAATTTTCTGTGATTCAAGGAAAAGGAAAGTATTTCAGTGATGAACACTAAAATGGTTATTAGAATTTCAGAAGCAATAACATTTTCATGTCATTAATCCTAAATAGGTAAATTACAAACCTGTAAAATCAACAATGGAAAACAAATACACCAAGAGGTATTTAGCCTAAGGACATATATATTTAGCATTCAGCAGCAACTAAATCCTTAATACATTCAGACAGAGGTTCTATTGACTCGCCTGAAATGTGCAGATAATAACTTAGACATTAGGCCTTGAGGGTGATGAATTAATTTTTAATCATAGGACTATCAAGAATATGAAAGAATTGTTATCTTCTTGAGGAACAAAATATTTTAAATAGTAGCAGAAATGCATCAAGAATACCTTCTTACATCAAGAGAAAATACTTATCAA
>NW_006294876.1:3857949-3860893 GCF_000327345.1 Myotis davidii | reverse complement strand
TTGTCTGGGATATGTCTGTGTGGCCCACTAGTTTCATAAGCTACTTATTGTTATAGCTGCTGTAAGATAATGTAGCCACAGTAGCCACTGGCAATGCTGAATTAAAAACTGAATGAAAGATAGTGCTAAAGTTATCACTTGGGAGGTGGATGTGGGTTGAGTATTCCCAATTAATTGTCTCAAGATCTAAATATTACAGATAAAACTTCTAGAAAAAAAAACTCAGAAGCATTTATTCTGCCTTAGAGGTGGGCAAAGATTTCCTAAATAGAGCGCAGAGAGCACTTAAGGAAAATATTGAAAAATTGGACTACATTACTAGTAAAGTTAAGAACATCTGCTTATCAAAATACACTATTAATGGAATGAGCAACTAAGGTAGGAAGTGGAAGAAGATAGTTGCAAACATATAAATGATAAATTACTCATATTTTATATATGAAGAAATTCTACAAAGTGATAAAAATTTGAACGACCAACCTGTAGGTTCTGTAAAAAGTTCCCTGCAGTCATCAGTTTTAAAGATTCCTGCCAGGAAGGAATTGTACAGCTTTTTTCCGGGTCAATTTTCACTGCATTGACTTTCCTTTGAAACAGCAGCAGCACACAATCCATGATCCTCATGATGAGGTGAGGGGGCCGGCCCAGCGTGCGGACAGTGGCAATGTCCGAAGGCTTGATGGTCTGGGGGAGGAAAGGAGGTTAGCATCCAGTCTCAGATTAGAAAGTGCGGACAAGCCTTTCATCTCTAAATGCTACGATTCTGACAGAGGAAAACAAGCATTTTAAACAGATGCAGTCATGGGGGCTAGATGCATACTTAATCCCAAACAAACCCAAAAGTTCCAATGCTGAGCGGATAAGGAGTTGTGACTTCCCTAAAATGTACAGACCACTTAGTGTCAGAAAACAGAAGAGTGTAATCGGAAAGAAAAAAAAAATCGTCAGCACTCATGCAGATACCAGGGACCTTCCACCAGGAAAACTCCAGTATTTGCAGTGCTTTGTGACGCATTAGTTATGTAGGTCAAGAATCTGCCTCTCTCTCTCTTAAGTAACTCTGACTTGTCACAGTGGACTGACACTAGCAGGTAGCCCCGGGGCTGACAGATTGAATAATTGGAGGTTTCTTGGCTGGAAACTGACCTTTAAGTGACAGAACTTGAGCAATAAGAATTTCACTAAGCTGTTAGAAAAGTTCTGTTCCATTTCCAGTACAGAGATTCTTATGGCATAAATTATTTAATAGTCACATAGAATCATTCTGGTTGATAGTAACTGGCTCTCTCTCTCTTAAACTCTTTTTGGAATAAGTAGTGGTAAATATTAAATATAAAAATCAGATATGGTACACTCTCTAGACAAACAGTGTACATCCATTCCTCCCAGATCTTGAAAACCTTCCATCTTATCTGCATCTGCATCCCCCCTGCCAAAGAAGATACCCAATGACCTTCTCATCAAAGCTAATGATCTTTTCTCCAAGGACTAAGAAAGAAAATAAAACCACAAAATCAGTGGGGCTTTGGTCAGGAATGTAACTATATACTTTGAAAATATTTGTTTCAGTAGACTAGTATTTGTGAAAGCTGGAGAACAGGAAGTGAAGAACAACTGGGGGAGGGCGGGAAACAACATCAGAGATGGCGGATCGATCTTTCTTTGAGATGTGTGGCTATAAAAGAAAGGAGAGAAATATAATAGCAGCCAATGGGAAATGCAGGGTCAAATTAAAGTTATATAATCCTTAGGAGCTGAGCATGCTATTTTACTTTAGCTTTAGAAAGGGGAATTTTCAAACAGACTTGGGTACCTCGGTAAAAGAAGTTGGAGAGGTTATAAATGAAGTTAAAACTATTTCAGCTAAGTACTGAAATCCTCTCTTCTCAGCATGCAAAGCAATATGACTATTATATAATTCCCATACATCATTGCAATATAACAGTTATTTAACATCTGGAGGCATTACGTCGAGCAGATTAGCATTGAGATAGGAAGAGACACATTCTTTGCTGTTACCTTATTTGTTGTTTCGATTTATGATGCCAAAATGTTAGAGTTTAGATGTACCTGGAACTTTCTTTGTATACACTGGTAGTACCATATTTCAAGATTTCAAAAGCTCCCAAAGAGGCAAAAAGATGGAGACAGAACCAGTGAAAGAAATTAATAAAAATCATCTTGCACAACCCCAATCATCTTACCCCAGTTCCCACACACTTCTGCACTGATGATTACCTAGTGCAGGATCATTTATTGACAGAGAGCATTAAATTAGGAGGATACTGGAAAGTACTTTATAATATTAAAAGAGATGCTAAGCCTTTGAAGTCTTGGGAAAATGCAGGACTTTAAGCAAAACCTGAGATTTCATATGCTCTATTCCTATGATGCCATTAGAAATTATGAGTTCAATAAAGGTTTAGAAGTTTCTTTACACTGTCATTGTCTTCTCTCTGTTGATCAGACACTTTCAGAGATGCTCAGATGCCTAAAAGAGGTACAGGAGAGGATGAAGATCAGGATCTCATCCTCAAAGAGATATCTGCATCCCACGTTCACTGGGGCATTATTCACAATAGATATGAAAGCAACCTGAATGTCCACCGATAGGTAAATGGATAAAGAAAATGTTTTGAATTATAAGACATATAATTCAGCCTTTAAAAAGAGAAAGAAATGCACTTATGACATGGATGGATCTAGAGGACATTATGGTAAGTGAAAAAAGTTAAACACAGAAAGATAAATACTGTATGATCTCATTTATATGTGGAATCTAAAATGGTGAGACTCATGGAAGCAGAGAGTAAAATGGTAGTTGCCATGGGTTGAGGGGGAGGAGAAATGAGGAGATGATGGTCAAAGAGTACAAAGCTTCAGTCATGCAAGATAAATAAATTCTAGAGATGTAAACAGCATAATGCCTATAGTTAACAATACT
>NW_006294876.1:3844337-3857602 GCF_000327345.1 Myotis davidii | reverse complement strand
AATTTTGCTACTGTTATGAATCATAATGTAAATATCTGATATGCAGGATGTGTTTTCATTGTTACGAATTGAACATAATTAAAGCATAGTGATTATTCACAAAAACAATATGTAATTATATAAGTGTTTTCCAATGGTCTTAGGTGACCCCTTGTGAAAGGGTCATTCGACCTCCAAAGGGGTCAGGGGCCACAGGTTGGCGACCCGCAGGTTGAGAACCGCTGGCTTAAAGACTTAACTTGGATCAAAAAGTTCCAGAAATGTTTCCGGAAATGTACTAGGAACTTGTAAAAAAGTAACAATTAGATTATCGAATAATGGTGCATGCTCAGTTGAGATTATGTAACTTGAATTAGCAGTAGACACATCAGCAGCTTTTCCCTTTCTCCAGCAGCTTTTTAGGCCAAGAATCAATAACATAAGGTAGTAAATGAATAAGACTGAAGTAAAAGCAATCTTAAATTGAGCCTCCAAAAATCTTAAATTGAGACTTCAAAACTGGACCAGCCCTTTAGGGTATGGTCTAGTTCAGTGGTAGGCAAACTCAGTCAACAGAGCCAAATATCAACAGTACTTCTTCAAAATAGACTCGCCCAGCCCGAAAACCGACTTCTGCACATGGGCCACGAAGTTTCAATCACACTGTACGTGCTCCCGCACGTGGTATTTTGTGAAAGAGCCACACTCAAGGGGCCAAAGAGCCACATGTGGTTCGTGAGCTGTGGTTTGCCGACCACGGGTCTAGTTCATTAAACTCACCATATTTACTCAGAATCCAACCTCCTTTCTAATTGCTCTATTTGTTACTGCCACACAATTGAATCAAATATTTGTGTTGGAAGCCTGCTCAAACTCTGACATTAATCAGCTACTTTAGATCAGTAGTTTGTCATATGGATAATTCATAGATAAACTCAGAGAATGTTGTGGCTTACAGACCCTCTCCTGTGTCCTCAAGAAATGAGTGAGGAAATGATATTTGACAATTTTATGTGTCTTTCCCAATGTCACATAGCTTATTGGTAACAGTGAACATGAGAACCGAGGACTCCTGACTGCCATGATATGGCACTGCCCATCAGTCAATCATGAGTGAGGAAAAGAGATGGGAAATAGCACGTGCAAAATATATAAAGAGCTAGTAACATCTCTAAGCAAAAAAATATTACTTGAAGTTGTTCCCATGGAGAGCACTTTGGTCTGAAGCACTTCCTGTTGTTACTCGTCTTTTCTTAGTTTTCCTCCTTCGCCCGATGCTTGACATCTGTTCTATCGCACATTTACCTGCAGGGCGGCTTCTGCTTCTTCTAACGCTGGTTTGGCTGCTTCCAGTTTCTCTTCTGCAATGGCCTTGTCCTTAGAGATGCCGTCTACAATGGCTTGTGCTTTGTCCTTTACCTTCTGTACCTCAGCCTTCACCTTCTCGGCAGCCTGTGCCTTCATTGTCACTTCTTTTAAGACCTAATTCAATATACAACGAAAAAACAAAAAAGCCTCGTCAAAAATTAGACCCAGCTGAAAGGGCACATTTTTGCTTTGGTTTCTTGATTTTGTCCATTTATATAATTTTTCATACATATATATATCATTAACATTTGTGAACCAGGAATTCAAAATAATTGTGGTACACATGTGAATGTCCACCCACCGTGTCGGCTTTATAGTTTGCCACTTGTAGCTCCTTTTCTTTCACTTCCAGTTCTTTGCTCAGAGCTGCAACAGACTCTGAAGCTTCTTTTAGCTTTTTCAATCCAGTATTCATTCTGAGATTGAAAATCCAAGAAAGCAATGTTAATTTTGTGGTAGCTGGCCACATTTTCCCAGCGGTCTATATTATAGATAGTAATGGCCATATTTGAAGACTGAGTATACATACAAACAGCAAATCCAGCAGGGCTTGATAAAAAGGGATGGGTCCAGGCTTGATTCCAGCCTAAAGACATTGGTGTGTTTTCCACAGACTGTGTGTGGGAAGAGAGAACCTGCTAAAAATATTCTGTATGCCCAGCCAGTGTGGCTCAATGGTTGAGCATCGACCTATGAACCAGGAGGTCACAGTTCAATTTCCAGTCATGGCACATGCCCTAGTTGCAGGCTAGATCCCCAATAGGGACCTGCAAGAGGCAGCCGATCAATGATTCTCTCTTTATCATTGATGTTTCTATCTCTCTCTCCCACTCTCTTCCTCTCTAAAATCAATAAAATATATATATTTTAAATATTCTGCCTAACATGAGGAACATCAGTGGATCTAGCATTTGTATCCTGCAGGAAACGTGTTTAACAAAGTTTAGTTAAATGATAATAGACTTCAAATGTTTGAAGGCCTATCATGGAGGAAGGAGAATCAATGACTTCCACTTTTTGAAAGAGACCAATGAGCCCTAGCTGGTTTGGCTCAGTGGATAAAGCATCAGCCTATGAACTGAAAGGCCCAGCGTTTGATTCCAGTCAAGGGCACATGCCCAGGTTGTGGGCTCAATCCCCAATAGGGGGCTGCAAGGGGTAGGCAATCAATGATTTTCTCTTATCATTGATGTTTTTATCTCTCTCACTCCCTCACGCAAATCAATAAAAATATTTTCAAAAAGGAGACCAAATGAACTGAAAGGCCCAGCGTTTGATTCCAGTCAAGGGCACATGCCCAGGTTGTGGGCTCAATCCCCAATAGGGGGCTGGAAGGGCTAGCCAATCAATGATTTTCTCTCATCATTGATGTTTCTATCTCTCTCACTCCCTCGCTCAAATCAATAAAAATATTTTTAAAAAGGAGACCAGTGAGGTTAAAAGCAGAAAGATTTAGGATCAAGAGGATAAATGAATTTAAAATCATCAGAACAACACCGTGAAGGGACTAGCTACCTGCCTGAGCCTGAATTAATGCATCTTAAAGACTGGAGCCCTCAGAGTTATTTAGTATAATCACTCACCCAGGTGTTCCTCATGTAACAACCCTGGCTTATTCTGTCCATATTCAGGCAGAAGATGTAAGTGGTCAGAAAAGAGTAGGGAAGAGAGTGAAATATGGAACAAACCTCAGCGAAGTAGTTATTCACTTATATACAGTGAATATAAGCAGGAAAGAGAGTATCCTAGATCCTCAGAAAGGATAGCAAGAGAGGGAGGAGGGGATGTCTGGGTCCTCAGCTTCCTCCCAGGTCTAATATTTCTATAATTATGTCAGTCAATATTAGACAAAGTGGTAGGCCACATAAACACTTGGCAACATTTTTTCCCATTGGGCAAGAAGAAAGCCCCTAGCAGCCATAAACCTTTGAACAGGTTTGAGAGAAGGTTTTCTCAACCCTATCACTGTTGGCCCTGACCTCCACTTGATTCTTTGATGTAGAGGTTGTCCCATGCACTGAAGGATGGCTAGCAGCAGCCCTGACCTCCACTTATTTGATGCCAGGAGGACTGCTCCACGCCCCCATCACTGGAGTTTTAACAAAGAAAAATGCCCACTAGGAGTAAATTTGCCCTCGTTGAGAGTGACTGCTGTAAAATAACTCCATATTTGAACTTCACACTTACCTGTTGGCCAGAGTTTGCACTTGCACATGCTTCTCTCCGTATATGAACTTGTAGCCCTGAATGAAGGACAGGTATGACTTGGGAGTCACGTGGGTAGAACGTCGGAATCTCTGGAAATAATCAACACACTTCTCAGCTACCCCATCCTGGAAGGAGCCCATGCACTGGACCACTTCCTTCTTGGTTTCCAGACTGCAGTCAATATCATAGGAAGAAAGGAAGTGTTCAGACACTAGAAAGAAAGAATAGAGATGACAGCACGGGAAATATGATCATGAATTACCATGGTAAAAGTTAACTGGCTATTTTTTTTAAGACTTAGTTATTTCTTAGGACTCCATACTATTTTTAGCCCTAACCAAGTAGATATAAGTCAGCATTTTTGGTCCCAGGCCTATGACATCAATAATTTTATTTTCCTTTTCATGTATAAAACTATCACAGACTTTAAATCTATCATCACGCCTTGTTTTCTGGTACTTATGCAAAGAAGTCTCTTCTACACAGCTGCAGCTTCGGGTCAGCGGCCAGCATGTTGTATGGTTTACATAAGGACAAAAGTGGTACAAATAGCTCAGAAATCAGTGCCCACTTGGTACTCATATTTAAGAATCTCATTTTTTTTTACTCAGAACCTGTCAAATCCTTAATTCCCTCACATTCTGACTGCATTTGGCTGTAGATTGTTCATCACTAATTTTTTTTAATCCCTGGGCCAATTTGTTCTTAAATGTAGCAGCTAGTCATTTGCAGTCAATTCTAATTTGCAGCATCATTTTAAAATGTTTGGGTAAAACCTCCTGTTGTTCACTTTTATCTTCCCAACAGTGCCGAACACAGGGCCAGCTCTAAGACAGCATTTCCTAGTATAAGAATAGGCCACCACATCAGAGCTAATCAATCACACATACATATTAAGTGTCTGCTACACACCCACCACTGTGTGGTGCCATGGAATAAAAGAGGAGGATGACACTTGGTCTCAACCCCAAGGAACTTTAAAGGGTTTCATGTAATACAGTTAAATCTTATCATAACCATTTTTATGAATCTTAGAAAAGATGGCCTATGGATTTTCTTTAAAAAGACTTAAAATACTGAATAACATACGTAAGAGTTGCAAACAGAAATGCGGCCAATAAAAAGGAGAATAAAGAGAAGGAATGAAGTGTAAAAACCTATCAGGTGATAGTTGGCAAAGAAATAAAAGTGGCATCTTTTCACCAATAGTAACTGATCACTAAATTAATGTGGTCATTGTGGAGCAGCATCTACATCTATGCAAGTAACAGAGACTGCTTATCAGTGTGAGATCGATGGGAGGCAGGTAAAGAGGAGGAGAGACCATTAGAAAGCTATTTAGGTTTTCCAGGTGAGTGGCAGTGATTGCTTGGCCTCGGGTATCAGTGAAGGAGAAAGAGTTGAGTAGATTCCACCAAAATTTAGAAGATAAAGTTGACATGATTTGATGATGGAATAGATCTGAAAGTCGAAGGGTGAGAGGTGCTAAAGACTAGAGATCTCTGATTGAAGTTTAAGGGATGATGATGGGACCTCCTGGGAGAGAGAGGCCAGAGGAGAACCAGTTCTGTTTCAAACATATTGAGTTTAAGGATCCTGTGAAACATCCATGACAGTGCATCAAGTAGGCAGTGAAGTGCACTAATTTCAAGCCAGAGGAGAGACCACACTGGAGATAAAATTGATGAGGCATATTACATCAGAGGCTGTGCATGAGCCTGCTGGGAGGAGAATCTGGACTAAAGAAACAAGTCTGTCTTGCCCTCCCACATGCCTGGCTCAATACACTCAATAAACACGTTCTGAATAAGTGAACAAATAGATGTATGCATGAGGTCAGAACACTTGCAAGGAACTGAGGACACAGAAATGTAAGTTTCCCTGACCATGTAATCTTGGCTTGAGTTGATGCCATGAGATTTAAAACTATGGGAAAGGTGGCCTATGGATTTTTTGTTTATTTGTGAGAAATAAACAAAGGTAGAATCAATAAGACCTCTGTCTTGTGAAAGAAGGGATGATCAAAGCATGGACTTGGCAGAAAGGGCTCCGTATTTAAATTAAATGATCTTAATTATGGTGTATTATTGTGATGGTCATCTGAAATTATTTTTGTTAATAATAGTACCTTACATGATAGTTTACAAAGTACTTGCATACTAATGATTACATCTCATAGGAAACTTTAATAAAGCATAGCTCTTAAATACTATCATTTTGTGCACTGCATTCATATCCGACTTCAAGGAATTTTTAAGTTTACACTTAGTTGTATTTACATTTTAATAGGACTTAAATTTTACATCACTGGCCTTTTCTCAACCGTTATATGACAAAAGAGAAAATTGTACAGTTGTCCTTCAAATAGGTTAAAATCACACATTAGAAAACCGTAATTTTCAGTAGTAGTATCTTACAAACAAAACTTCCCCAGTGGATAAGAGTTTGTTTAAAATATAGATATGGCTTCTAGTCAAAATATTGATGCTACTGTTTTCTTATGCCTCTGACAAGTCAAGTCCCTCAGCTCATCATCCCCAGTTTCCCCTCCTATAAAAGACAGGAGACACGCTAATGAGTCATTCTCTCACTGGGTACCACAGAGCTGGAGAGCAGGTGAGGGAGGCAGGAGTGAGGTGGGGTGAAAGAGGAGGCTCCAGAATGCTTCCTCCTCTCCACTTTTCACTGTTTTACCTACTATGGCTACCTGTGAGGTTTTACTGGGATAGAAGACTCTTCTTAATTTTAATTAGTATTAAAATACAATAACCAGAGAAAAAGTTTGACAGCCACTGCCATTGAATCAGGGTTCCCCTCAGGTTCTGATGCAGTAGGTCAGAGGTGAAACCTAAGTATCTCCACCAACTAAAATATCCACAGATAATTTCTCATCAAAAGCTGGGAAAGACCATGAACTAAATTAGTGCTCTCTAATATCTCCGTTACTACTTTTATGTTCAATCTATTCACAGAGTAAGAGAAGCATTAATGTCCCGTAGGATGGATGACTAGACAGAAGCAGCAGCAGCAGGGGCCCCAGCCACAGAACACTCTGGTTATCCTTTTCTAAGGACAGACACCATCAGAGGATTGCTGGATAATGATTCTGATCTAATATCCAGCACTGCAGCCACGAAAAGAAAACATCCACGAGACACATGGCTTAAACTACTGGTAGGTTGGCCAATCCACCAATGACGGAACAGAAATGGTATCAAATTAAAAATCTTAGTGGCTTCCTGTGACATTCCAGAGCCTGCCTGTGACCCATTTGAGACATAATTTCAGAACTAGAACACTGTCCATTAACCCAAAGGGGTACAGGCTGGAGATCTCTCTCTCTCTCTCTCTCTCTCTCTCTCTCTCCCTCTCTCTCTCACACACACACACACACACACACACACACACACACACCCATGCTTTGGGAAAAATTAGAAAATTTGTCCTCTAACCTTGGACAAAGTGACTTTTGACTCAATCCAGTACAGTGACAGCACATAGCACAGGATGTGAACAAACACTGGAAACTGGACACTTCAACATAAGACTTCCCACCACACTAACCAGCAATTAATGCGTCCTTCGGCCATCGGCTGAACCAGTCAACAGTGCATCCTGAAATCAGGGCAGGGAACTTCAAAGCTCGATTTCGAAATTTCTCCCCGACCGGCGAAAAGCAGAGCACAATGTGGAGGTTCTGCCGGACCCGACTCATGAAGTACTCATACAGGTTCTCGTTGGTCGGAGGACGTCTGGGGTGTTCTCTTTTCATGACTGGTATGAGATCACTGTTAATTTCATCAACTTCATCACGAGCAAATAGGTTGGAGACCTGAAAAAAGTGCAGACATTCAAGTTCAGTACAGACCTATGAAAACAGATGGAAACGGGTAGCTCGATTTGTACAATGTCTTTCTTCCATGTGTGTTCTTAAACTCGCCTTTAGGAAATTAACCAACAGCCTTCAAGATGAGATACACCACTTTTTAAAATACACGAGCGATTCTACCATTCACTACAAAGTCATAGCCTGTTCTTATAACCTCCCTCTTCTGTTTTTTTCATTTTTCACTTGGAGCACTCATTGAGGTTTTAAATGGATAGCTCCACATTTTGGAGTTTTATTCTCCAAAAACCCAATAGAAAAATCCATTCCTTATACTGATCACCTAACCCCCAGTAATAGCACTTATTCAAAACTCTCATGCAAGAAAATACAGACAGCACTAAAATTGGAGGGAATCTGAAGAGACAAAATACATGAACAATAAATGAGCACCTACCTCACCCGACGATAAAACGTTGTTCATATATTCCAAAAATGACTCATCCTTAATCTCACTGTCCGTGAAAATAAAAGTGATTCCTTTGCCTTGCTGACCAGCTGTTCTATACAAAATTTTCAGGTCTTCCATCAGATTTGATGTGTTGTAGGATCTAAGGAAATATTGTCATTGTGTCATTAGCTAAATTATTTTGATGTGAAGGAAAGATCCTTAAAACAATGCTTTATGCCATTTAATTAAGCAAAAGAATACTGATATTATTGCATCAGATGGGCATTTAAATGTAAGTGAATATTACTGGTTCATTATATTTACTTACAAATATTAAACTTATTTTTAAAATTTTCTTTCCGTTTCTAATAGCTGTTCTGTAGGGAGTAATAGAAGTGCAGCATCTTGGTAAAGTTTTGAGTACTTTGCTGTTTACTAAAGTCGAGAACTATTTTTTCATTGAGGTTTAATTGCTGTATAACACTATACTAATCTCAGGTGTACAACATAATGATTTGTGTGTGTGTGTGTGTGTGTGTGTGTGTGTGTGATAAACTTGATTTTTAAAACTCCACATTTTGTGAAGCATTATAATTAATGTTTTACACACAAAAAAGAGATCTAGAGTGAAAAGTAAACCTGGAACAAAAATGTACTGTTTACCACAACTAAATGTCACCTGGATGTGTTTATGTTTCCTTTTGAAAATATTTTTGGTAATGATAATAGAAGAGACAAATTGGAATATATACTAAGCACCATCTGCAATGATATTTTAGAAGATACCTCACAAATTAAATCAAACTAAACTAAATCATTTCAAGCCTTTATTATATGGGATGAGGGAGATGCCCTATTATAAACAGTGGCCTCCTCATCCCTAACACAGTTATCCTCAATACATCTTTGGATCCCACATGAAATGGTTTGCTAAGCAATCAGTACACTGTAGTAGAATAGGTAGAAACATTATAAAATATTCCAATAAAAATCTTGCACTATCAAAAGCAATACTTCGATGAAAATTAGCTTGCAATCATGAAATGTTAGAGAGGTCCCAGTACAGAGTAGCCCATTAGCACCAAAAGTGAAAATAAAGATATTCCAGCCCTGGAGACTCAGACTTACTAAATTATTATTTGAATTCTGTGTCATTAAATAAACTCTGAGTTCAGAGCACAAGAGCAAATAGTCTTCTGATTTTTTTAAAAGCTACTAAATATTAACTTCTATACTCTGCGCTTTTTTAACCTCTATAACCTAAACCCTAGAACCAGAAGTACCACTACCATGCATCAATATTTTAAAAAGACTTCTAGAGAGGTGAGATCTGAGAGATTCAAATTTTAAAAAACAGTCCCCCCTTAACAAATGGCCATGCTTTCCAGACCTGAGGCTCTTGCTCCTTGACCTTTGGCCACATGGCTGTGCAAAGGCTTAGCAGCAGGATGGTCTCTTGAAGACTATGAGAAAGCAAGGAGGCCTTGACACCCTTTCCATCAGTAATGGAGCATTCCCAGTATGACATGCAGAGGAAATAATTTTTCATGAAGAGGGGAGTCATAAGATTTTTTACTGTGGCAGTGGGTGCAGTGGAAGTCAAGGCAGACCAGAAACCAGTAATATTGTAATCAATTCCCAGGTAGATCTGGGATTTCCGGTAAGACATTGCCTCTTGGAGTCTCAGCTATAAAAGAGGCTAATCTACAAAGTGCTTTTAAAGATTGAAATAGCTTGTGCATGTATCTATGGACTTCCATCAATGAGACGAGTCAGCTAAATGCTTTCCCTATGGTGCCAAGCCGCAGCTCTATATCAATGTCCAATAGGCAAGACTTTCTGCTCCTAGACCTAGAAATTAACCTCTAATTTTTAACACAACTAAACTTCCCAAACTGGCCTGCTGCTTCTCATCTTGATTAACCCTAAAATTCTGTTTAGCATCTCTGCATTACCCCTGCTTATCTCTTCAAGTTGACTTTTCTCTTCATAATTCTCCCTGTACCACACACCTATATCACATATATCTGATGACAACCCTCCTGGGGTTCCCCATCTTGACGAGGAGCAGTACCACTTACCTAGTTTCCCAAGCCAGAACCAGGATAGACCAAATCCAAAAACTCAACTTCCTAATGATCTCTTGAATATGTCTGTCCTCTGTTCCTTTCTCACTGCTACCACTCACTGCACTACCATCTCTTGCCTAGATCCCTGAGACAGCCCTATACCTGTTCTGGTTTAGCTCCTTCCACCTATTTTCTGTACTGTGCATACAAATCTGACATGTTTCCCCCAGTGATTAACTCATTAATGGTTTCTTATTGCTCCAGGATAAAGTCCAAATCCATATGACACTTTCAAAGGACTCCATTTCTCTTCCTTTCCCCAACTTATAATTGACATATATCCTTTAGACTATATACGCCATATACCCAGCTATATTTAACTTCTTCCAGGGCCTCGAATGTTACTTCACATGTGCTGATTCTTTTGTCTGGAACATTCTTTACTGCCCCTCTTCTGTGAGATAATTTTGACTCATATTTAGGTCTTAGTTGAAACATGTCTTCCTCCAGGAAGCCTTTTCTAACCATCACTTAGACTAGGTTACGAGTCCTCCCCCTGTTTCAACAACACCTGGTCTGCATTTATTTCCTTATCATAGATAGCACCTATGTATCATATATATCAATTGAGTTGCTCACCTAACTGTCCACCTTGAATTACTGTAAACTCCATGATAACACAGGTGAGGTTTACCTTGCTTACCATGTACTCCTCAGTACCTCGCCAGTGCCTGACACATAGGTGGTGTTCAATAAATATTTTTGAATGTCTAAATAAGGAAATCTGTATTATTTTTCATCTATTTTTCCAGTTTATTAATATTCTTGAAATCTGAATTAACATTTAGTTGGGAAAAATTTCCTCTGAGATGCACCAAAAGGAATATACATAATACCCGCATCATGCATAACATAAAGACAAAGCCAGCTATTCATCACAATGAGATGCTGAAAAGTTTCAAAAGCAAATTATTAATGTGAAATCTTCACGGTTCATAACAGAAGTTGAAATGGAAAGATGATAAGTCAACAATGAAGAAGAAAAACTATTGTGATTTTTTTTATGTATAAGCAAAATGCATTCTTAACTTCAGGTGGCCTCTGAGAACTGTTTATCAAATCCATTCAGGGTTCATTAAAGCTAAACCGTGTTACCTTGTCAGCGTGATCTGGAAGAAAGTATAGCCAGCAATGAACGAAGCCAACCTTGTCAGGCTCTGCTTTCCCGATCCACCAACCCCGACTAAGAGGGCATTTCCCCGGGGAGTGCGAATGATGCGTGAGATCTAGAATATGGAACAGAAAAAGCATATATCATCCAACGTGTACATATTCCATTTTTTCCTACTTATTCTACATAGCATTGTGGAAGGTGTACATTTCTCAGGATCAGAACGGAGAGGGATAAGGGTTGGAGGAACAATGGCATTACTGAAGTGTTTAGTAATATTGAACAGAGTGGGGAATGTGGGGTGTGCCTTTAGGAATCTAGAAAGAGACCAGTATAGATAAGTCAGCAGTCAGCCCCGACTGTGGCTTGCTCTGGGTCTTCAAGAAGAGAAACAAAGAAGACTTAAAGGTTTCCTTTAGTTTGCCCAACCTACTGCAGTAGGATAGGGGGAAAAAAGAAATTTCAAAACATGTACCTTTGGAATACAGATCCCACAATTGATTAGAATATCCTCCATATCTGAAATATGACAGTTTAAATTGAAGAGAAGAAAATTCCCCAAATATGGCATAGATACAGAATTTATTTTTAAAGAAAATGAGCATAAACACCCTCCTGTTATTTGGCCAAGACAGTAATATCTAATATATCTACCAAGAAGTGCCTATAGGTTCACCAACCAGAAGTCCACTCTATTCCAGTCAGTAGCCCCAGACCATTCCAAGTCCCCATTGTGGTAAAAGTTCATATTTCTTTGGCTTTTACTGGTATTGAATGAACTACTTACACCATCAGGCCTCCAATCCCACCTAGAGGGAATTCAGTGCAGAATTCTCCTTGATGCATTCTTCACCTTGTATGATAACGATCTTTCCCTCCTAACTGCAGGTTAAGCCTGGGGTACTACAGTAATACCCACTGTTCTCTAGAGAGTGGGTTGGGGCTAGGAAGGAGTCACTTCCCCGTGGCTGGGGAAGCTTCCTGGAGTAACTCGGGCTCTGCACTCTGCCAAGGTTTTGTTAGACATCCTTTGTCAGGATTCAGGAATAATCTGTGCTCTATTCATACTGACTATTCTTGGCTTTTGAATTATTTCCCCCAATTCAGTGTGAGCCCCAGGAAATGAAAACCATTTTCCTGTCTCTGTTGTGGGAATCTGTGAGATAGGGCTATATTGGAGACTTGGTTCCACGCCAAACCTATTTATCAAGCAGCTCAAGTGTGCCTGTCTCAGCAGTACTCCAGCCAGTGAATGCTGAGGTGAACAAATTGGATGCCCGCCCTCATGGAACTTATCATCCCGCAGGAAAGAGGAACACACAAAAAGATCAATCTACACAATACAGCACCTGCTGGGCATGCAGTATTGGTGAGATGTCCTGCAATCAGGATGTGTTTCATTATAAGAAGTTGTGTGTGTGGGTTTTTTTCTGGATTACAAGGCAAGCAGAGCATGAGCCATGCAACTGGAGTGCGAGGCAGGTGCTAGATCATAAATAATGTACACACCACGGCTTGAACATTAACCAAAGACACAAAAGAGATATCCCAGAACTATCTCTGTTTTAAAAGAAAATCCTTATTTTAATTAAGGAAGGCATTAAGAAATATGCTTGGTCTCACATCACATCCTGTTTTGCTAAAATTTTATCTTAAATTCTGTCTCTTGGTTTCCAACATGACTTATAACTAGGTCACACATTTTAAGACTCACACCAGCATGACACAGACTTCGCATGTATTTTTCACAGAAAACAAGAGTGTAGAAGAGATGGTCATCCTAGAAGACTGTGAAAATTGTAGCCTTTAAGCTCAAAATCCAGTCATGAATTACTCGGCCAATTCCAGAACAGACACACTAAATGCTCTGAGAAGGAGGAAAAACACAGTCAAGGACCCTGTGCTGAGGCACCCAAGTCTTGAATGTCATGCCCAAAGTGGAGAAATGCTCCCAGTCATCATCTGTGCTGTGAAACACAGAAAAAAACACAGTTCTAGGGAACTTCCTCAAGCGTGGGTCTAACATAAATAACTTCATCTTCACTTTGAGCAATTATGAAATCCCAGGCCAATCAGACTTTGTCTCCAGTAGGTACTTAGTCATGAAGTTGTCTTGATATTATTTATTCAGAAAATGTTTTTCTTTTTTTCTTCTTCTTCTTCCTTTTAATCATTAAATCTGGCAGACTATCA
>NW_006294876.1:3839153-3844295 GCF_000327345.1 Myotis davidii | reverse complement strand
CTTCACATTTAGTTTTCACAGAAAACAAGAGTGTAGAAGAGATGGTCATCCTAGAAGACTGTGAAAATTGTAGCCTTTAAGCTCAAAATCCAGTCATGAATTACTCGGCCAATTCCAGAACAGACACACTAAATGCTCTGAGAAGGAGGAAAAACACAGTCAAGGACCCTGTGCTGAGGCACCCAAGTCTTGAATGTCATGCCCAAAGTGGAGAAATGCTCCCAGTCATCATCTGTACTGTGAAACACAGAAAAAAAACACAGTTCTAGGGAACTTCCTCAAGCATGGGTCTAACATAAATAACCTCATCTTCACTTTGAGCAATTATGAAATCCCAGGCCAATCAGACTTTGTCTCCAGTAGGTACTTAGTCATGAAGTTGTCTTGATATTATTTATTCAGAAAATGTTTTTCTTTCTTTTTCTTCTTCTTCCTTTTAATCATTAAATCTGACTATCGATGCTTCCTGAAACTCATAACTCTTGCTCAACTATTAATTAGGAGCTAATTTCAAAATGTTATTTCTGTTTAGCTTTGAAAGAACATTTGCATATATAATTCAGTATAGATGTCTCAGGTTCTAGAGAATTTAGAGTTTTCAAGCTAAATGCCTCATACTGGGAAGATCCTACCCTGAACAAACTCGCTGTCTTCCTCCCTCTCCCAGACTTATTCCAGCCTTGCAGAAATGCCTTTCTCCAACTCTTCCATTTTCAGGGGGAGGTTTGACTAGATACCCTCTACAATCCTCTCCATTTCGAAGATTCAGTAATTATTAGAGAGGACAGCTTATAATTATGAGATCGTACCTCCTGTTTAAACCTAAGTAATGGAAGAAAGCCTTGAATTGTCTTCTGACTAAAAGGATATAGTCTAAAGAAGTAATTCACGTAAATGACATGAGAGTATCAGCAACCAATTTTAATGTCATTGTCTTCCATCACAGATAAATTAGGACATATAAGTTATCGAGTGAATAATATATTTTATTTGTAAACTTAGAGGATTAACTGCCCGATGAATGGATACTTCAATGACTAATATGGTAAAATAGAAAGGAAACTATTTTCTTTGTAGATTTCATTCTAACAGAATTTTCATCCAACTGGAAGTCAACTGTTCATACCGTATTTTTTTATTATTATTTCTAACTGTGGTGAAATACATCTAACATAAAACTTATCATCTTAACCATTTTTAAGGGTATAGTTTAATAACAATAAGTACATTCACATTGTTGTGCAATCACTATCACCATCCATCTCCAAAACCATTTTTATCTTACAAAAATGAAACTATACCATGAAACACTCCCAATTCTCCCTTCCACCCAGTCCCTGGCAACTTTTCTTCTTTTTGTCCCTATGAATTTGACTATCCTAGGTATCTCATTTAAGTGGAATCATTCAGTAATTGTCTTTTTGTGACTGGCTTATTTTGCCTAACATAATGTCTTCAAAAGTTTTGCACTATTTTTTATAGTATCTTTTGCATGATGCAAAAAGTAATCAGAATTTTTGCCTGCACTTTGAACTCAGATGTCAACCACATTGATTCTACGTAGTGAAAATATTGAGCTGGAAGCTATATAGCAGCAACAGTGAATAAAATTATCACATCACACATTTGAAGTACACATGCTCTGATTTTAAGCCTATATGTGTGACATATTGCATTCAGTTTAGAAATTAAATTGGCATATAGCACTGAGTTTATTTTTAGACTAAAAATTCTCCTAGGAGATGAAAATGAAAGAGGAGGGGGAAATTCTGATGTGAAACCAACAGTCTGTCACCTTGGGGAGGCACTAATGGGTGTGGCCACTGACCTTGACTAAGTGGACCATCGCATCCTCGAAGAACACCAAATCCATGCCAGCACCACGGACACTCTCATTATAGAGCTGCAGGAACATATTCAAACGCTCCTTTAGGTGATCAAAAGACTCAACTGGCTCATAAACTTTGGGCATCTCAGCATCAGCCTCTTCAGATGTTTCTCCTGGGATTGGGGGAAAAATAATCAATTAAATGTCTTCAACTTGCTGGGCTTTCCTTCCTTCAATGTAAATTAGTACACTCATAACTCCATGATTTAATACTACATAACACTGATTTTTGTCTAAATGTTATATTATGTATTTTTATAAAAGAAAGCAACAAATACTAAAAGCATTAAAATTATTGTGATCCTATACAGTCATAGTTCTTTCCTGTCCAGAAAAGGCCAACTTCAAATAATTTTATAAATACTGAATTAAATTGCATCCATAGTTGAACATTATAATTTCAAGCATCCTCCCAGAGATATTCACCTAATCATCCAAGTGAAGATCAAGTAAAGTAATAATGTAATGTCAAAATCAGCAACAGACGGTAAGAATTAAATTATTTTTAATAAGAATAAAAAGATCATTGCATCTGCTCAGGCGATTTTTATAATTCAGAAATTTCAGGTTAGTGGTAAGGACAGAAGTAAATTTGAGGGAATGGAGGTAGAGAGTTGAGAGAGAAAAAGAATAATGATTTCCTAAATAAATAAACATATTGAATTATTTCACTGGGAAAATATTAAAGTCAATATATTTTTCATTAGAAACATATATTATACAAGCCTAACACTTTCCAACTTTGACTATAAAGCATAATACCAAAGAAAAAGCTAAACTAAGCACATATAAATTCACTATCAGGTAACAGTATAACAGGGGGGAAAAGTGACACAGTCATTGAATATACTAATAATAACTTAGAAATTCACTGGGTACTAAAAAAGTGAGTGGATCCTCCAAATCTAATACTAATTATTTTCAATTGACCCTGTCCTAATATAATTTTGTATTAACCTTTTTATGACAAGGAAAGGAAGTTGATTTAACATAATCATTAACATGGCCTATTTGCAAAACTCTAACTTATTTCAATTGTCATGTCACTGTTTCAATGTTCAACTCAAGCTTCGAGGAACAAAGTGCTTTGAAGTCACCAAAGATTGTTTGCCTCAAGATGCCACCCACCCTAAAAAGCATTTGTGCTTTGCTCCTTGAAAATCATAATCTAAATATGTATCTTCCTGAATTAGAGGAAATAAAATACATAAATTCTAATTACCTAGCAAATGCTCTTACCATTACTGCGTTTTTGTATTTGTGTGACCTGATTTAAAATAAAATGTGTCAGCGTCTTTCTGTAGAAGGTCCCTTCCAACTGCACAGCCAGCAATAAACCTCCTTTTACACTTTTCAATCAGAAACTGGGATCACATATATCCTTATTAAATCCAGAAAGGGGCTGCCTTGTCATTTTCAATCATTTAAAAGATATACATAGCATGTGTTTAAACATGCCTTTTTAAATTTGGAAATTAACTTAAAATTCATCCTCAGTTCAGAAGAGGTCATTCAATAAAAGAAAGAAAAAATTTCTAAGGGAAAAAATAATTGGAGCAATACTTCTTTTCGTAAGAAAAGTAAAGTATGTCTCAATTTTTCATGGAACCATAACCACAAAAGCTTGCCTCCACATCGCCCATCTCTTTCTAATTACATGCAATGGCCCTCTCAGATAGTTTGAGGTTCTTCTTTTGACTGTGAACACTCGGGATGACCCAAATAATAATCATCATTTTTGCTGCCTTTCGTTCGGCAGTGACTATGAGCCACAGATGGCCCAAGCCTTTCTGCAGACAGCATTTCATTTATTCCCCACAGTGCTCCATGATGCCTATATGAATATTTCCATTTTTATAAATGAGGAGAGTGAGGTTCAGTCAAGTTCAGAGACTTGCCAAGCTAATGTGTGACAAGTCACTTCCTCACATCTATGTCTGTGTGACAGCTGCAAGTCCCAAGTGCTCTATTCTGTCCTATCCTGTTTCCCAACTCTACCTTAATATCCAAGACTCATGTGCATAGAAAGTAGTTAAACTCTGAACTCCAGGAGTATGCACTTATATATTCATTCTATATTTGTTGAATGCTTAGCATGGTCCCAGGCTTATTTCAGTAAAGTTTACTGGACAAACATTCAGCATCCCTAAACTGAACCTATTGTCTTCTGATATCCCTTTGGGGAATTTCAAATTCTGCTTCAATAGTTTACCTGTCAATTCGGGTGCATCCCTCAAGAAATCCACAAAATAAGCGTCGATTCCACAATCCACCAAGAGTTTTTTCTCTTCACCAAACGCCTCCTCCACCAAACTTACTAAAGCCTTATCAAACCAGGTCACATCATCTGACACCGTGAAACGATCAGCTATCACGCGTTTACACTCATGCTTCCAGAGCCTTAACAGTTCCTGTAGAAAGCACAGTGAAAAGGTGCTACTGGTTGCCATTATGCCAGAGATGGGAATTCAAGGTCACGATATTGTAGAGTACTATCCTTACTGATTTAAGGTGCTACATTTTGAAAAGTTCGGGTTAAGATATACTTACCTTCATTTCAAATCTGTGTCATTCAAGAATATTAAACAGAAAGTAGGTTCTGTTCATTTCCATTCTTTAAATGAAAAAGAAAACATCTCTAGACAAAATACTAAAATCACTCTAATCAACCAACAAACTAATATTCTATGTAAAAATCTTATGTTTATGATAAATTAATCTGTATTAGTCATGTGGCCAGACCATAAAATAAAATGCAGTGTATAAATAACTCTCACTTATACAGTTGAGGTATTACAACGGTATATTTACTTAACACCATATGATGATAATTTGAGGCAAAAAAAGAAAAAAATGGCAATCATCTAGGTTAGACAATTCAGGGCCAAAAGCTAACTGGAAGTTAAGGAAATAATGGCCCAACACACCTGTCCCTATAGCAAGCAGAACAAATGTTTGCCTAAGCTCATTGGTATGAAAGACTGGTGGAAATGTCTTAACTTGGCAACATTTTGCAAGTTGGAAGGGTTTTTAAGCCATTATATTTCTAATGATAGAATGCTATTTAGTTGCCAAAATATAAAAGGAGTGTAATGAAATATATTCAATGATTCAGTTAAAATAAAAGTTCATGTTGAAAACCAATTGCTAAAACTATTTATACTGATTTAAAATAAACATCAAAAAATGGTTACTCAAAAAGTGATGCTGGAGAACACTATTCCATCATGCCATTAATTTGTCAATAACTTTGA
>NW_006294876.1:3798728-3838841 GCF_000327345.1 Myotis davidii | reverse complement strand
ATGCCATTAATTTGTCAATAACTTTGAAAAAAAATCAAGTTAAAATGTTCATTGCTGTTAAAATGGCTCTCACTTCTCTGTAACAAGGAGAGTAAGTTTTCACCAAAATATCTTGTCTTAGAGTCAACCAGTGCAGATTCCTACTTTGTGAGCATCTGGGTAACGTTGTTCCTTTAAATAGTCAACACACTGTGCCTAGTGACCATGTAGCTGATATCTCAACTTTCTCTGTATTTTTATGTGCCCTAAAACCCATTTGCTTAACGACCTCTTTGGTTCCATAAAAGGCTGAAAGAGAGGCCAAGGTCACATTAGCCTGAGCACACAGGCCGTGCTTTGGATCCTTATTCAAAGGAAATTCTATAATGCTAGGAACCATTATATTCCAGTGGATGTACAAATGCTCATTTTTCTGTCAAATAAACTTTCTTTCTTCTATTCTGCCTCCATTCAATGTTAGCAATACATAATTCTTTCAATGCATTCAGTGATATGGAAAGGAAAGATCGTGAATTAATAACAACAAATGGTCTCTTTTTTTATTTTGATTATTTCTAAAGATAATTACTTTTTAAGTTAAAATGACATGTTTAAAATATGAAGACTCTTATACAATAAAATCAACAGTAATCTGTTCCATTATTTAGTATTAAAAAAAATACCGTCTGATAAGAAAAGAAAATCAATTGTTCCTTTTTCTCTATTAACAGAAAATAACTATGTATACCATTTCCTTAAACATAAACCTTAAATTAGAATTTTTAAGTAAAATTTTCTGACATACTGTTTCTTTATTTGTGTTCATTTAAAAACAGCAAAGAAAAAATATTCATTCTAAAAATCTAAAAATATTGTCATAATTCCACTACAGATTATATTACTAAGAAAATCTAGGGTGTATGGTGAATAACAATGTTGTCTGTCTTTCTTATGTATTACTTACATCTGGTTCCTTGATAACCTCTGAGGTGGTGTTCAGCATTCCTTGCCAGATCCTGGAAAGATCTCGAAGATTAAATACGTAATGGAATTTTGCAGGGGTGGGGAGCATTTTCATCTTCGTCATCTGCCACAGTCGGCGTGTCAGGGGAACCAGTTTTGTCACTGAATCTCTCACTTCCTCTGAGAAACCCCTTTGGATACAGTAGTAGCCTGTCCCAATGACACCTGAAAGGGGAAAAGACGCATAACAGTTTGACAGTTCAAATAAACTAAATTAAAATAAATAACATTATAATGCAGAGTTTGCACAAATATAATTACACATTTTAATATACAACTACAAATTAAGGAAATTTATAGTATGTTCTCTTATCCTTAACACCTAAAAAGTAGATACAAGTTCAAGTAGGTTAGCACTCAAATACTGGAAAGTTAAGAAAAACTACTGCAACTCTAGCTGAACTAATTCAATATTATTAAATGGGTAACTGATAAATATATAAAGATGCCTTATAAAAGAGATAAGAAAGAGGAAGATTTCATAGCTGCTCTAAGCTTTCTCCATTCTTTTGTTGCATTTTCATGCATTACAAAATATTTTAATTTACCTTGTATATAAAACTTTCCAGGCCCCAAGCCACAAAAAAGATAATTAAAAATGGTAACAGTCATACTTTCTGCTCCATTTTACTTTTCCCAAGCCTAGATAATTCACATGTCATTTGGTTTCCAAACCTTTGCCCACTGCTGTAATTGAAGGCAGGCGCTGCCTAGGGTGCTAAGTTGACATTTTGGTCTGCCAGAAATTAATTAGGGTAATCCTTAGGAGTTTTTTCTCAGTATCAGGTTCAGAAATACTAAATTAATACTTAAGACAAATGACATAACTTACACTTTCTTTCTGCAAAGAATAATTCCAAAATTGGTTATAAATCATTTTTATTACTCAGTTAAATAATTATGATTATCTATTGGGCTTGTGTTTCTTCAATAAAATTATTCCTGAAATACTACATATGTAATCAATCAATGATTTATTACTCTATAAATTATTTGGAAGATGAGACTATAATTAATCTCAGTGCAAAATTATTTCTGTGCAAAATTATTTCTTTGGCCAGAATCATTATACGGGTTGGTTGAAGTACCAGCTCTATAAACTTTTGGCTTGATAGTGTATCAATCCAGACTTCAAATTTGTGTGTCCATGAGGAAATGATCGCATTATATAAGTCCTTACATAAACAAAATACACTACTTGAGATTGATAAGGGCAACAGATTAAGGAGCCACCCAGTGCTCCTTCTGTGTTGACCTCTAGCAATATATTTCTCATTGGAACACAAGAAATTGCTCTTCCCTCCCCAAGCCCCATCAACACTCATCTTACCAAAGATCTTGTCCATGGACGCATCTGAGGGCAATGTGCAGTTAAATATAGAGAACTGCCTCTTGAGTCTTTGGGGTATATCATTGCGTCCACCCCCCGGATGGATCATGGCTGCCAAAAGCTGAATGTCCACAATGCTGGTAAACTCCCCAGGCTTCTCTAGGTTATAAAAACCACTCTGTTCCATCAGCTGCCGTACTATCTCGTTAGTAACCTAGGAAAGACAACTTTCAGAATTAAAATGTCACTCCTTTATCTGCTGGAACCTAACTTCTTGAGTGCTTCAAATCAATGGACTTGATGGGAATTCAGGAATTATATGTTGGAAAATCAGAAAAATACTGATTCATCAAGAATAAGTCCATGTTGAATTAAAGAAAGTGCACAATAAGACTCGACATACCTGGTCTCCCCACTCATTGATAATTGGCATATTCACATCATCGATAAAAACAGTCATCTTCTTTCCTGCAGGAGGGCCATATGTTGTACCCATGCGTTTATCCACGTAACTCTCTATTGTCCTCTGTTAAACAAGAAAGCCAACAGTATCTCTGCCGCCATCTTAGTTTCTCCCTTTTATATCCGTGGTTAATTATTTTAAAAATTTAGGGACACTTGAATTGACAGGAATTACTCAGAAAAAAACAACCCAAACTCCCCTTAAATCTGGAATGCAGGGTGCAAAGTGCCTAAATTATCTTGATAATGTTTACAACCTTTGAAAACATGATTTTTTTAGGAGTAAATAAAATTCTAATCCATGTAAATTTTTAATGCGATGGGGCTCTTCAGGCCATGTCTACAAATTTACTTCTGTCTCATTATGCCTATGTTCCTGACACTCTAACGCCCACCCCCACCTCTATAAAGGCTGTTCAAAGAGGCCAGCCTTTCTAATGAGGAACAAAGGTAAACAGGGCTACTATCCAAGAAGCTTCTTAGGACTGGGCTCTGAGCTGCTCAGCCTGCTGTAGGCAAAAGACGGCTCTCCCTCCATGAGGAGGCTGCCACCTGGCTCCTGTGGCCTGACGCCATCCAGACTCACTGCTTTGGGGCAGATTCACTCTGCCTCACTTCTCATCCCTTGAGACAAAATGAACAGCACTCACCCACCTCTCCTCTCTCATTTCCACCTTCTGAGCTTAGGTGGCACAGGAGAGTACACTGTGCTCTATAAAAACACTTCCCTAGCAATATGAAAAAGAACCTTAAAACTGATGAAACTACTAATGTAATGTTATGTGTCAACTACACTTCAACTAAAAAAAAAAAAAAAAACTGGTGGAAGGAGTGTTGAAAGGGGTAAGAGGGACATGGGAGAAGGACCCCAGATTGTTTTGTTTTGTTTTTTTTATTTGTTTTTTTTAATATATTTTATTGATTTTTTACAGAGAGGAAGGGAGAGAGATAGAGAGTTAGAAACATCGATGAGAGAGAAACATCGATCAGCCGCCTCCTGCACATCTCCCACTGGGGATGTGCCCACAACCCAGGTACATGCCCTTGACCGGAATCGAACCCGGGACCCCCCAGTCCGCAGGCCGACGCTCTATCCACTGAGCCAAACCAGTTTCGGCAGACCCCAGGTTGTTGACTATGATGTTATCATTTCCATGGTAGTACATTGTAGTTTGTAAATTAATCAGTCATTCAAAATGTATGCACTGATTAACCAGAGCTAGCACCGCAAAGAAAACAGAAAGGGCGTTGTGGTTCCCATGCTCTAGCCAGGGGTTGGGAATCTTTTTCCTGCAAGGATCATTTGGATATTTATAACATCATTCTTGGGTCTTACAAAATTATCAACTTAAAAATCAGCCTGCTGTATTTGGTCAGACATTTAATTAACTCAGCCCTAATGCCTTGGCAGGGCCAGACCAAATGATTTCATGGGCTTTATACGGCCCGAGAACTGGACGCTCCCCACCCCTGCTTTAGTAAAGGATGAAAGATTTATGGGATCTAAAGCGACACCAGAGTATATCCCACGCCTGCTTTAGAAGCCCAGTCTTAAAGACCTCATTTCAGTCCTACCACTGTACAGATCCTTGATTTTAAGTCATATTAAAGATAATGCATAAATATAGGAGAAAGTGGAGGTATATTGACCTAAAATGCATTCTCCTCCTATCCAAAAAAAGCTTTCTCTTATTTCATGATGAGTAAACCAGTAAAAAATGACTTTAATATCCAAGGTACAACCAGAAAATAAGGTCATGATATAAGCAAAAATCTATGCATCTGTCCTTGGAAATGGTCACAGTTTGGTAATTTTAAATTTTAAGTTTCTATCCTCATTTTAACAAATAATAAATAGCAAAAGATATAAATATTTTTCACCGGTTTTATATAGAAAGATATATAAATATATCACAACTCATTCAATTGCGAAACAAATCTCCCATGACAACAGTGCAATGGCAGAAAGAATTTTATATTCCCTGACATGGAGGCAAACTGTTTGAAGTAATGAACTAGGCTAAATTTAGCTCTGCTTTCCAATGAATTTAAATGCATAAGGCAATTAATAATCTCCCGACACCTCCCTCTGGCACTAGAGCTTTCCAGGCATTCCCGGGTCTATTTGTGAGAACACATAGGCACATAAAGATTTTTATGTCTTAAGGGGGCGAGGGGGTGCGGGGGGATTCTAAGAGCTAAAAGCCATAGGTGGACTAAGTGAGATAATATGAAG
The DNA here is from genome assembly GCF_000327345.1 of Myotis davidii. Taxonomy (NCBI): domain Eukaryota; kingdom Metazoa; phylum Chordata; class Mammalia; order Chiroptera; family Vespertilionidae; genus Myotis; species Myotis davidii. The sequence continues at coordinate 3,833,811 of NW_006294876.1, read as the reverse complement.
CCATAGCCACATACCTGCACATTCTTCCCCTTCATTATGACCTTAATTTCTTTGAAATACCAGGAAATTATTAGTAAGCTATATATATCATAAAAGAGCTAATTTGACAAAAACAAAGTAGGGAGAACAAATAAATAGCTTGTGAACCTGGAGTTGAGACTTCTTTCTGTTTTTAGAATTGCTGCCCATTAAGCAGTTACCTAATGAATTCTGAAGTTTGCTGGGACCTCCTGAAGGCCTGAAACATAATAATTGTGTGTTTTACTCCCCACACACCTATTTGGGAATGTGTGGGGAAACCACAGACTTGGACTGGTATCTCTAACTAGACTTCCCCACTTGGATGATCCATCACATAACAAAATCAACATATCTAAACATAAACACCTCTTCTTCACCCAAAGTCTGCACCCACTCCTGTGTGCTCATTTCAGGACTAGACCCCAACTACCTACATGCCCTAGGTCAGCTATTTGTCTTTCTCATGGGGATTAATGTCACACTCACTTAAATTGCCTCCCTAGCCTCCTCCAGTTGGTATGGAAACTTCTTTATAAGTCATACACATGTCTGACTTATAATTTCCAGTATCCCTAAAGAATTACTGATCATTTTTGTAGTAACCTACCACCCACATTCTCCCTGATCTCTTTGACTTCTGTCCCCACCTCTCCCATTGTTTTGGTGATATAAACCATGGTCCAGTTAATAAAAATAAGTATATTAGTTTACTTAATTACTGCCTGTCTCCTCCACCAGAATGTAAGGAGGTCAGCACCTCGTATCTTTCTCATTGTTGCATCCTCAGTGCCTAGAAGGGTATCTGGCCCAATGTATTTATCCGCCAACATTTAATATATACATAAAGACAAGAAACTTAAGAGTCATTTTTAACTTTTTCTCTCTCTTCCATCCCTCTCCACCAACAATACCCACTCAACCTGTCAGTTCTGCTTTCTAACCCCAACTTGAATGCATCTCGGTGCTGTTTCCATTCCCACTTTTATTCTCCTGGTCCCGCCAACCTCCCTCCTGAGGAATTACTGCAGCCACGCCCTCTCCAGTCCCTCTGAGCACAGCCACGTCTCTTCCATCTTGTTCTCCACCTCCACAGGCAGAAAGAACTCCCTAAGCAGCAATGTAACCCTAATCCAGTGGTTCCCCATTAGTGATTTACAGGGACCTCCATACTGCTCCCTGCTTACCATTCCAGTCTCATTTATACACACTCTCAGTCTCTTTGTTCCAGCCCTTCCAGGTCATGATTCATTCAGATTCATTTAGCAATAAAAACATACCATAGACTGATGCTCATCTCACAGGCCGGTTTACAGTGTTCGTTATGAGAACCTTATTTACATATTCCTAGAGCAGCCATTTCTGAACAAGAGAAATCTCTTGGGATAAGTATTAGCCAAACACAACTTCTGAAATACTGAGGTAGATGAATGTTCTTCCTTAAAATGTTACTTCTCTCAACCCAGCTATTGATTTAAAAAAAACTGGAGCCTGGCCGGTGTGGCTCAGTGGTTGAATATTGAGCCATGAACTAAGAGGTGGTCGGTTTGATTCCCAGTCAGGACACACGCCCTGGTCGCAGGCTCCATCTCCAGTAGTGGGTATGCAGGAAGCAGCTGATTAATGTTCCTATCTCTCTATCCCTCTCCCTTCTTCTCTAAAATAAATAAAAACATATTTTTAAAAATTTTTGAAATCTCTAGCAAGAGCCTGGATTATGGAGAGTGTATACTGTTCTCTGAGAATAAACAAAAAAAATTTTACTTTGAAATCTGAGAATGGTAGTCAGCATGACATCATCTTAAGCAATTTATAGAAGCAAACAAAGGACCCCAGTGTTGTTATCTCACACACAGATGGAAAACCAGGGTTATCCCAATTATGACAGTGTTGCTTTAAGAAATAAAAACTAGATGGTTAGGGATCCAGATAGACTTAGGAATGGAGGTGAGGAAAGCTGCCCTTCTCCGTTCTAAGCTGGCAGTCCTAAGGGCCGCTGGGGCAATTCAACTTTCTGCATTAATTTCTTAATAGATTATTCAGCCTCTATAATTCCTACAATTAATATAACAGAAATATTAAATTCCCCCAGGTCATGGTCAATTCTTCATTACATTGATTTCTGTAATCCCCTAAAGAAACTCATCCCCTCTTCCTCTGAGCTCTACAGTACTTAGATTACACCATGAACAGCACTTATCACATCAGCTACGCCTGGTTGTATATATGTCTACTCCTCCAATCTGACGGAGGGAGACAGCTTGCATCGGAAAGGGTACTGGCAGGGTCCCGTACAGCTGAGGAGGTTGTACACTGCCCAATTCTTGGATTTACCATTCACATGATTATCTCTGTGAATTGGATATAGCATAAACCTGCATAGCCTGCATGGCCTATTCAATAGCTCTCATTAGGTTTAAGTCAGAAAAAAAGGATTCAACTGCTACTTCTCCCACTTATTAACATTGTCAATTGATGTAAGTCACTTAGTATGTCTAAATCACAGCTCAGAAGTGGGACTATATATAACGATGCATAAATCATACATACATACATTTGTGTATATATGCATGAGTATTATCCACACATGATATAATATATATGAAAGCACTTAGTGGCCTTAATGCATTATTAAAAAAGAGATATTTTATTATTACTGTACGTATCTCTATGGATCAGCACTTGAATCATTTTCCATACATTTTACATCTAATTAAATTGAAATATAAAATACACTTAATTTTAGGCTTCCATTTATCTGCTATTTAGCGAAAATATAAAAATGGAGTGCTGGAAGCTATCCATTATCTACACTATCAGGAAAGTGTAAACAAGGAACCCAGAAGGCTGATGGACCTTGAGCTTTGGCAAGGGCTAAAGCTATGCACCGATTATTTAGTTGAGACGATGGTAGCTCAAGCAATTTCCTGATCTAATAGTCTCAAAGTGAATCTTTACTAATATTTACTGACCTTTAAGATAGTCTGTCTGCTACCATAATTGCCTGCTCTACTAAGGGCAAGATGTGTATCTAAAATTGAATAAAAAGCAAGCATGGCCTTGGCACCAATGAAGCCCTTCCAGTAGAGTTGGGTTCTCCGCCTGGCCCCCTATGATTTCTAAATTCATATTTCTTGTCTAGTGTCATCATTTGTGCATGGCCCTTTTCCAGGTCCTGAACCCTAGCCGCACAGGTGGTGGTTGTCGTATCTCTCACAATGGAGAGTTTATTCTCTTTATTAAAAAATTTACTGCCTAGCTTTCTGGTGGTAATGACATCCCCACATTAGCATGCCTCTGACTAAGGATCTCCTTCATCCCTCTCCAGAAGATAGAAGACAAAACACAGGAAGAAGCGCCTGGTACAGAGTCCAATTCCTACTATCCTATGTTAAATGCCCAGGATGCTGTGAAATCACCACCATCGTTAGCCTTGTACAATTGGTAGTTGCGTGTGTTGGTGCCCCCTGGTCCTCTGTCAGCCAACAGGAGGAAAGGCAAGGTTTCCAGAGGATGCTCCTTCAGAAGGAAGCAGAAGTCAAAGTGGAGATGAGTGGGGAACCATCCCAATAAATGCATTTTGGATACAAAATAAATCTACTGCCTATGTAAGATCTTCCCATTTTATTATAATTCATGGAAACCAAATGAAAATAGTCTTACACTAGTCAGAGTTAAAATGTACAATATAAATAGTAAAATGATATCACAAGCAACATGAAAATACAATAGTGCATAATTACAAGATAAAAATAAAACAAATGCACTGCTGAGTAATGAATCAATTACTTGAATGTCAATGTGGATAAAGACAAGCCATTAGAAGGAAGCACAGGGGTGAGCTGGGAGGGCACCCTGGAAGGCGTGGGAACGGGGTTTCTCCCTCAGGTTTTGCCCCGACTGTGTGAACTTTCATCTCCCTCCACCTGAATGCATTAATATTAACAGTAACACCTGACATTTTTAGGGGACTTTACCATGAAAAGATACTTTCACATAATCTCCCTGTGCGAAACAGTCTTCCAATTGTGTTTTGAGGAGTCAAAAGAATGTTCTGCTAATGCAGAGACCCCTGCAGGAAGCCAGGATGAGGCTTGAAGGGGTCGCAGGAGCCCAGCTCCAATTCCACCACAGCAAATCCTTGGCTCCTTGTTGTGTAGCTTAGTCTTCTGTCTACAATTGCATTTGAAAACACAACTCTGAGTCTAGAAAAGAAATATGGAATGTCCTTCCCAGCTCTTTGATTCTTATTTTTCTAAAAAACAAAACCTATTGATATGCAAACCATTTACAATACTGTTACATTCAAAACACTTTATGATTATTTCTAGAAGAGATAAATTCAGAATTTAGAAAATTTTCTTAAGAAACTTTTACTTTATCTTTCTGTATTGCTTAAATTTTGAAAGATATGTATGGATTATTTTCAAAAAAAATAGAATAATACATTAAAACAATATTTGTTTGTGGAATAAATGAGAAGTCTCTTTTAAAAAACCAACTGAATTCTCTCCACCAAAGAATAGGGTGACCATATAATTTTTGCCGAAAGCACACACTTTCGATCATGACAGGGCATGCCATTAATTATTAATCTCAGACAATGGAAGTAAACTGGACTGTCCCAGGCAAAGAGGGACATACAGCCAGTCCTTCTACTGATGAAAGATATGAGAGCGATAGCATAGTGAACACAAAGGAAACCCTGTTGAAAATAGACTGTGTGCTACCATGGCAACACAGGATGATTGGACAGTACTATTTTCTCATCTAGAATTTCAACTTGGTTTGAATCCAGATAAGTGGGAGATACTGAGACAAATGCTCAGCTCCATCAGCCCTTGTTTAGCATAAAAGGCTGAAAATTACAGTAAGAATGTTAACTACAGCAGTTTGGCTAATCAAAAGCTTCGTAAAACTAATGACTCTAACTTAATCAAAAGCTTGGATGCTCAGCAGTCAAAACAGGCACTAAACAGAGTACATGATCCTGTGATGTTTCTGAACAGAAAACGAAAGAATTGTTGATACCACCTTCACACTGAAGGACAGGAGGGAATTGGTCTAAAGTAGTTGTGAATCAGAAAAATCCTGCTTCATAATTCTTCTAATTATCACACTTCAATATGGTACCACTGTTAGAAGTTTATTATATAGTTTATGAATTTGCATATCAACAAAAGGGTTGTCTTCTAGATAATACCTGTCTTTTTTCCAGAAAATTAGTAAATATCTCATGTTAAAGAGACATATGCCAAGGTCACAGGTTCAATTCCCAGAGAGCGAGGGCAGCCCAGCCGAGGCTCACCTGTTGCTTCTTCTATGCTAAGCACTTTCTTGTTTTACTGTCCCCAGCTTTAATAAATGTTCCCTCATAGTCACCTGGACTCGTGTTGTGAAAATGTTCCTGAACAAAGTGAAGAACCCACACACCACAGGCCAGCCTAGGCAGACCCACCACGGGCCAGCCAGATCTCCTTTCCGGTAACACCATCACAACACTGTGAAATTGTATTCATTTGCTTGAAGGCTAGCCAGTATTGAAAATGCCACGTCTAAAAGAGGAGCATTACATAGCTGGCAGTCTTATTTAGAAACTTAATCAATGGTCTCAGTTTATTGGCATTCTGCAGTCACCAATTACATTAAGTGAGAAAATGCCATGATTTAGCTATGCTTTTAATATTTTTCATTGCTCTTTGATATTTTCATTCTGACAACTAAAGAACAACAAAGTTAATCAAAAGCAAACTTCTTGGGGTTTGGATTCTCCTAAAAACTTCCCTTCCATTTTCAATGTATAAAATGTGTCCTTTTATTAATGCACTAGAGGCCCGATGCAAGAGTAGGCCTTCGCAGCCATGGCTGCCTGGATCCCTCCCTTGCAGCTGCAGCCACAGTGGCTGCCTCGATTCCTGCGGCTACACTCTCAGCTTTGTCCCGGAAGGACGAAGATATGAGAGGTGATTTAAGAACAATTGAAGCATGAAATGACACTTTGGATTTCCTCCCATTTCAATAAGGTCTTAGATGACTTAGGAACAGGAGAAAACGACCAACCAGCCACTGCAAACCCAGGTCATTCTTGGCAGCTTCATTGACAAAAGCAATGCAAATTCGGGGGGGTGGGGGGTTCCTGTGACTCTTCAATGATATGATAGGATAGCATCCTTAGTATAAAAGCCTACGATTTTATTCCTTGTTGCAATTGATAATGGGAGCTATTGCAAAATGTTAAGCCAGGGAACAATAGGTAAAAGTGACAATATATGAACCGGAGATTAGAAGGAGAATAAAAGGTAGACTGTAAAAGAATTAGACTTGAACAAAGACCAGCTGGGGATTCCTTCATGCTGCTACCCTGGTGTGGAATCAAGAAGTAGTGGATTATGTAGAGGCAGACAGGGAGAATGAGGAAAAAAGGAAGGATGTGACAAGTATTTTCTTAGATACATTAGCTGCCCTTGATTCAAAAGAGATCCATCAAAGATGCCTCCAATGGATCCAGTCTAAAGGCTAGAATAATGGTAACACCCACAGAAAAGCAGACAGTGAAACTTGAGTGTCCTAATGATTTGATTTGATTTGTGACTATAGCTTTAGAAAATCATCTTTTTCTCCCTCTCTCCATCTCATGGGCCTAGACTTTCCTCCAGTAATTATTAACCCCTGAGGCAGGAGAAGACAAAAGCCTTGTGACCTGACTAATGGTCACAAGGTCTGGATCTCTGTCAGACTTAAGACAACATCTTGGCCTAAGTTATGTTTCAGCTCCTGAGTCCTAGGGTGGAATGGCCCCTAGCTATTATTCCATGAAACCAGAGAGAGGGAGGCCAGGGCATACCTCAGAGCTGCCCTCCAGAGCTGAAGAAATGAGGTATCACCCTTACCTCACCTCCGGTCACTCAGTTTCTAACACAACACAGAACCCCTAACCCACCCACTGTATCTTGCGATTTGGCCCTATGTAATCTGTAATGTACACATCATCAGGGAGCCGGGTCTTTAAGAGACAAGCTCGCCCCCAGTCTGGACTGGGCAATCTTACAGTAATGAACTACTTCCTTTCTTCACTGCAAACTCCTGCTTGCGCATTTCTCTGGGCCATGCGTGCCGGCACAGGGACTCAAAAACTGGGGTTTGATAACAATAATAAGGAGAGGAAGTAGGTTTCGGTGGAGGAATAAATATTTCTTTCAGTCCACTTTAGATTTTGCAGGCTTTCCTACATAGACATTTTAAATAGGATCAAGGTCTTCAATACCTTATGTTTTTCGTTTTTCGTTTCTCCATCATTTAAGATGTGTATATGTTTTAATCTAATTAGGGAGAAATACTACTGCAGTTGAATAAGAGAGATAATGGAAGGCATATGTAGGGACCTGTCATGGCTGTGGGGGTGGAGAAGCAGCTCGGCGGGCACAGCAGAACGGTAGAGAGAGCGGAGCCTCCAGCTTATCACAAACCTGGGCTGCTAAGCAAACCTCAAGAGCCAGTACCTGAAACATGAGTGGGGTGGTTGCAGAAGAAAAGTTCAGACTCTTGGTCATGTGACTTTCAGGATTGTATTTTGACATAAATCCTTTCATTATGACTGTCTTAGCTGTTCCTTGCTCACCGATTAACAGCACAGCCTACAATAGGGGTTGAGAAAGAAATCCAAGAAATACAATAAGATGATTGTCATGGGCTGAACTGGCAGTGCCCCCCATCCCCACCACCCTGAATTCATAGTTTGAAGCTCTGGCCCCTAGTACCTCAGAATGTGACTATATACGGAGAAAAGTTCTTTAAAGGGATAATTAAGTTAAAATGGGGCATTAAGGTGAGCCCTACTTCAGTCTAACTGGCATCCTTAGAAGAGGAGGACATTTGGATTCATAAAGAAACAGCAGGGAAGCTCTCACACAGATAAAGGCTCTGGGAGGACAGTAGGCCATCTGTGAGCCAAGGAGAGAGGCTTCAGAAAGAAAGCTAAGCCTGACACACTCATCTTGAACTTCAAGCCTCCAGAATTGTGGAGGGTGGGGGGAGTATCTTGTTTAAGCCACCCAGCTCTTATGTCAGCCCTAGCAAAGTAATACAATAATCCAAAGACATGGATTTCTCTTTGAAAAACAAGTCAAAATTCACCTTCTCTCATAAGAAATAATTAATTATGAATGAGAGCTATTCAATGCTAATATTGTTATTGGGGAATAATAAAAAAGCATACTAATCGGGGTAACATTTAAATTCATGTTCTCAAATGACATTTTTAAATATGCGATTTTTAATAAAAGTTAAAGAGCCATACCTTGCCCTGTTTAGCGATGGTTTTAATTAGGAAATCAGTCCTCACATTATCAACATTCGGCACCAGGATGGAGCCATATTCTGGGGTGGTGTCAGGTGGGTACTCATATTCCTCGGTACAGGTGTCCCAATGCATCCATTTACCTGAGGTAAACAGAACATTCACCTCGCCATAGTCACTCCTATTAATAATTTAACTGACTGTAATGAGCAGACATCCCTGACATTTCATAAAGACATCTTCCAAAATCTCCCCATAAAATAAAGATCATTGAAATCTGAGAGATCTAAGTACTATTCAAGTATGTTTTAGCTGAGTCAGAATTTCCCTAGGAACTATTCCAAATTCATACTACTAAGAAATATTTCAAAGAATCTTGAAATTTTCTTTTAAATATGTAGGTTTTTAATAACATAAAATCTGTATAAACATACAGAACACTGTGACAGTGGTATGTACATAAAATCATTTTTAAATGTTTAACCTCACAAACTTTTTCATTACCTACTTCCTTAATTGTAAGACAAAAAATATAAGCCCCTAGGATGCCATATATAAATATTGCATATTGTATATATATACACACACACACATTTCATATCTGTACTAGAGGCCTGGTGCGCGAAATTTGTGCACTGGAGGAAGGGGGGCTGGTATCCCTCAGCCTGGCCTGCACCCTCTCATAGTCCAGGAGCCCTCCGCATGCCTAAGCCTGCACGCACCAGCCATGAGCCCAGCTCAGGGTTTCTGGCTGAGCATACTCACCACCAGGGAACAGCTCCTGCATTGAGCAACTGCCCCCTGGTGGTCAGTGTGTGTCATAGCAACTGGTCATTCTGCAGTTCGGTCGATTTGCATATAAGCCTTTGATTATAAAGGATATGTATGTACTTTATACATATATATGTATGCACATATAAATACTTAAAGTACCTTAAAGTACAGGTATAGATATAGATGTATAGGTACACACATATTTGGTGAAAATATACTTCACACTTTGTAATTTTTATATAAATTACTGATTGTATCATGAATAGCTAATATGGAACTGATTTGGGGGGGTTAATTTTGTTTTTAATTCATTAAAAGTTCAGTACACAATATTTGAAAAAGAAACAATTAGCTTCCTTCACACATGAGAATTTCCATTTTAATTTTACATGCAAGAGTTTCACCACATATATAAAACTGTTCTCGTGGGCTACATATAAATGGAAGTGAGCATCCTCACCATCGGACGTGACGTAATAGTCAAACATGGTGTCGTCGGTCCCGGATAGAGGCGGCAGGTCCAAGGCCAGCGCTTCCTGAGACCGCAGCCAGTGCTCCAGCCGGCGCCGACCCCCCAGCTCCAGCAGGGCCCCCACGCTCCACATCAGGGAGAAGATGTACAGCCTTTCCAGGTGCCCTGATGTGACCTCCACACCCTGTTCCTGAACCGAAAGAACAAAATGTAATTACATAACTCTCAAACCCAAACTTTGCTTTGAAGTTGTAACGAAAATAGCCAAGATATAAAAGGGTCAACGGTTTACCCCCAAAACAAGAACAAGGGAAAGATGAGTACGACTGGGAAACCAGTGCAACACTGATCTAAAGGAAAACCAACCAAGCGGGTTTGCAAACCTGCAACTAAATTACAAAACCACGGCTTGCTTTATGGGGGGCGGGGGGGAGAAAAAATATGCAGGTCCATGTTTGAAACATCTCCCCTCCCCACAGCTCTAACAAAAGCAATTTCAAATATTGCCCTCTGCGCAGTATGACTCCGCCAATGAGAGAGAAATTCTCCAGAAAACCGAGCCACTTACCTTCGAAGGGATCAGACCTTGCAGCATGTCAATGCTCTGCATGATGACAAAGGCCTCGAGCATCTCCATCTTGTATTCTAAGTTCTGAATGCTGAAGCGATACAGGGCGGGAAAAGATTTGGTGTACAGCTGCCGAAGGATTTCAGCTTCTTGAGGTGAGCGTTTTTTAAGAAAGCCCTGTCCGTTTACAAATTAATGCATGAATTAGATTTATTAGCACACCAGCGAAATGGTCATGGTGGAACAAGAGCTTTTAAAATATCGATTAATAACAACATCTAATGATTATACCACACTTACGATGGGCCAGGCCTTGCTATAAATTCCTTCATGTATTAACTCATTAAATGCTCAGAACAATTCTATGAAGTAAGAGTTATTATTATCCTTCTTTTACATATGAAGAAACTGGAGCCCAGGGAATTCAAGTAACATGCCCAGGATCCCATAGCTGGTAGGTGGCAAGGCCAGAATTCAAACCCGGAATCTGGCTCCAGTGTCCACACAGTCACCTACTTCACTACACATATAATCAGTTCTTAAAGCCAATATGGAGAAAAAATATTCAGCTCTTGATTAAAATATGCTAGAAAAAAATAAGAGGGCAATATATGGAAATAATGTTTTAAAACAAAGCAGAATACAAGATCAACAAAGGAAATCCATACCCAGACTTTGCAAAATGGAAAACAAAGATTTTCACCAATAGTTTAATTAATAACCAATGTAGAAAAATATCAAAGAATTCTCAAGAAATTAGAGAATTTAGTCATCTGTGCAACCCAATATTAGGAAAGTACATGTGATTCATAACAAAAATAGCACTTAACACAAAACAGTATTTTGTTAAGGAGAAGAAAGTTTCTCTGGCATGAAGACATCAGCTCATTCTTAAAGACTCCAAACAGAAGCAATTTAATGTTGGTTCCAAATTACTCATCAACTCATGAAATGAAAACAAGATAGCACTTTTGGGTCGATGGGACCAAAAACATCAACCCTGGGGCCAGGAATCAGCTTGGTTCCCTGGGGCTGAGATTCCCATGAACACCTTCGCCATTGCTCTGCCCTCTCATAACCCCCTGAGCACAGCCTTGCACTGCTCCCGGATTGTTGTGAGTCTTGCTTCTTCCCACTCATTTGTAGGAAGAAACTGCATTCGCTAAAAGCATATAAAAATATTACGTAGGTCTACCATTAATGTATATGCCCAATTCAGCCTCAACATTGACAAGATATAATAGGAGCTTATTTTGTAAATAGCAATTATTTATTAGCTAGTAGCATAAAAGTATTTTTAAAGCCTTTGTGAATTGGTAATATTGGGGGGAAATCGCATAAATACGCTTTGACTTCGAGTTCGCTGTACCTGTAGTTGCCAATCCTGGCGGGGGGGGGGGCGGGGGAAGCGGGGGGTGACCAATCATCTGTGTTATAAGAACTGTCATTGGTGACTATTTTTGCAAGACCAGGGTTGAGAACACTTGCTCTGTATTCTCCTTAATGAGTGGATAATGTATTTGTGAAATCTGAAACCTTTAGAAGAATTTTTAGTGACATGACCAATGTCAGTATCATTTTGCTATGTAATCTCCTCCTTCACATCTTCATACTTCACCAGATGTAAACCCTTTCAAAACTCAAAGACGTGTAAATTCTGAAAATGCATTATTATAAGTCAGGATATACCCATACACAAAAAGAAGCACAAAAATTTAATGGCAATATAAAAAAAAACATCTACACTATCCAAATTATGAATTCATAAGTTTTCTATCCAAATCATCTCCAAAACATGTAACTGAAAATAATCTGACTAACAATGTCAAAAAAAGTTTTATAGATGGCTTATCTAATAAGCATTCTGCCTTACACTATAGTATCTAATTATAATCTAATTATCAGTAATATACTCTAGGATATATTGGTAGTAATAAAATATATCCCTTATCATGCATTAAAGAGAAATTATCTAAAATATTATTTCCAAGTAAAACTTAAAATTATAATCCTGAGTCTAATAAAAATCCTTTCTATGCCATTTTAATAAATTGTCCTCTTCAAGTTAATATTCTAAGATGGCTGCTCCCAAACTTTATGCAAATGAATACCTTTTAAAAATGTCATGAATCCCCAAAGTGAAAAAATTTAATGTTATTTATTCAGTCACCGTTCAGTGGGGTTATTGATTCACCTGGGCCTTGCAATTACTCCCCAACCCAAGGTTTGGAAATCACAGATCTCCCCTGATTAGAAGAGTATTGAAGAAACCTGTAAGGGGCCATCAGGGTTTGCATGTCCCAGAGCATTCAACGATCTCCCATAAACGGTAGCATTAAAGTGCAATTACACCCTGTGGGTCTGCGGAAAAATCAGCAGGCACTCTACCTGAACAACACTAAAGGATCCGCTTTGTCTTTACACATAGGAAAGACTCCAATCATACCTCCAGAATAGGACTCCAATCCAGGATAGAAGAACTCATGAAAACCATCCCATTCCTTGAGACGGTAGCAGGAGAAGCATTGTCAATGTTATGAGGCTCAAAAATAACCTTGCAGTTTGGAGCCATGGGAATCCGATCGCCATTGGCAAGGGTTAAAGTTTTGTTATCATCCAAAACAGAATTCAGATTTTCAATCCAGATGGCATCGACTGGACCATCAAGAACTATCCAGATATGCTCCCCTAGAATATACAAGCAAAGGTGTGTGTGTGGGGGGGGAGCATACATACACAAATGCAGCCCTTATTGAGTCTCTTTAAACAGCAATCAAACACCTAAACTGAATAATTTGTTCCTGGCTGGTGTGGCTCAGTTGATTGAGCGTCAACCCCTGCACCAAGAGGTCACTGGTTCAATTCCAGGCCCAGGGCACATGCCTGGCTTTCAGACTCAATCCCCAGTAGGGGGGTACAGGAGGCAGCCATTTGATGGATGTTTCTATCTCTTCCTCTCCCTTCCCCTCTCTCTAAAATCAATAGAAGCATATTATACTTATACATATATAATCTGAATAATTTATTAATTCAGTATACTTCATTTTGTATATACACAATTTTCTCTCCAAAGAAGCCCACTTCCTCCAGTGATTTTATTGAAGAATTAGGTTTTTGTTAATAGGCTGTACTTAACTAAGAACAACATTTTAAAAATACTCAGTGAAAATAGTTATGGTAAGATCACTTTATTAAATACTATCAATTTTCCTTAACAACTTTTTCTATCTTTTTTATTCTAAGATATCAGAGGAATACAGGAACATTTTTTCAAAAAGAAAATAATTCCCTTCTTAACCAAAAAATAAGGGGGAGAAGGAATGAAAGAGGTTTTAAAAACACTAATCAATAGTATTTCAACATTCACAGATATCATACAGATTTATGACTTCTTAGCCTTGACTAAGATATTATACGGAGAACACAGTTTTTCTACTAATTTTTAAGAGCCACCCAGGTCTTTTCTTAGAAGTACATGTCAAAAAATAGTATTATAATTCATCTTCTACCTTTCTTAGCTCTCAATGTTTTCCTCCAAAGAGTAGAAAATATCCCATCAGTCCAGTCATTCGTGGCCACATCGAGCCGCCCAAACATCTGTGGGGCCGTAATCGCTTTGGGGTTCATCCTCATTTCCCGGTGTGGTTTTCCACAATCTAGACCAAGTAAATCCACATTTTAAACAACTCAGGTGTACAGTGAACCGTCATTATGCAACATTTCACTAACTTGCAGTGTAGAGTCAGCAGGTGTTCAAAATATGAAAATCCAAAATTGCATTGAAAACATGTCTTAACTGAATTTCCAAGTTGTCATAATTAGCCTCATATTTTACTGATTAAATTGCATTTGTTTTTACCTTCTGTAAAAGAAAACTGCATATTACATAAAAGGAGAAAAAGGACACCATGTTGGGATTGATGAAGAAATTAATGTAATCTGGAAATTCTTCAAATTTCACAGCTCAAAAACCTTTTGGTTTATGGTATACTAGATTACATCTTATATATGACATATCACCTAAAAGTGGTTTCTGAATGTACATTACCAGCTTTCATTTGCTGGGATGTGTTCTTGCTTATTTGGGGGGGGGGGAGAAAAAGCTAAACTAATATGTTGCAGGAATCAAAAACTTTCTTTTGTGGCCAACCTCAAAAAGGATATTTGAATCTTTCAAACCCTAAAACTACTCTTAAGTATGCTGTATTCTATATGTAAGGGACTGTGGTTGATAAGCAGAAAAGTGACAAAGTTTAAAGTATAAAACCGTAAAAATAGATACTAAAATATTGCACCCTGTGTGAGAGCTTGACACAGGCACACATATGGTACACATATGCGCACATTTAAAAGGATATTACATTAAAACCTACTTAGAAAATTAGACCAGAGTTCTCTTTTTTCAAAATAACAAAAATAATCAGGTAATTATTTGCAGTATTTTATGATTCTGAAGTTCAACTTAGTCACAATTCAGCTTTTGCAATAAATGATATCCATAAGACTAGCAACACTTTTTCTTTATAATCTAATCACACTTTACAAAAGGCCAGCAAACTCTTGACATGTGTGAGAGAATCATAGGTGAGGTCCAGACTTGGTCTGTTACCCATACAAGAGAAACTATCAAAAATTACTTCATTAAGGTAGAATTATATCATTTTCATTTAGAGTATCATAATATTTTTTATGAAAGCACTAAGAAAAAGCATTAAGGGAAAAAAATCTTTAACTTTCAAAATGTTGGTTAAAGTAATTCCTCTAAATCAGCGGTTCTCAACCTGTGGGTTGCGACCCCTGAAAATACGTCCTGCATATCAGATATTTACATTACGATTCATAACAGTAGCAAAATTACAGTTTGAAGTAGCAACAAAAATAATTTTATGGTTGGGGGTTACCACAACATGAGGAACTATATTAAAGGGCCGAGGCATTAGGAAGGTTGAGAACCACTGCAATTCTCCCCTTAGGCATTTCTTGAGTGTCCTGATCACTCCACTTTCATGGCCTCTGCTGTGGAGTAGGCACCCTTTTCTGGCTGTCACCTTCTTATGGACATCAGACCACCCGCCTGTTCCTCAGTTTACTCTCTACTCGGCCAGCAGATGGTCTTCTACACACAGGGTTGACCACACCACTCCCCAGCTCAATGGCTTCCCATAAACTACAGCATAAAACATAGATATTGAGTATGACTTACAAAACTCCTCATGCCACATCTACAGTCCTAATTTGAAATCCCCTGGAAGCAAAGCCAGGGACAAGAACATACGTGCTGAGAGTTGGTGGGTAGTCAGGGGAAAGAGAATGAGATGGGAAAGGAGAGGCGTCAACATATTACGCATAATTGGAAAGGGAGAAGGGTACATTGCTGAGCTGGTCACAGAAACAATATTCCTCTAAAAGGCACGGGGTGGAACGTCTGCCATCAACTGTTCTCCCCCATTGGTTGAGGGTATGGCTGCCTCATACATTAATTCTCACCGACCCCTATTTCCAGTCTGAACCAGTTCCATAGCTTCAAGGAAAATCATAAAGCTGAAAAACTGGGAGAAACCTCTGGTGTTGAGGGGAGAAACTGTCCAACGGCCACATCTATAGCAGGGTCAGGCCAAAGGGACAGCATTGGGCACCAATAGCATCTGCTGTACCTCCTCATCTCCCCACTTCCACCCACACACAATTGCATTTTCTTCATGTCAATGGACTTCCTTGGGTATATCCTGCAGTCCCCAGTCCCTTCTTCCTGCAGAGTCTTCCCTGAGCTAAGAATGCCTCTTATCCACCTGCTACCCAGCCTCCCAACCTCAGATGCAGTAGCACCTGCTCGGTAAGTCCTCCCATAATTCCTTGGAAAAGATTCTGCTGTCCTTCACCTCTGCTCACAAAGTACTTATCCAAATTTTCCTCATAGTGATGCCAAGTTGACTTTTAGGAATCTGTGCCTATGTCTGTAACTCGTTACACTGTAAGCTCCTTGAAGACATGTCGATTTTTTTTTCATACCTGTTCTCCCATTTCTAGTGCAGAACCTAGAAAAACCTCCAAGTATTTTTTAATGAAAAAATAATGGGGAACAAATAACATACATGGGTCTTGCACTTCTTCAGTAGGTCAGCCCAATTATCTTCTCAATCTTTTAGATAATTAAAGTTTTCAGCAAGAAACAATGTTTTACTCAAGATAACAAACGTTTGCCTACCTATTAAAACTAAGAACAGGATAATAAACAGGAAATACTAAAACCAAGCACAAGCTAACAAACAGAAAACAGTCTAATGATCAATTCAACTTTGTAAAGAGCTTTTCCCACATCAGTGATGCCACACGAATTATCCAAACACATTATCCATAATGTATATGTACGGTTTAATATTTAGCGCTCATTTTGTTCATGTCATTGTACCAGGTGCACCTGTAGTTAACAGAAGGCGGTTTTATAACAACAACAAATGTATTGAGCATAATTTGAAAGGGAGAACACATCATTTTAAAGCTATGTAAAAATCCCAACTATTAACCGCACACTGAAAACCACGTGATAAGCGCTGCAGGTGTGAGCTCTGTTTTGATGGAGTTAGGTGCTAGCTGAGAGCATAGTCCTGTCTCCGTGTGAAAACCCAAAAGATAGAACTTTGATGCACAGAATTCACTTCATTCCACAGCTGAGAAAACTGAGACTAAATCTAACGTGTGCAGGACCCTAGAATAAATACAGGCAATTCCCAGCAACCAGCAACTCAGTATCAGTGCACTGAGGTTCCAACCCACACCTTTCCCTGTGGGACCTTGTATTATGCATTCCCACAACCAAAGTTCTATGAAATTTGGGACTTCAACTCTGGCACAGCTAAGGGCTGCTGATACTCTTAGGAAGAGAGTCATCAATGTCCAATCAGAACCAGAGAATACAAGAATAATCATGAACATGGCAATGACCATTATCCCCAGGTGACCTCAGGCTAGGGACTTCGATGTGAGGCTTAGGGATATCTGGAAATTAAATGCATCTGTTTAACTTCCCCAGAAAAAAATATCTGCTTCCAGGTGGAAAATTCATTTATATGTATAGTTAACATACGCCATAGGAATTTAAGTCTTGCTTGGATCAATTAGCCTATGGTAAGTTGTTTTCATTTTATGTCGTTCTGCTTAAAGTCAGTTTCCAAGCGAGGACTTACAGCATGTGGAACCTAAAAAGCAAACTCACAGAAACACAGAGTGGTGATTCCTAGGAGTTGGGGGCGGGGGGTGGAAGTGGGGAGACATTAGTCAAAGATACAAACTTCCAGTTATTAGATTAACAAATTTGGGAATCTGATGTATAGCATGTGATTACAGCTAATAATATTGCATCATATACTTGAATGTTGCTAACAGAGTAGATCTTAAATGTTCTCACCACAAAAAAAGGAATCATAACTATGTATGTTTTGGAGCTATTAGCTAATACTATGGTGTTAATCATTTTGTAATTTATAAATGAATCAA
Organism: Myotis davidii; assembly: GCF_000327345.1. NCBI lineage: Eukaryota > Metazoa > Chordata > Mammalia > Chiroptera > Vespertilionidae > Myotis > Myotis davidii. The sequence goes on along the minus strand of NW_006294876.1, from coordinate 3,816,189 downwards.
ATCAACACTTTGTACACCTTAAGCTTACACAATGGTATGTGTCAATTATATCTCAGTAAAGTTGGAAAGAAATGTTTTCCCCCGGTAGTCCATGAATGTAATATGTTCTCTTTAAAATGTACCCAATTATCAGTAAAGCAGCATCCTCTCCTATAAAAATATATTCATGTATCTACCTTTGTTTCCTCTTGGGGAATTTAAATGTGCCACAACTATTTAAATGTGTCACCCAGAGCAAGGCGGCTTGGCTGCCCCGTACCTGTCATGGCTTTCATCAAGGTGTGGATGCAGGTGGTTTTCCCTGCTCCACTAGGCCCCAGGGTCATCATTCCATGCCGCACTCTCTGTGTTTCAAACAGCTGGATGACTTTCAGTTTCCAAGGAGGATGGCTGATTAAACCAGCTTCTTCCACCTGAAAACATAACAAAAACCCTACAGTGAGTCACATCAACAGCAAGCCGGGCTTACCAATGTGCTCAAAATAAGCACAGAACATGGGGCGGGGGGGGGAGGGGGGTAGAGGAATGGGGAGCTAATGTTTAGTAAGTATGGAGTTTCATTCTAGAAAATGAAAAAAGGTCTGGAGATGGATGGTGGTGATGTTTACACAATAATGAGACTGTACTTAATACCATTAAACTGTCCACTTAAAATGGCGAAAATGGTAAATTTTATATTACGTATTTTATCACACTAAAAATATATATTGCATAAAAGAATATATGTACAGAACAAAAAGCAGGCTGAATATAATCAAATGTTATAGCAAGCTAATAAGAAACATCTGCATTTGTCTTTGGGAATTGGATGCATTTATATTAACATTGTATTAAATGTACATCTTAAGAGCAACTGAAGAATAAAGACTCAAGTATGAAATGTATTTTAAATGTTTAATTTAAAAGATAACATTTAATTACTGGAAAAATTTCTAGTACACCAGGCTGACTGAAATTCCATATAAACGTCAAGCTCTTCGTAAGTCCACTGGGTAGTTTTTAACCTATCAAATGCATGTATGGAAGTTACTCTGTGCCAAAGTATCCTAAGTTTAATCTTCATAACAATAATATGAGATTGGTACTATGGATATCTTCATTTTACAGATAAGGAAACTGAGGCACAGAGCGATGAAGTAACTTGACCAAGATTAATATTTGTAAAGTTATGAGATGGGGAATTGAACTCCACAGCCCATGCTTTTAACTAGAATCCTATGCTTAAATGTACTATAAATAATGCTTTTATTTTTACTTAAATAATTTTGATTAATCATCATGTGTCACTTTACACTATATATATACTCCAGATTTTTCGCATGCTACAAAGTACTAATGCAACTCACCTTACAAATCACTTTATACTTAGCTTTTTAGGTAATGCTACAGTAAGTTAGGTCATTTGATAAAGAAACCATTTGCAAAACGAATTTCACTCTTACCTGATAAAAAAAAAGATTAAACCTTTTATATATTGATTTTTAAAGCAAAATATCTATTTAATGCTACCATGTTTCACTTTTATTAGAAATACCTTCAAGGAATTTAAATGTATTTTATAAATATGAGCTAATCACCATTTCTATGAAATTTTTCCCCCAGCTCTTATTCCTAGGAAAGGAAATTGAGGCACAAGGTTTACATAATTCATTTCCATTCTTAGGAGACCATGAAAAGTTAAAGCTGTACAAGTATCATGGGAAATCTAGACACCTAATGATATAGATATGCAGCAGACTCCCTCAGAGCCCCCGGAAGGAATCACAAGTGATTGTGGGAGGGAAAGGTGATATCTGCGGGGCCACATGAGATCTCTGCATATGACACTGACAGAGCCACACCGGCCTGGGCAGGCATCAGCCAGCCCTGCCAGCCCCTGCTGCCCATCGCATCTCATTTTGGAATCTGCTTTCCATCAGTACCAGGGCCACTAGCAAGTAGCCACTGGACGTGTGGTTGTGCAACGGCAGGAAGAGCTCTGTCCTGGGGTGCAACAGCCTCTCTTAAAACTGTCGTCACAGCCAACCAGTCTAAGGCCAACAAATAGAATTTACACATTCTGAGGTTTGTTTTGCTCTATTCCCTGAAAATATAACCAAGTAATCCTTGTACATGAATAGCGGAAATCGCTATTGTGCAAATTACATAGCAATTTTTATTGAAATTGAATGTATTTATTCTATGTTACTATAGTCATTAGCAATAAATATTAAAATATACTCTGATCACATCCACTCACAAAAACAGCAGTCACAGCCTCAGGTGTTGTTCTTGGAACCTGCAGACTTGGGCCGCACTGGCTCCACCTGATTCCCTGAAACCCAGGTGAGACAGACTGGGTACTTGATGCCCTGTGAAATGTATTACCTGTCTATCAATTGCCACCTCCAGTTCAGGGTAGCCTGCCTTGTCCAGAAGAATATTTGGGAAGAGATCTTCAATCAAACTCAAAAATAAGGGTTCATCCTCATCGATCTCAAAAAGAAAAGAAAGAGAAATCAGACCCACGATTTTGGCATAATCATAGCAACGACCAGGTACACTGATGGTGCCTGACCCCGCTCAGATCATTTCATCATAACCGTTAATAAATAAATATCACCTTCTTTGAAGTTAAGAGGTGTTTCCCATAAGTTACAAATTATTTTTAGAAAAGGAAGGAGAACCCTAACCGGTTTGGCTCAGTGGATAGAGCGTCAGCCTGCGGACTCAAGGGTCCCAGGTTCGAGTCCGGTCACTCTCCCTCTCTCTCAATAAAATCAATAAAATCTTTTTTTTTTAAAAAAAAAGAAAGAAAAGGAAGGAGAGGAAAGGGAGAAAGAAGAGAAAAAATGGGAGAAAATAGAAGGAAATTAAATGTGGTCTACATGACAACTTTCCTAGAAATAATCAGCTTGGGGCATTGCTACATAGTCTAAAATTTCTAACTTAAAAGAATTTTAATGAGAGATAGTAGCAAATTCATGAATTAGAATTTGGTTCATACTTTTATTTTGAAATAAAAAAATATCATTCTGTCACCTGTACATAGATCCACTGATAGTGGAAAACTGATTATCAGTCTCTACCACAAAATGAAACATACAAAATTATTACACACTTGTAAAATTTACATATAATTCTCTGCCAGGCTCTACAAACTTTAAGAAAAGTGAGATTTTAGCTCTAAAACACAAAATGACTCAAAGTTTTTGAAAACATAACCTGTGGGGTTTTTTTTAACCCATTTACATTCTATTGGAATAGGTATATGTTAGATTAGACATGAGTTAGTACAAAAAGAACTGAAAAGTGTAATTTAAAGTTGTGTTCCCCAGCACTTTATCTGATAATTAGGCATTTTAAATTGAGCATATTAAATAAATATTTCTACATCTCATTTGTGCTTAGTTAGTTGAACTGATATTTAAGTGAGCGGAACTTTCCATCTGTGAATCATACCAGTTTGGAAAGATTCATGTCTCGTAGGACGCGCATGACGATCGTGGACTCTGTATCTGTGGGGTTGGCTCTTTTTGCTGCTCCCAATGTTCGCAGGACTGACAGAATGTTGCGCAAACCAAAATCATAATGTACCTGAAAATTGTAAGGTATGCCAGGCTTATTTTCAATATGGACTTACACACAGAAGCTATACCAATCTGACCACATAACGAATAAAATGCTGATGTGCCTTTAGAGAACATGTACAGTTAGTGGAGCAATACATTTTTATCAAGATATTTTTGACCAAATAGAGAATACCCAAGAGTCCTTTCCTGTACCATCATTAATTTAAGCCCGTAGATCAGAATTAATAGCTATATCTTGACAGGGAGAGAGGCATAAATTTCTTCTTAGAGTACACACATCCCCTTGAGCTTCTTCTTAATCAGTAATCCATAAGAATATGTCCTCATATCTCTAAAGCTGAAATTCTGAACCAGAATTAAACTGAGACCTCAGTTATGACCATCATATGCACTGGTAAGTAAACAGGCAGGGTATTAAGAAGAAAGTAAAGTAGCTACATTCCAGGATTACCTACAGGGGAGAAGAATAAGAACAAATCAGAAGCTAAGCCCCCAGCTTTATTATTGCCTTAATATATATTTTAAAAACTCAATCATGCCAAATTTTAGTACATATCTATAATAATAAAAGCATAATATGCTAATTAGACCAGACAGCCGAACATCCTTCCAGATGTCCTTCCAGACAAAGCTGTGCAGCTGCAAGCGCCGAGGGCAGGCAGCCATGGCAGCCGGCAGCAGCGGAGGGGTGATGGGGGTGGCACCTTCACCTGATCAGCCCAGTCGCCTCCTGCAGAGGGAAGGCTGAGTGCAGCTCCCTCTGGGGAGCAGGCCTAAGCCGCCAGTAACCTTCACCTGATCAGCCCAGTCGCCTCCTGCAGAGGGAAGCCCGAGTGCAGCTCCCTCCGGGGAGCAGGCCTAAGCCGTCAGTAGGACATCCCCTGAGGGTTCCTGGACTGTGAGAGAGGGCAGGCGGGCTGAGGGGTCCATGGACAGATGAATGGATAAATCAAGTGTGGTATATACACACAAGGGTAGGTCATTCAGCCTTAAGAAGGAAGGAAATCCTGTCATATGCTACAATATGGATGAACCTTGAAGACATTGTACTAAGTGAAATAAGCCAGTCACCAAAAAAGACAATCCTAGATGATTCCACTTATGTGATGCTTCTAGAATAGTCAGATTTATAGAAACAGAAGGAGAGAGGAGCTGTTTAAAGAGCTGTTTCAGTTTTGCAAGATGAAAAATTTCTGGAAATCTGCTTCACAGCTTTGCGGGGAGCAGGCCTAAGCCGTCAGTATACACTTAAAATGGTTAAGATGTCACATGATCTCACTTATATGTGGAATCTAATGGACAAAATAAACTGACAAACAAAACAAATCCAGAGTCATGGAAGCATGGAATAGAGAGAAAGGGGGGAAAGGGAAAAGATTAAACAGAGAACTTATATGCATATATGCATAACCCATGGTCAAAGACAATAGTGTTGTGAAGGCCTGGGGAGGGGGTAGGAGAGGCGAGCAGGGAAGAGGGGGTCAATGGGGGGGCATCTGTAATACTTTCAACAATAAAGATAAATTATATATGTGTGTGTGTGTGTGTGTATACTAGTATACATATAGATATATACAGATAGATGATAGATAGATATAGATATATACTCTGCCATTAACAATAGTAAAAAATAAAAAATAAAATGGTTAAGTGGGTAAGTTTAATGTTTCATGTTTTTTACCACACACACACAAAAAAAATACCTATAGGAAAACAAAACACAAAACCAAAACAAGTATCTGCTAAGGTACCTGGGAGCACTGTGCATCATTTAGTACTAATAATTTGGAAGATAAATAAATAACAGAGTGCGGGCTACAGGAGTGCAGAAAGATTGAAGTCCTGAGAAGAAGAGAACAGGAGTCAGTGATGTGGGAATTTCTCTACATTGTAAAAAATATTTCTTTTACACAGAAAAGATAAGAATGAGTGAGTAAAGTCTGCAATAAACAGAAGAAACCAAGAATGGTGGTGGCAAAAATAGGGTCAGTCTAACCAGGAAAGCTCAATAGCCAGGGTCAAAAGGCTCTGTCTGTGCTTGAACACTCGTAAGGAAAGATCTTTTGAGTGAGAATATAAATTGTAAGTAATAACAAGTAAATTCAAAAAAGTTTGGAATAAGGCCAGAGTGAGGAGAGGAATCAAAGAGTTACATATGTTAGGGGTGTTAGTCAGTTTATTTTTATGCTTATTACAATATATAATTACTCAGCATGTGCTTTTAGTAATTTTTACTTATATATTCTAGAAATTTATGATATGATCCCTGCCTCCTGGTCTTTGTACCTTTGTGTGATCTTACCCCTTGAGCGTAGGCAGGACCTGTGACTTGCTTCTAACCAATAGAAAACAGCAAAGGTGACAGGTTGCATACGGTTACATGTACATGATTATGTGGTCACATTATGTAAGATTTGTGATGGTTAATTTTATGTGTCAGCTTGACTCGGTCATGAAATGCTCAGCGAGCTGATTAAACATTATTTCTGGTGATGGTGTTTCTGAAAGACAGTAACATTTGACTTTATGGACTAAGTACAGTAGATGGCCCTCCCCAATGTAGGCGGGCACCATCCAACCCATTGAAGACTGGAGGAACCCATTGGATTCACTCTCTTCGTCCTCTCTGCCTGACTGCTAAGCTGGGATATCTACCTCCTGCCCTCGGTAACTCCTAGTTTCTGGTCTTCAGACTGAGATTGGAATCTACACCATCAACCCTTCAAACTATACCTCCAGCCTTCCTGGGCCACCTCTTGTAGACAGCATATCATGGGACTTTCCAGCTTTCATAACTGTGTGAGGCAATGCCTTATAATAAATCTTTTATATATAAACATATATACCCTATTGGTTCTGCTTCTATGAAGAATCCTGACTAATATAAGATTGTAGCACTCATCTTGCTAGAGCCTCTTTCCCATGCTGACTTAGAGAAAGCAAATGGCCATGTTGAAGAAACCCAGGTAGCAAAGAACGGCACACAGCCTGTGGGGACTGAAAGTGTCCTTCTCCAGCCAACAGCCAGGAAGAATCCCTCAAGGAAAAAAATTCTGCCAACAACATGAGTGAGTTTGGGAGCAGATCTGTCCCCAGTCAAGCATCAGATGAAACCACAGCCCCAGCCAACACCTGACTGCTGCCTTGTTTGACTTTAAACAGAGGACCCAACCAAGTTGTGCCAGGACTCCTGACCCACAGAAAGTGTGAGATAGTAAATACATATTGTTCTTCCTATAGTAATTTTGTGGCCATTATGACACAGCAATAGATAACTAATACAGAAGTAATAAATGATTAATTGTGTGCCTCTTAACTCTGAAATCCCATGAAGTTAGAATAGGCTACTCCAAACAGTACAGGAAATTGGCAAAGAAGTTATACAGACAAATAGCAAAGCTTGGCCAAATACCTGAATGAGCTTGAAAGTGAAAAGAGTACATGATTGAAAGGTTGCTAAAAACCATAAGAACACATAACACATATTATGATAAATGTATAGGTGGGATAAAGAGAAAATATTAATATCTATAATCAGTCCAGATAGTACTTACTTCATTTCTATGTCATAAACATTAATTTCTTTAAATGTACTTCTTAATAAGACTATGCATACAAAATTATTTTTATAATACATAACTTTCTACTTTATATCAATAAGGTATCTGTCAACAACCCTAGCCTACAATTTTTCAAAATGAAAACATTTCACTCAATAGGAAAATGAAACTTGCATACATAGAAAAACTTCAGAATGTCACACCTGCTTAGAAAGCTGCTCTTCACATAGCTTGTAGAGCGTGAAAAACTTCCTGGCCAAAACAATGTTGTCAATGAAGCCACAGCTAGCCAACTTCACCCTTATGATAATCTGACGGTCAGGGACCATCATGGCCACGGAGCGGAAGTTAATCTTCAAGTTTTCGGGGAGTTCCTGCCGCCCAGCATAGCCAGGATTCTACATAAAATAAAACCCTAGGATGAATGATATGATCATGGGGCAAGCAGCATACATCAGTAGGACATTAAAAGATCCATTATGTACACACCACAAATCTGGAATGACAACCAGAGAATTCATTTACCTATCTCCCTCTCCTTTTCCCTGAAGAGATTAACTGGTGAGTTGTTAATATGAGCTTTAACTCCAAAGGCTTTCAACCAGGAGTGAAAGTTACAATCCCAGTTTCCATTCATGGAAGGTAGGTGACATATGACCAAGGAGATATATGAAACCTGTGACAAGAGGCAGAAATTCAGTAGAGCTTCCTTACCATGGTTAGAAAAAGTCCAAATTCAGGGTTCATAGTCACTCTATCTCCATCAGTAAAAATAAAAGATGTCTTATGCTCCTTTTTGCATGTCAAAATAATGGAAATTTGCTGGGCTGCAACTGAGAGAACTGGTAGATCGATACGGTTAAATTCATCAAAACAACCCCAGGATCCAGATTGTGCCAGTCCTTAGCAAGGAAACAGAATGGAATGGAAAATACAATTAGTATGCAATTTTTGGAAGGCCAAGGAAAAGGACATTACGCAGCTGCCAAGACAAGCCAGACATAAGCTGGTTGCAAACATAAAGCGGAACAAACAGACATGCAGAGAGCGCCCGCAGAACAGCTCGCAGTGTGGCATTTTCTCCGTAAGCACCCAGCCTGCAGTGAAAGAAGCATTATGAAAGGCCAGTGGCATTGACAGTTGATCCACTCAACACTACTAAGATTCAGATTTTCCAAAAAGAGTTACAACGTGTAACAATGACCCTAAAATGAAGCCAATTATTGAAATATAAATCTTAACCTATTCCACCTTAACTGAAATTTCTCATCAGATAAAAGAAAAGAAAAACATAACCTTCACCTTTAAAAATCCGTCCAAGCCCTCGGAAATCCATCTGGTCCGAACAATTGAAAACCACAACATATTTCCCAAGACATCGTCCCATATCCTTGGTGGTTTCTGTTTTGCCCGTTCCTGCAGGTCCAGCGGGGGCTCCTCCCATGCTCATTCCCAGAGCCTGGGCCAACGTGATGTAACACCTTGAGGGGTAGAGACAGCACTGGAACCAAAGCACTGGCATCTAGAACATATTCTGAAACACCGCAGTGAAATGAAACCTGCGCAAGATTTAAAGAAGAATAAAGAGGAGGAGGAGGAATGAGGAGGAAGGAGGAAGGAAGAGGAAGAAGGAAGGAGGAGGAAGGGGGGAGGAGGAGGAAGTGGAGGAGGAGGAAGCGGAGGAGGAGGAGGAAGATGAGGAGGAAGGAGGAGGAGGAGGAAGGAGGAGGAGGAGAAGGAGGAGGAGGGAGGAGGAAGAGGAGGAGGAAGAGGAGGAGGAAGAGGAGGAGGAAGAGGAGGAGGAAGAGGAGGAGGAAGAGGAGGAGGAAGAGGAGGAGGAAGAGGAGGAGGAAGAGGAGGAGGAAGAGGAGGAGGAAGAGGAGGAGGAAGAGGAGGAGGAAGAGGAGGAGGAAGAGGAGGAGGAAGAGGAGGAGGAAGAGGAGGAGGAAGAGGAGGAGGAAGAGGAGGAGGAAGAGGAGGAGGAAGAGGAGGAGGAAGAGGAGGAGGAAGAGGAGGAGGAAGAGGAGGAGGAAGAGGAGGAGGAAGAGGAGGAGGAAGAGGAGGAGGAAGAGGAGGAGGAAGAGGAGGAGGAAGAGGAGGAGGAAGAGGAGGAGGAAGAGGAGGAGGAAGAGGAGGAGGAAGAGGAGGAGGAAGAGGGAGGAGGAGGGAGGAGAAAGAGGAAGAGGAGGAGGAGGAAGGAGGAGGAGGAAGAAGAGGAGAAGGAAGGGGAAAAGGAGGAGGAAGAAGAAGAAGAGGAAGGAGGAGGGAGGAGGAGGAGGAGAAGGAGAAAGCAGAAAGCAGAAAGAAGAAAGAAGAAAGAAGAAAGAAGAAGATCCAGGCCATTGTCCCCACATAACATTTCCAAAGCTGCCTTCTAAAATGCACATATCCTATGGCTATTACATGCATTAAGGAAAAAGAAAGGGGTGGTCTATGGTCAAATAAGATTGAAAACTCTTTAAAAGGTTAAACAGCTTTTCTTAGGATAATGTAATTGAGAGTGTCCAAGTATGAAAAACAGTACCCAGCAATTCCAAAACTAATGTTGCAACTTCTTCACAGACCTACCACTCCTGAAAAATAGTATTCTAGGAAACAGATTTGGAACCATTAAAGTAGAGCAACCCCGTTTTGAATGTGAGTTCATCATTTGATGTAGTTGGGGACCAGCGGTCACATGAGATTTAAATCACACACTACTAAATGACCACATCTTCACCCCATTTCTGGGAGCATACTAGTATACTCAGGACTAAATCTCTAGGACGTGACCTCCAGAGATAAGCAAAAATCTCTCAGAGCATCTTCATATGTATGTTTACATGCAAGCACACACTCTCCCCAGAACATCCTACATGTATGTGGAGCTCGCTCTATCCTTTCCCTGCTTTCCTTTCCAGCCTCTTTGCTACTTTCAAAAATGTCATCACTCATGAGCGGTGATTTAGTGCCCTTCCACAGCTCCATTAGAGTTTTCTGCCTCCCCACCAGGCTGCTGTAAGCTCTCTGCTATCAGAAGCATTTCATTTAAGTGTCATGAATGAAGTAAAAGAACAGAAGAAACAGTCTAAACAGGTGACAGTGCTGCTATATCAAACTTTTATGTTTTGTCTAATAATAGTTGCAATCTAATAGCCCAGAGGTTCATTCTGTGAAAACAGCTGATATGCAGCTTCAGCTTCTACTTAGGCCAAATATTGATTTTTAGGCACAGCCACTGTGTCCAAAATTAATATTCAGTGCATCCCTGAACAGAGCATATACAAGTGGCTGATGCCACCCAGTTTAAATTAGACTAAGTGAATTACAGAGTATTAGCTATGAAAGGACCCTTGGAGATAGCCTGGTTCATCTTATAGATGAGGAAACCGAGTCCCGGGAAATTGCCTGCAGATCTCGCTAACACAGCTGGTAAATAACAGGCAGAAGACAGGACTAAACTCCAGATGTGCAGCCCAATGTCCTCCCCATCGCTTTTCACCTGCACTGGCACTCCATTATTTCCCTGCTAAAAAAAATCTTAATTGTCTTTGTAACCACAAGAGATGTCACAGTCCCTAAAGCAGTCCTTAAGACCCATGTGATTTGCACCTATGGACACATGGCCATTAATCCCCTTTCTTGCCTATTTTGATGTCCACAGAGGTCATTTGAACTATGCCTCTGTAAGACTGAAAGCAATAGAAGCAAAGTCTGTCTCAAACACAAACCTAAACCGCATGTGCAGACACACCTGTAAGGCTAAGAATACTGAATTTCAAAGCCTTTGATATAAAAGAGCTTATAAACTATGAAAGGACATTAAGCAGAAATCCCCTGAGCAAATTGTAGAGGGGGGAGGGGGCAAGAGAGGTTGTGGAATCACAGAATCGTCCCATCACCTGTCTGTGAGTGGAGTTATGACAAGCCTGTCAGTGCAGCCTAAAAATTCATTCTGGTATATGAAAGCCACATCTGTGATGTGAATCATCATCTTGTCAGAATCTTCGTTAAAATAAAATCTGCACTGTTTCAGCCACTCAAAGTCTGTAGGGCTCTTGATATGCATCTGACACTGAAATGCAAAAGGTATTGGTTAAAACTGGGATGAAAACTATATATTAAATGTGCACATTAGCATTCATGTATATCATAATGAACTCAAAGACTACCTAATTAGGTCGGAGATGTCAACTATAACCACTATCCAACCCACTCATCTATTGATCAGCAAAATAAAAGATACTTTAGAATACATGGGCATGGAAAATTCAAGAGAAACCTCTCATTGTGTTCCACCAATTAAAGAGCATGATATATTTTAATAGTAAGATATTCATTTCTTAAATTTCACCCTTAAATGTCCAATACCACAAGCCTAACCATGAAATACAGACAATGAAAATATATTTTGGTGTTCAAAGACAGAACTAAACTCATCTCTTGGGATTATGATAAAGTACATTGTTGGTTTTATTTAAATCCATTAAATATTTTTCCTAGGATTGGCAGAGGGCAAAAATGTCTAATGGCAGGTTATTGCTCAGCAATACGTCTGAAATTTTTAGCCAAAATTTTGAGCCACTTTAATCATTTTTCTTTAACAAATAGGAAATCTAAAATTACCCTGAACCCTTTATTTCTCAGAGAGGCAAAGAGAGTGCTTAAATATTAAGAGATTAATACACAACAGCTTGAATGTGCTGTCATTATTTCCATTATATTAGAACCAATCTTTCATAATCTTTTTTACATAATGGAGTGAGACACGATCCTGAAAATTACTATGAAAATAAGAAGAGCTTTTTGCCTCTTATCTAATGTCCTATTTTATAGTAGAGGACAAATTTCATGTCTTTTCACATTTCCTATTTTCAAGAGCTGCTAAACTCTTTTCCACCCTGTTCTCTTTTAAAGGCAAAAATCTGCATGACACCTGAATGTCACCATCTATATTAGAAAAGACCATTTGTGGTCAATGACATAAAATGTAGCAGAACTTGTTAAAGATTTGATTTACCAAAAGCCTTAAAGAAAGTATTAACTGCTCTACTAGCAACATTACTTATCAATTCTGTATCAAGAAACTGGTCACCCTTAACTGATATCTAAAAAGTGCACAAGACAAATGAATACTTTTCAGGATGCTACATGACATTTGAGTATTTAAAATAATCGCCTAACAAATTTTAAAACAAAATCTAATTTCCTCAATAACATCTTAGCAACGACTGTTGGAATATGACTGAAATTTTGTCTAAAGACTGAAAAGAAAACCCGACAAACTCTCAATGTGAAGATGAGTTTTTGCCTGAATTTAACCTTTTCGTTGAAGTCATAATTCCAGTGGGTCAGCACAGATAGTGTCTAGTATTTGCGCTTCTGTATATGCCACAGCATTCACAGAGCACTTACCAGGTCATCAAAGATATCCCTTTGGTGCACGTGAATAGTGATCAAAGTCTCATATTTAACTCGTTCCATGGAGCTCAGATCCTTGGTTGTGAGGTCTATCAATGTGTTCAACAGCTCCAAAAAAGACTGATTGGTTTTCTGCATGATTTTTTTATCAAACTTAGCATTTCTAAGGGCTTCTTCTGAATCCCGTGTCCATATCATCTGAATTCCTAACAATCCAACCTATGGAAATAAAAAGGGCTTCATGAGTGTATATGGAATACGAATAGAATTATTCACCTGAAACTTATATAATTTTATTAACCAACAAGAGGCCTGATGCACGAAATTTGTGCAAGAGTAGGCCTTCCTTGCCCTGGCTGCTGGCACCGGCTTCCCTCGGGCACCCACCCAGGACCCGGGCCTCCCTCGGGCCGCTGGCCGGGACCCAGGCTTCCCTTGCAGCCCTGGCTCCATCCGGAAGATCGTCCAGAAGGTTGTTCAGTATAATTAGCATATTATGCTTTTATTATTATAGATGTCACTCTAATAAGTTCAATAAAAAAGATTAAAGAATTAAAAATAAAATTAAAAAACAAACAGAAATTACAGTGTAGTGAATAGTTGTGATTATCCAAGTATGTCACCTTTGATTACATCAACTTTATATGTTTTATCAGAACCTAGGAAAACACTATTCATATTGTTTACCTGACAATTAAGTATGCATAGCCTCACAATATATCTATAATTTTTTTCTTATAACTTTAAGTCATTTATTGTTTAAGCGATAATTCTCCCTAGCTAGATTTTAAGTTACTGGCTGGGAAAACATGCATCTTAAACCTGCTTTTCCCAAATTAACACACAGTTTATACATAGTAGATACTTGCAAGATCTTTATTTATCACAATGACTAAGAAAATATTGTTTTCTGAATTTTAATGCTGATATATACTTCTCATTTTTATGGTAAGGCATACATACACTCAGCACATTTTTATGATTTATGTGCTAAGGATATTCAGTAAGAAAAAAACTTTAAAATTAAACAAAATATATCAATTATCTCTACAACACTCATATATGTATATATGTGCACATATATAACCAAATAATCTGTCATTGAAACCTTTAAGCTTATATATATTTATCAAATCCTTATAAAAATCTTAATATTGGTCCAGAGTTAAATAGAAGCCAGTTGTGTCATTTACAATAGAAAATATATGAGCTCTAAAATGACTATTCTGTGAAAAAATACTTTCCAATTTCAACACACTGACCTGAGCAGGGAAGGAAGAAAGAAATTCAATCAGTTGGAAACTTGTTTCTTGAATATTTTCAGCTGCCTGGCGAATCACATTATGCAATGAGGACTGAGATTCCTCCAGGAGAGAATTGAGCCAAACTTCCACATTGCCCTCTGCCATCACAGGTTTATCCAATTCAATCGTCTCACCCTCTCGAGAGGAAATTGACAGAATGCGATCATAGATCTATGTTAGAAGCCAAAAAAAATAGCTATATTCATATAAAGAATATATTCCTCCATTGCCCTCGTGTCAATGTTTTCCTTCCGACAGAAGCTAAGCTACAGATTATAACATAAAAGTCAAAATGTGACATAAAATCAATTTCAAAACAGTAAAAAAGAAGTTATCCATGAAGCTAAAAGGGAATACTAAATCCATTCTAAATAGTCTATACTTGAGAGGGGAAAACTTGTTTTCTAAAAGAAATATTCAATACAAATGTAACAATCAAAAAATCTCCAGTTCTGCAAATGAAATGAAACTTCCTAAGAGATTGTCATCCACACCACGAGCTTATCAAGTTGACATTAGCAATGACCTGGCCAATATGATCAAGCAAACACCTTACAAGGTAACTCCAATCCTGTACGAAACAGTGTGCTCCTTACAGGAGCCCTTGGTTGCTCACAATGTTTTCTCCTCCAAACCCAGCTCCTCATCTTGTCATTCCACTTCAAGCTCCATGCAGTATGGCATGATGAGGATAGCATGGTGTCTGAGGTTCTAAAAGACAGATTTGAATGATGCTCTGCCATTCACTGATCAGGCAATGTTGGAGGACAAACCTCTGAGACTAAATCTCTTGCCTAAAATTAGACATTACAAATAATGCCTTCCTCACTTCTCTACTTCACTACCCACCTTCCTATTCATGCCAATTGGAAAAACATATATATAATGCAAACTATAAAGTAAATGTGAATATGTATTGTTTTTCTTCATTAGTAAGTGGTCTCAGATTTAGAACTGAATCCTAAATGTCAGCTTTAGAACTGTATTAATGAAGCCAATGAGTCTTACATTTCAGGGCCTCTCACTTACATGAACCCATTCCAAGGTTCTAAACATAAATTGGTATTTATAATTGTATAATATTTAGGACCCACAAAACCATAATCTGCCACTGGTTGTAGACACCTTAAGGCAGAAACAACAAAAAATCAGTGCTATTTTTTTAAAGTAATTGCTATGAGTAGCAGCTTTAGATGAGAAAATTTAAATTATCTTCAATGTATAATGAGAGTGTGAAAAGCTTCACCAAGTACCATGAAGTTCCAGTGCTTTTACTGAAGGATTTAAGCAGAACATCAGAAAGAACTTCCCAGGTAATTCAATCCCTTCTTTCAACCCACGAGTCCAGTAGATTTACACAAACATTGATTTAAAACCATTTCCATGTTTTCCATTCCTCTCTATTCACCCCCTTGGTCAAGACTTTATTGCAGCAGCTCAGCCTCTTCCATCCTGACCTTGCAGTCACTTCTGACACTGGTTTCCATGCTCCCCTCTATTCCAGCACCTACATGAGCCAGAGAATCCTTCTGAAACTCAAATCAGGTCACTGCCCTGCCCTGCATAAAAACCTCCCTTGTATCTTGTCACATTCACAATGGAGTAGAATGGGTGGCCTTTTGGAATCTGGTCCACCCTTTGCTCATCACTTCTGGCTGTGGATTAAATTGTGTCTCTCAGCCCCAAACTATATGTCAAAGCCCTAAGCCCCAGTACCTGTGACTGGGACCTTCTTTGGAAATAAAATCAAGTTAAGATGAGGTCCTGGATAATGGTGGGCCCTAATCCAACCACTGGCATCCTTAGAAAGAGAAGGATATTTAGAGACAGACACACTGGGAGAATGTCATGTGAGGACAAAGGCAGAGATTGAAGTGATGTGTCTACAAGCCAAGCAGCACCAGTGTTTCTGACCACCACCAGAAACGAGGAGAGAGGCATGGGACAGATTGTCCCCACAGCCTGCTGACATCTCAGTTCAGAACTGTGGGAGAATAAACTTGTGTTTTCCAGTCCAGGAGAGCTTCGGGAAACGAATACACTCCCTCACACACCCACATTCCTGCCCATACCTCCACGTGCCCTTCCTTCTGACTGGACCATGTGTCTATCCCTTCTCTATCTGCTTGACTATGTTCCACTCACCTTCAAAAAATCCGTTCAAACAC
This sequence comes from Myotis davidii, assembly GCF_000327345.1. NCBI lineage: Eukaryota > Metazoa > Chordata > Mammalia > Chiroptera > Vespertilionidae > Myotis > Myotis davidii. Next base: position 3,800,185 of record NW_006294876.1, on the reverse strand, counting down.
CATCTTCTCCTGCACGAAGCCTCCTCCCACACCCTTCCACCCAGGTGAGGGCTCCCTGACAAGTATTTCTCTGATCCTTGTGCAGAATACCAGCACAGCAAGTCAAAAATTACCAAGAGTTTAATTTTAATGTCAAATTTCTCTCAATGTTGTGCTGCATAAGAACGACTTCAGTGCTATTTGTGATGCATTTCTCCTTGAAGCCCTGGCACATAGCAAGGGGCTTGAACTTCAATGACTGGCTTTTCACTACTTACAATGGCATCGCTGTACCACTGCACTAATTGCACGCTGGGGACGCCACCAGGGCGTGAATTCCCGGAGCTCTGTATGCTCCCACTGTCAAGACGACATCTGCCACGGCACGTGATAGTTGCTCAACAAGTGCAGACTGCATGCTGGGATGAGCAACTGGTGCCTTCTTTGATCGAATCTCTAAACAGTTAACTTGGCATGTAAAACCATGAAAGCTATGTACATTACATGCTTAATCATAGTTAAACTATTTGTTATTCAGATCTACACTCTAGATCTTAAAAAAATTACATAGTTCTGCAGGTAAATTGGGCTCAAAAGCTTGTATTTAGTCACCGGCTGAGGGTTAATGGCCAGGGCAGTAAGTGGAGAGCTGTTTAGTAAAGACAGCAGAGATCCTAAATATGGTCATCGCTGGCCAGTAATTAGAGTTAGGCGAACCTTCTCATGGAACTTGACACTTTTAATGTTGTCAAACACATTCAGCAGGTGGGCTTGTATAGTGTGCGCATCCGAGGCCTGCCCCAGAATCTCCAGAAGGGCCGGGTCCGAGACGAAGAAGAAGCGAGGAAAGCAAAGTCGTTTTTTCTCCAAGTACCTAAGTGGGGAGGGAAACAATAAATGCTATAGACACACAAAGCAAGACTCTCTAGGAATAAATTAACCTGGATGGGAAAGGGAGGAAAGATTTTTGAAACAATCTGATTTTCCCACATATTGTTCAATGTCTTTTGTTTTGTTCTGTTACTGGTTTTGCCAATAGCATTCCATATTCTGATGGAGAAGCAATTCTTTTTTCCAGAATTGCTTCACTTTTTACAACTATAATGTATGCATTTGACTTATTCTGAAAAATGTTATACTTCCTTTGTAGAAAACAGAAAAAATATACACAGGATGTTTTTGTTTCATTTTATTTCCAATAATAGTATTGTCAGATAAAGGGTGTGTATTATTTGTGGAACTGTATCTATAAAAGTCCAATGAGCCCTGGCCAGTGTGGTTCAATTGGTTGGAGCATCATCCTGAACACCGAAAGGTCGTGGGTTTGATCCCCAGGTGGGATGCGTGCAGGAGGCAACCAATTGATGTTTCACTCTCACATCAATGTTTCTCTTTCTCCCTCTCCCTCTCCCTCTCCCTCTCCCTGTCTCTCTCTCCCTCTCTCTCTCTCTCTCTCTCTCTCTCTCTCTCTCTCTCTC
>NW_006294876.1:3772551-3798706 GCF_000327345.1 Myotis davidii | reverse complement strand
CTCTCTCTCTCTCTCTCTCTCTCTCTCTCTCTCTCTCTCTCTCTCAAAAAAAAAAAAATCAATAAAAAGCAGGTCTTTTGGTGAGGATGACGATAAAATAAAAACAATGATTCCATCACCAAAGCAGAAACAAAATCCAGCTACAAATGAAAAGGGTCTAGGCTCTGATCCACCTCCAAGCATTACCAAAACCCAGTCGATTTGCCCATCATTGCCCTGATTTCAACTGCACTTTGGTTTCTATGTTTGCTTTATTTTATGGTGATTCCTTATGTTATGGATGTTTTTTCTGTTATTCTCATACCTATACCTCTGTATCTTCATGTTCCAGCACATTTTAATATAATGAATGCAGAGTTAGTTGCAGTTTCTTTTTGAAACCTTACCAGAAATACCTTTTGAACATTGTCTTGTTTTTATTTCTATTCTTTCATTTTGTGTATTATTTACTTGTCTTACTTTTTATTTATATTATTACGTGTTTTTATTATTTATTTGTTTCCTGTGTAAAATTATGGTCATTTTTATTTCATAGAAGCTGAATTCTCCTCTTAGAGTTTTTACTGAAAGACTGCTTGGATCAGTAGCTGAGCCAGGGGCACCTTCAAGGCCTGCATGGGAACTCCCAACAGTCCATCTTCAGTCAGGGGCTGGACTTCTGTTTTGTCCAGTGGGATGTCCAGGGTGAGGGTCAGAGCTAAATTCCTCAACAGAAAAGAGAAGGCTTTTTTCAGAGTCTGAAAGAGGTAACGCAAGGCAGGAGCTATAAGGAGAGGCTGGTGGTCAGTGAGGAAGTGGGAAGGGAAGAGCACTTCTAAAGTGATGAGAGTGGGTAAGCCTCGCTATATGTTGTAATCTTGCTCTTTGACCCTCACAGGATAATTAGTGAAATAGCCATTACAAGCTACTATTTGGGCAATTTGGATATGTTTACCTCAGCTTGTGAAAAAGCACAAAGTCTGGCCTCAAAGAGTGAGAAGGACAAAAGCAGAGGCTGCCCAATGAGCCTCTTCTCATATCCTCCCTCATTTTTTTAAAGGTTTACCTTAATGCTCCCAATGTTTTATTTTGTTTGCATTCCTTACTTTTATGATTTTAAATATCCTAAACCTTCTTATTTATATAACTTTGACTTTTGTTCTTAATAACTTACTTGCCAATTCCTAACCCTACTTGCCCTCAGACTAGTGGACATAAGACTAGTCTGATTCTGCTCAGGACTCAGGTAACATTTCCTATCCGTTTGGACTAGGATGGAAGGAAGCACATGGAATGTGACAACCAAACCAAGCTGCTGAAGTAGAGAAGACAGCTTATTCCTGACCTTTGAAGACCCTTCATCCATGCAGATCCTTATCAGCATAGGAGGGAGGGTGTTGTTTTTCTGTAAACATTAGTACTCAAGTATTTATACTGGCCTTACATATGTTGGCTCATAACCTCTTCTTGGCAACAGATCCAAAAGCCAAGGGGGGCTCTGTAAAAAACTGTAATTTTAGAGTAGGCTTTCCTCTAAAGAGTTATAAAATAATGGCAAAATATCAAGTGATATTTTAAGTATCTCCATAATAAAAAGAAAAAATTTTTTACAGTTTGTGTGTGTCACCTTGGTTCTGTTTCTCTAGAGAACTCTGACCAATGCAATAATCAATAGTTTACCCAAAGTTTTTAAGAAGAATGTCTGGAGACATTCTAAGGAGACTAACAGTTTAGAAGAAGAGATATTTAAAAGCATGTATATTTCAGTTGTAAGCCCTGGAAATGAAATGTATAGCATGGTAACTATAGTTAGTAATATGTATTGTGTATTTGAAAGCTTCTAAAAGTAGATCTTAAAAGTTCTCATTATAAGAAAAAAAAATTATAACTATGTGTTGTGATGGATGTTTGCTATAGTTATTGTGGTGATCATTTTGCAATATATATAGGTATCTAATCATTATGCTGTACACCTGAAACTAATATAATGTTATATGTCAACTAGAGGCCCAGTGCATGAGATTCGTGCACTCGGGGGGTGGGAGGAACTTCAGCCTGGCCTGCACCCTCTTGCAGTCCAGGAGCCCTTAGGGGCTGTCCAACTGACAGCTTTTCCCACCACTACCACTGTGCTCACCAGCCAGCCATGAGCCCAGCTCAGGCTAAGCAGAGCTCACCCTGTGGAAGCGCAATGACCACCAGGGGGCAGCTCCTCCGTTGAGCGTCTGCTCCCTGGTGGTCAGTGCACATCATAGTGACCAGTCGGTCCATCGTTCGGTCAATTTGCATATTAGCCTTTTATTATATAGGATTACCTCAAGAAATAAATAAATAAATAACTGCACGTGTAGATAACTGTTTTTACAATATTCTTATTTAACATTTTTCTACTTGCATAATTTTATATTGACTCACCAAAGGGGAAAAAATGAAAAATATTTATTATTCTTGAATTTCACTCAGCCATCACATACATAAGAGTGTGTGTGACTGTGCACACCAATCTTGTTTCTGTATAATTTTGACTATTTGTGTACACTACAAACTGTTCAAATTGTTCTTGGTTGACTATAATGAAATGTTTTGGTTCTTCAGATATTTATACAAGAAGGATATCAGAAAAATAGGTGTATTAATTTTTAAAAGCAAGGACTGTATGTGAATGTTTGCAAGACCTGGTCCCAGTAATGGAAGTTGCCTTAAATCCTGTAATCCCAACATCAGGACAAATCTAGCGAATGCTCGGAGAGACTTTAAGGCTCCAGACTATCAGTTTTATCTGTGCAATGTCAGATATGAATTAGGTCTCAGCAAAAGAAAACTGATTTGGCTAATTCTGTCTAATCCAGGGGTGGGCAAATTTTTTGACTCAAGGACAACAATGGGTTCTTAAACAGGACCGGAGGGCCGGAACAAAAGCATGGATGGAGTGTTTGTGTGAACTAATATAAATTCAAAGTAAACATCATTACATAAAAGGGTACGGTCTTTTTTTTTTTTAGTTATATTCATATCAAACGGGCCGAATCCGGCCCGCGGGCCGTAGTTTGCCCACGGCTGGTCTAATCTCTCTGGACCCTGCCCTCTCTAGGATGCTAAGGGAGCTTCACAGAGCAGGGAACTTACCCAGTAAGGGATTTCTGGCATATTTCCAACTGGTCCAGCAAGTGTGGTAATAGCTGCCCCATGGTTTCATCTCCGACACAACACTGAACTACGTTTGGCATTTCGTGTGCCCGATTCATGATCTTCACCCAAGACTTATCTATATTGGAAAAGCGTTTGGCTTCCTATGAGAATGAGGTGACAAAGCACATTGGACACGTCTGTAATCTCAAGGACAGAGCGTCTCACATACCTCCCGCCAAAGCCAGATTTCTGACCAGTCTGAAATGCCCCATCAACATATCACACAGGAATTCTCCTCAGGCCTTTTGCACCTACCACCCCCTTTCTTAAATAAGAAGCCTTAGCTCATCCCTGGTACCCCATTATGGTAACTAAAAACAGGGAACCAATACAAAAGTAATAATACAATCTGAGACAATCTGAAAGGAAAGGACATTCCCACTGTTTCTACCAGTTATCTCTAAATGAAGTGAATTTTAAGCTTTTCAGGTTTTCTGCATTGAATTGCTTGCGTAATTAGAAAATAAAATAATCATTTAGAAATAACATACAATATTAATTTTATTATAATGCTAATATTGTAAAACAATTTTCAGGAAAAAATGCAAAATGGGAAGATTTTTTTGAGAGTAGGAATAATTTTTATTTTCATCATTAAGACTTTCTGTATTGCCCTAACCAGTTTGGCTCAGTGGCTAGAGCATCGGCCTGTGGACTGAAGGGTCCCAGGTTCGATCCCGGTCAAGGGCATGTACCTTCGTTATGGGCACATCCCTAGTAGGGAGTGTGCAGGAGGCAGCTGATCGAGGTTTCTCTCTCATCGATGTTTCTAACTCTCTATCCTTCTCCCTTCCTCTTGTAAAATATGAATAAAATATATTTTTTAAAAAAGACTTTCTGTATTTTTTCATTGAGCATGTACCATCAAATATGAGAGCAAGAAACCCCACGTAGCTCCTTCAATGTTGTATGTGCAAATTTCCATTATTAAGTCCAATTTGAGATTCGTCTCCACCCATCAAAAAGAAAAGCATGGCCAAATACGAAAGCAAAAATAAATAAATACTTAAAATTTTAGTGTAGGGTTGCATTCACTGGTAGCCAAAAAAATCAGCTAACAGGTATGTCCTCTATAATTAAACTAAAAATGAACCAAAGAGATAGCTAGAACACCTAAGTAAAGAGAACACTCAACATAATCATGCCTCTAAAATTCAAATATATTGTTAAAATGTTATGATTTTGCAAACAACTTAAGGTAATTGAATAAGAATCCTTGCAATTTGGTAAAAATGGTTTTTTTAAGTACCTCAAAATACACTCCATATCTACCTAGTGAGATGATTACAATTTGATGAGGAAAACACTCCACACTTGAGAAGAGGGCCTTTTTGTTTGAGAGCTTTTTTCCTACAGATTTCCACCCCTCAATTTTACAGTTCAGATATAATTGCGTATATTGTATAGTGGGAGTTATTTTAAACTGTCAGTAGTAAAGGAACAAATTATCCTACCATTGTCAAGAAAACTACTCCATAATTCTACCCTGTTCCAAATTCTACCTTCAAATTATCGCAAGAAGTATGTCAATTAGGTAGGCACTCATTCTTTGTTTGTTTTAACCCTCGATTTCCTATAAAACCTCTCAGCTTCCAAGTGTTCTCACTCTGATTGTCATGCCCCTTCTTTCCCTTAATTTCTCTCTCTCTTTGAAAAACAGATCAGTAGCAACCACACAAAAAAATGGGGAGGGGGCAGGAACATAAATTGAATTACATTTTTTTAAAAAAAAATGATTAGTTCTCTAAGTTAAACACCTGATGAAATCATAAAGAAAATTCTAAAACCTTGGGAAGCTGCTTGGCAATATCTCCTCCCACAAAGACGGCCTCTAAGTAAATCCACAGGTTCTGCACCAGCATCCAGTTCTCGATGATGTCTGTCGAGTTGGAAAGTAACTGTACCCATTTCTGAATCTGGGCTTTGAATGGCATATTGTACCTGAAATGGGAAATATATGCAGCATTTAGGGTTCGGTGTTTTATGCTTTAATGTTATTGTTGTTGCTCTCAAAAATTAAAGAGGTTTTTAAAAACCCTAATTGTGACTGATTTCTTTACAACTTTATGTTGCTGGCTTTTAAAATGATGCTGCCAAGTGATTAATTCACCACCATGTATTGGACATTGTTAGACTAATATTTTCCCTTTTGATCCAGAGCATAGAGAGGTGGGAGACATGTCCCCTACGGAGCAGGGCAGGGATGAGATTGGACTCCACCCAGCTGCCACCGTATAATTCTGGTCATTGTTGCTTCCGCCAAGAGTAATAGTCTCACTGTTTAACTTCTATCTTTTCCTTGGTGTCCGCGATGTTCCTCACACAAATCCACATTTGATGTCATTGGTAAGCAAAGTCTCTCCATCCCTAATTTTCTTAATTTATATGTGTGCCTTTTCTACCGCCCTAGGTTGTATCATCTTCCATCTAACCCTCATTCTGGTTGGGTATGAGTATTAACCAAATTTGTTAAATCTCACCAAATCCTAAGTAGTTCAGACTCTATGTTACCAAAGGTCTAAATCTCTAAGACCCGATTTTATATTCTATATCATTCAGTTTAAATACTTAGATGTACCCAGTAAATGGAAAAAATAAGCATTTTAAGTAGTTATTACTCCCTACATTAAAATTATTGTTACATATATACACAGAGAAAAGAGTAGCATTTTAAAGATAGAATAGCAATAATCACATCTCGTTGGTATCCACATTCTACACAAGTACCATATATTTGAGAAGATGCTAGTGGACAAAAGTTATTTCAGAAAGAGTAAAGGGAAGTAGTAACCCAAGGAAATGCCAGTTTAGGAATCTATGGCTTGCGAGACCAAAGCGTGTCGGCCTTGCTGTTACTGCCAGACAGAAGTGTTAGACTGGCATTAGTCTGTACTGTTTTACTTTTCTTTGTGAATTAAATTCACTCAGTATCCTGATCATTAAAGTATGTGCACTTCTAGTTCATAAACATGTGGGCAAAATGGTTTTCTGGGTCGAATGATTAGTTTGAAATTCAGAATAATCCTCCCCCCACCCCAGACTGTAGAGCCCCCTGAGCTGCTGGCTGTGCAGTGAGGCTTGTCAGCAACCAGGCTGAAATGGTCACAGATCCAAGAGGCTGCCTGCATGTTGTGAATTGTATCTACTGATATTCTACTCTCCTGGACCGTTAGTCCAGTGGATGGTCTCAGACACAATCTACAAATAGAGGACAACGAAATAAAAACAGTATCACACATGCTGTGCCAAAAGCTAAAATTAAAGCCAGTATTGTTAATATTGAGTAAATTGTAAGAGGGGTATGGTTGCATTTTTACCATAAGCATTCATTTCCCTTGAAATGCTTGGTCTTACGGTTCTCAAACCTCAGGAAAGAAAGATGGAGGTGTTCCTACCTGTTGCTCAGTAGGGAGCCCAGCAACATCAAGCTGTCCTCCATGCTGGCGATGATTTCCGAGGTGCTGTCTCCTCGCAGGAGGAGTTCTCCGCGGGTTTTAAAGCTGCCAAATGTGAAGGTTTTGCTGTCCCATTCATTCACCACTTGCTTCAGCTTTTGCTCAATGTCTCTCTCTTTCACGGCACCGATGCAGATGTCCTAGAAAGTTGCAAGCCCTCCCTTTATCACATGAACGTCACACATGTTTCCCAAATAGTCTAGGTCCCACAGAGGGCCTATCTTCACCTTTTGCTTCACATGTATCTATAAATACTCATGTTCCCAAATCTAGTAAATGAGTAAGTTCTGCAGAGGTTGTGCACAGCTTAGTGATTATAGTGAACAATAGTGTATTATAAACATTAAACTTGCTAAGAGACTAGATCTAACTACACGATGAAAGAGGTGTTCTAATGCTGCAATATAATTGCAATATACATGTATATCAAATCAATATGTTGTACAACTTAAACTTACACGAAGCTATATGTCAGTTATATCAAAATGTTTAAATTGGGATCAACAATATGCAATAACCTTTTAAATGTTGAAACTTTCATCAGACTCAAATTTTACTGTTTCTATGATGAAGTCAAATCAGTGCAATACTAGAGGGGGGTATTAGCAGGATTCTGACTTCTTCCCCACTCTGATCACTTTCCCAGTCTCCTCTGCAGCCTTCCCCTCTGCTGGACCAGTAATCCAGCCCTGCCTTTGCTCTTTTCTGGTCTCATGTTCCAGGTGAGTGGAGCTCATCTGTGCCCATGCAGTCAGTAAGCTTTTGTATCCCCAAGTGAGACCTACATCCAAGTTTCCTACTGGGTTTCTCTGCTTAACTACATAAGGGAGCCCCAAGCACAATTTGTGAAATACCAAACTCATGCCCAAAATCAAGTGGACAGTCTTTGTACCTGTCACTCAACCTGATTCCCTTCTAAGATTCCCTGTCTCAGTGATAAACCCCAAAATCCATCTAGATCTCTCAGGAAATCTAGACTTCATCCTTAGTCCCTCCACCTTCTATCTCCTACCATGTTCCCTCCAACACCAAATTCTACCCAATTTTACCACCTACAGATCTCTTCATCTTTTCTCCCCTCTCCATCTTAACTATCTGCCCACTCATCCAACACACCACTGAATCTTGCCTCAGATATTCTTATAAGCTCCCAATTGGTTTGCCCATCATCTCCCTTGCTATCCTCCCATCCTTTATCCACACAGCTAGCAGAGTGAACTTCACAAAATGAAAATCTAACCATGGCATCCCCTGCTCAAAGTACATCTTCCAGATGGCTCCTCACTATTCCAAAGCCTAAAATCCATAACATGTTCTAGCCCACTGTGCCTGCCCTTTCTCAGCTATCTCCTCTCCCCCCTATCCCCATACCCCAGCCATTCTGGCCTTCTAATGGTCCCCCAAACACAGCTCAGATCCTTCACACATGCTTTCCTCTCTGCCTGGCATTGCCTTTTTTGTACTTTCCAACCCCCTTTGCACTTTACAAGTCCCTAACCTCACCACACAAGCACACTCCCTTTATCCAGCCAGTCAGGTGCATCCACCCCACCCTCCTCTACCTTCATCACCCTTCCCTCACCTCCCAGACAGGTCAGCCCCTTCACTGTAGGAACTCCACAGAACATCATACTTTTCCTTCAATGGTATTTACTTTTCTTTCAATGGTATTTACCACAGCTTGTAACTGTATCCTTATTTGTATAAACATTTCATTAAACAAATTAATTACCTCACATCCCTAGCACTAAGCACAGAACTTATCACAGCAACATTTGCTGAAGGAATTATGTGGATGCCAGGAAAACAGTTTCAATTGTCTTGGCATGGTGTCCGGATGCAACATTCCACAATGCAGGACTACTATCAAATAAATCCCCTGAGAGCTTCCAGTCTCCCACCATGCATGCTACCTGCTGTACCTCTATTTCCTCTTTGTATTTCAGAAGAGGTGCCTCCATGATGTTCCTTAACTTAAAAGTTTCATTCCCCACATCCAGACTATGCCCAGTGAGAGCAGTTATCCTTGCCCAGTGCCTGTCCATCATGGCCTTGCTGGCCATGTGTTCCAGCAGGGGGCAGCATTCACTGAAATCATCAATGGTCTTCTTCAGATCCAGAAAAGCCTGCCAGTCCTTTGCCGCCCGGGGCAGCTTCCGACATCTGCAAAGGGAAGGCAACAGGAAAGTTCATTTGCCTTAAGCCCAGAAGTCTCCAGTCCAGGACTGTCTGCCAGCATCTTTATCAAAACTAGTCACTTCAAATATCACATTTTTAAATCTCAGAAGTCAGAGGATATCGATTAATCACATTTATATGATAAAAATTACTCCTCCCAGTCAGGGGAAAAAATCCAATCCCCCATAACAACTAACTAGATACAAGGCATTATTTTAAAGGATAGAGGTACCTCCTGATTCAATTCAATTCTACAAACATTTCTTGAAACCCTATCAAGTAAAAAACACAGCAGAGAGTATCAGACTGTCAACCAAAAAATTACCATCAATGACCCTCCATTTTCTTTGGGTTCAATACTTAACAGGACGTAGAAAAACCATGGGCTCTTGCTTTTATGCCAGGAAATCATCTTACTAAACCCTGAATGTTCAATAAGTAAAATATAAATAGAGATCAGCTCCAAGCTGCAGGAGAGCCTCTGACAAGAGTCATCCAGGTTTAAAGGGCGTGCTTGTCTCCCTGTGTACACACATGGGACAATTAATAAATGTCATTTGACAAGGGTGATGTCTAGCAGACAACTGCAATGCAGCGTGACGTGCTTTCCAAACATCTGGAGGGAGAACTTGACAGCCAATCAGATAAGAAAGCATTTGAGGTTCAATAGTTCTGAGCATGTTAAACACTGAACTCCTCACCTGTTCTGGAACTCTAAAAGTTCATTGTTGATTTTTTCAATATTTACTTCTGACCACAGAATATCGTGGTAGCTATTTATAGCTTCTATAACACTGTTGTACAGAGTGTATATTTTCTGGAGAAGATTTAGTTGCTTCTTTATTTCGAGAAGCTGAGGATACTGGGTAACTGGCAGACCAAAAAGCTCCTCTCCCCCAGTATAGGTGATGTACTTCCGATAGATATTATCAAATTGATTCTAATAAAAACACAAGTGAAAATGTATCAAAATAATTTAACATGAACAAGCATGTAAATTTAAAAAAAAAGACTGGCAAATCTCAGTATATGATCTCTGAGCACATATACAGAGAAATACCAAAGGAATGTAATTAATTACATAGAAACCAACTCTACCTGTAACCATACCAAATCATATTTTTTAAATGTAAGTCCATACCATTTTACACAATAAACTTTTCTATGTCAATAGAGAGGGAAAAGGGAGTGTTTAAAACACATTAAGGTTTTGGTTGTTTAGAAACTAAACAGGTTTAGTAGAAACTAAAAAGGTTACCTGAAACATGATAAGCCTATCACTGGCTTCCTGGGGTTTCAAGCCGCTAGCCATTGGGCCATTCTGAAACAAACAGTTAAGATAAATATAAAATAGAATGAAGTGTTTGCACATAAATTTCATGAGCTCAAAGTATTTGAACATCAAAGTTAGTGTTCATGCATGTCATATACATGACTGGAACCAATTTTTATTTTAAAAGGTCTAGGGAAAGTAACTCATTTGGAAATATTTTCAAGTCTAACTCCAAGTTACTGATGCAACTTCCATATGTCAAGAAATTCTGAAAGTAAAAATCTGTACTATTCATTTCTTAGGTGTTAAGGCACAGACTAATAACTGCTCTATAAAAAATATATTATCTGGGTTTTTCGTTGTTGTTGTTGTTGTTGTTTTAATTTTTTAATATTTTTTGTTGATTTCAGAGAGGAAGGGAGAGGGAGAGGGGGATAGAAACATTAATGATGAGAGAGAATCATTGATCGGCTGCCTCCTGCACACCCCCTATGGGGTTTGAGCTCACAGCCCAGGCATGTGTCCTGACCAAGAATCGAACCGTGACCTCCTGGTTCATAGGTCGATGCTCAACCACTGAGCCACACCAGTCGGGCTAATGTCTGGTTTTGAACTAAAGCACTAATGCCAAAAAACTCACACATTTAACCATTCTAACATCTATGCATAAAGTAACCTATAACCTTAACATTCCAATCAGGTCTTCTCACATTAGAACACCTTAACTATGTGTATTTCTGTGCTTCTTCACCCATGACGCTAGTGCAGAGGTCCAATTCCCTAACTTTGTTAACTTTGTAGTTTGGTGTGCTAGTAGTTAATAGGAACAAATGCTACCCTATGCTCTACATATTTCTCTTCCATAGCATATTGTACTATAGTCAGCTAAATGGGTCTCATTATGCATCATACTCCCAGCGAAAGGTTCTACACTAAAACTCATATATGTATGAGAAAATATGGACTCCATCTGCCTTGTCCATTTTTGTGTCTTCAGCACCAAGGGCAGTACCTGGCACATTCTGGGTGCTCTACAGCACTTGTGGAACTAATGAATGCTGTCGGGAGGGGAACCATTTTAACTATACGTAAATTGTTTTTGTCTATGCAAGTTTAGAAAGCTATCAAACAACTTCAATCACAGTCCAATGACATAATATAAATAGCACTTTTATGGTATTTTTTTCTTTCTTTATTGATTAAGTTATTACATATGTGTCCTTATTTCCCCATTGCCCCCACCCCCGCTCATGCCCTCACCCCCCTGGTGTCTGTGTCCAATAAATAGCACTTTTAAATTTCCCATTTCCTATTAAAATAATTCTGGATGAACTATAAGAGAAAAAAAATTGTGAATGGGAAATAAAGGCCTGTGCTCTCATGAAAATGAAATTCCCATTCCCAGGGAATTTCATTAAATTTGACACAGTCTTTAAACAACTACATTTTACATCCATGCACTCATATTCCCAATTACTAGGTATGCATGCAAAAGTGGGACAGTGAAGAAGGCTGATAGGAAAAAATGGATTCATCTGAAAAGTGGTGTTGAGAGCTCTATGGACGCTCTGGATTGCAAGAAAGATGAACAAGTGGGTCCTAGAGCAAAGTAAGCCTGAAACATCGCTCACGGCAAACATGACAAGACGGAAGCTGTCCTACTTCGGGCACATCGTGAGAAGGCAGGGTAGGGTTCTTTGGAAAAGACAATCATGCTGGGTAAACTGGGAGGCAGAGGGAAAAGAGCAGGACCAAATAGGAGGTGACTGACAACATGAAAGAAGCCACAGGCGTGCGTCTACAGGAGCTGAGCAGGGCTGTTGAAGACAGAACATCACAGACATCACTCATTCACAGGGTCATCAGGAGTCAGAGCCGACTCAACAGCATGTCACACACACACACACCCCCACACACACCTGCATTCTCTATTCACTCTTCCCCAAAAATACACAAAGAGAAGGCTAGTGTCATACCAAATCATAGTCCAAATAGAACTGCTGACAGTCTTGGAAGAAGACCTCCACAGTACTAATAAGCTCTTTCCTGAAACCAGGCTGCAGTGAGGCTAGTTCATTCTGAACTTCACTGGCACGTGCCAGAAGCTTCTCCCAGGCATAATGCAGAGTATCAACCTTGTCCATCTCCTCTTTTGCTATCAGAAGCCCATATTTGTTAAGTAGGGCATAGGATTCCTACACGAAAGGAGAAAAATTTAATTCCTATCAATCAGGTGCATAAGTCTACACACAGTCACTCATTAAGCATTTAGAACAGAAAAGATCAGCATGATCGGGACCCGCCCATAGAGTTCTGGTTACTCTACTTGCAAACGGTAAAAGCTTAAGTGAGCAACTGAGCCCCTTAATTTCATTTCCTGATTCGCAAAATGGGAAAATTCCCTGGCTGCTTCGCAGGGATTTCTGTGAATATCAAAAAATATATCATTTTAATGCAATTTGAAAACTAAAATCGTTGTACAAATTACAGGTATCTGTGCTGTATTTCACTTGCTAGTGAGATGCGCAGGGTGTTCTTGAATCAGAGCCTGGGCCAGGTCATTGCCCTCAGGATGTAAAATCCTGGATGACTCTTTGCCAGAAGATTAAAATGAAGCGAAGGTAGATTTTCATGAGAAAAAAATTTCCTTAAATATCCCTGGCCCCTTCCTACCATGACTCCTCCCCATAGAGGTAGGAAGGATATATCACCATTGATTTGCAAAAAGACTGTTGCTTTGGGCAAGCATAGCCCCGTGCCTCTCTCCCCTTTCCCTCTTTCTCCTTTCTGGCATACCTCTGATCGGCACCCCAGGCAATAAAATGGAGCAGGTTACAGAGGCCAACAGCTGCCCAACGCTGCCTCTGATGGATGAGTGAGTCCAATTCTGGGATTTAGTATTCATAAACCCTGGTGTGTGTGTAGTGTGGGGGTGGCGGGTGTAATGGGAATATGAGAGTTGTACACTAGATCATGTCTTCCAAGTAAGTTCTAGCCATAATAACGATTGTACTTTGATCTTGACTACTTGACTATAGTTTTGTCTTAACTCTCAGGTGGAGAAAACAAGGTTGTCTGTTACCGGACCTCCTCTTCACACCCCAGGGTCACCCCTGGTCCTACACAAAGCAGGGACTCTTCGCCTTGATGTTCCCATTCCCAAGAAGAGCAGAGCAGAGCACATGATTTCCCAACACAGCAGAAGTGCAAATGTGCTGTCACCTGTATCACATTCACGGTAATTTGACATTTATAAATATTCAAAGAGGGGTCCAGATAATGTGAGACTAGATATGACCCTGAGCATCAGAGTGTAAGTCCAGGCATTCAAGTTACGGTGTGAGGAACAGACAATGTTTTTATGTCTGGGATTGTTTTAATGCTACAATTATACTAGTCTCATTTAAAAGAACAAATATAGTGGCAGATTGCTGAGAAAACATTTTCATCAAGAAAATATAGTATGATAATAAAAACAAAAGTAATGTGCAACACTAATCAAATTGTGTAATTTTGTTGACCCTCAGTTTCCTTGTGGGTAAAGAGGGGGTTGCAGGAAGGATTAAATGAGTTAACACATGAAAGGACACTATTAGTACCCCATCCAGGTCCTATTTACCAGCAGGTATTTGCAACCCCAACTGCTGAGAGTGTTCACTGTAGGATCATCCTGCCCTCTTTCTAGAAAATTGTCCTCAGCTGAATAGGAGCCTTCTCCTGGGGAGATTATGGTTGATGGTCAACAGATGTGGGGGTACAACGGGCAGTCCCCTTGTCTCAATGTGGAAAAATACTGTGTGGTACAATCCATGCTCTATGGCTCCCTGTGGGATCAGGCTGAAGTCAGTCTATAGCTAAGACCCTATCTTCACTTAGTTCCCCCCAACCTGACCTCATCCTTTCCTGTTTCCCTCACTCCCCTTCTCCAGTGAATATTCATCAATAAATCACGTGTATAGAATCCTCATCTCAGGTTCTGCCCCTAAGGGTCTCATACGGATCCATAGAAGGCACCCTATAGGGATTAGACATCATCTTTACTGAAATTGCTGTTCTTAAGTTTAGCACCCAGTAACTCCAGTCCAGACCTGGTCAGTATTTCAGCTAATCTCACCCAACCTGTGGAGATAATTCTATAATGAACACATGATTATCAATTACCTCGATGGGTCCTATTTGGAAGTCAATGACAATCTGCTGCTCCCTGATTTCCTTCAGTGCCACCATAGCAATCCGAATATCATCTAGGTCTTTAATTGGACGATTCAGTTTCTTACTGAACTCTTCAACAAGTGCAAAAACGTTTTCCATCTCACTCCTGTATTTTTTGTTACAGTGACGGCCGATGACAACCATCCAGGCCTTCGTCTCAGCAGTCAAGGTGAACTTCAAGTCAGCTAAAAAAACCCAAGTGTCCACAGTTCAGTTTGAAAACTTTGAACCAGTATAAGTAGACCCCCTGCAACTGCATGTGACAACCCTCTAACATGAAAAAAATCAAACTGAAAAAAATTTATTTTTCTTAATCATTATATATTCATTTATTTTATAAAGCTTGTTTTCTAGCAATTGAAAACACATTTCAAAATGCTAAAAAGGAAACACAGTACATATCAAAACCGTTGGCGGTAAGTAATCCTGACGTTTGTTACTGTTGTTTATTAAAGAAAGGATAAACTTTAATTGCAAATATCACAGATCCCCTTTCTCTGAAGTAGCATTTATTTTCAAGGTTTAGCAGCAAAGTATTCAAAATAGTCCAGAATAAATAATTATGCAAAAGGGAATTAAAAACAAGTCTACAAATTGGTCTTAAAGCTTAAGGCCTATAAAAGGAAAGTCAGTCTTTAAGATGAGCTAAAACTCTCTGGAGTACTAATCTCCATAAAGAGACAGAACGATACTGTTGAATTTTTATGGCTGTCTGAAAGAAAATGAACCAACCTGTGTACAGAGCAATGGTGCCCACACAGATATATTCAGGCTCAGCATTAATCTTCTGCTCTAGGTTTTGGAAATAGAGAATCTGGGATTCAAATTCAGGAAGCAAGGGGTTTTTCATAATAAACGTCATGAGGGTTTCTTCTTTCTCCTTTTGCCAAATGTGATTGTAGCATTTGAAGCAATCCATGGATGCAATAATTTCCTAGGATACAAATAAGATTATGTGTGTTGAGAAAGAAGAGTCAGAAATGGCATCATGAACGGTGAACTGTTGATGGTTCCCATGGATACATTAAAATGTTTAATTAGTGAACTGGGTGATTAGTTGTAAAGGCCACAGAACTGGGACTATATACAATAGTGTAAACAGTAACCCAAGACTAGTAACCGTGGAAATGGGACCATCCACAGCCCAAAAAAGTAGGAGAGTCTCGCGGACAAGGCCCTTTTGATAGCAGCTAGACCTCAGATAAAAAAACCACAGCTCAAGATCATATCATAGAGAGTGAAGGGGAATATAAGTTTTGGGGGCTAGCAATCTGACTCTGTGCCAGTAACCTGTATTCTGACACATATTCTTGTTAGTAGATAATTAGCTCCATTCTTATCTGTAATGCCTGTCATGCCTTGCAGAACCTGTTTTCCAGAATACTCCCATTTTACAGAGGCCATAAGTCATGAACCATATACAACTCCCAGAGGGGGTTGAGAGTACTGGCACCAGCCAGCCAAGCCTTTGGGTGTAATCTCACTTCCCCCATCCCAACCCATGGGGGCTGCAAAGCCCGGGAAAAGTCCAGAAGCCTGATCCATATTTGGGGAACAAAGAAACTAAAAGGGATAAAAGGAAAGCTTCCTCCATGCTCATCACTCAGGCTTTGGAGGCTGATTCCCCTGAGTCACTGCACTAGTGCATCTGCAATTCTGCATTAAAGGCTCCTCTTCTGAATCCTCTGAGTGCCCGACTGATTATTCCTCTGGGCTGCCTGGCAGCTTATCTACAACAAGAGTACGATGGGAAAAAGCACTCCAAGATCACTCTCCCTCCCTCACTTCAATGGAAACCTATTGACTTGTTCCTTAAAGTCAGAGAGTGGAGCACAGATCTGGAGAGGCAAATAACATATCCAGCATCAAACCCCACTGCATCAAATCACATAAAATATATAAACTCATTGGATAAGGACCAACATTTGTACGATATTAAATCTTCCTATCCAGGAACATAGCATGTGTTTCTAAATCTGCCAATTTTTTTTAAATTCCTTAAAGTTTAGAGTAATCTTTTTCCCACCACTTTGTTCTGTACCAGCTAAAGCAGCAAGCCACAGCAGGGTACAATCCTCTGTGCCATATCCCCCTCCCTCTTCTTCCTTTTGGACCAATTTGGTCACCACTTTGTTTTGAGAATGTTCTTTGCACAGTTCGACCTGAACTTTAAATATTTTATCCTTATTTCCATAACTCAGCAGCTTTAATGGTTTCTTATACCACCTTCTAACAAGTATCTTTCACCTTTTGATAGTAAAGTTCCATACTTTTTTAGAGTGTTAGTAAATGGGTTAATATTTTACTATGTTTTTTATTGTTGCTATGATTTTTGTTGCTATTCTGATTATGAAATTTCCTAAGTTTTGTGTGTGTGCCTCAATCCTGCTTTACTCATAATCCCTATTTTATTAAATGTGCAAATTTGCAAAATGAAATTTTTAGGAACACGTTTATTGCATTATAGCAGAAATGCCTATAGTTATCTTTCAACTGACTACCAATTTAACTCTTATTAGGCCTTATTTTTTTCAGATTAGCTTCTTGGATTTACTTGGTAGATAATCATATCATCTACAAAGACTTAAAAATTTGTCTCCTCATTTATGGTGGTTATACATTTGGGAATCAAGTTTTTCTATTGGTTTACATTATAATTTCAGAGTTATATCTGCATAAGAATTTTTTATAAATTGAGATAAAATTAAAAATGCAATTATGTGAAAAAATAGAATATTATGAACAGCATTCTAAATGGTCCAATTACATTAAGTAAATTGCACCAACCTGTACCAAACCAAGGAGTAGTTTCACTTCAATTCCCAACATGTAGCTAAAATGTCCCTCAGAGATTCAGGTAGAAGTGTTAAGACTTCTCACCCATTAAAATCCAGAAAGCTAAGCCTGTCACTGCTTGTCCCAACCACAACTGCTCCCCAAGCAAGGGCTGAGGTGTTGACATGAAATGCCCAGAATGCATTGCAACAGCAGGTAGACATTCACAAGTGTGTGATGGTTGGGAGAATGAATTACAGATTATCAGAGATCCCTGGATAAAGGTAGACATTCCAGAATCCTGAGCTCTTGAAACTCCAAGAATTTATAATATTAAGATACACTCTAACTAAATGTTTTAGACTTTTATTTATTTTATGTCACTCTTTATTAGATTGGAACTTGTTAGAGCAGAGGTAACCTAGAACTTAAGGGAAAAACTACATGAACAACCTATGTAGAGCTGTTTTCCTTATTTTTCACCAAGGTTATTTTGATTGTTTGGTTTAGCTAGCTCATCTTTTTAAGCCTGCCTGGCAATGTTATAAGTTGATGACCAGCCTATGGAAATGCTGAATGTAGGTCAGGTTTACACTCTGATATAATCAGTGATGGCAAGAGAAAAGGACTGGATCCTAGGATTTTCTGTGGTTGAGGGAGAACCACTCAGAAGGGTCTATGGCTGTGGCTGGCTAGCACACATAAATTCCTCCAGAAACAATTTGGCCATCCTATCAAATTGGAAAAAGTCCTTCAAATTATTCTAAGTGCCAACCCTTTAAGGAAGACTAATATCTGTACATTTCCTTTACATAATAAAAAAGCAAATGTAATAAAAGTGACAAAAAGATAAGTATATTTGTTGCCAGCAGTATGTTAATTTCAATTGCTGTGTCTTACCCTTAGATTTTCATAAAAGAGCCTACTTATGTTCAGAGAAATTAATGGACTTTATTACTGATTTGTCTTATTGTATTTTCCATGATTAGGAGACATTGGGAAGTATATGTGAATGTTCATTATAATCATAGAATACTATATTTAGTTTTACCATTTAGTATAAAGCTTGATAAAATAAGCACTATATGAATATTTGTTAAACTGAATTATGTGAACACTGTCTCTAGGGCAAAATTAAATACAGGACCTTCAATATATTAAGAAAGGAAACTTGGAAATGCATAAATGCAAAAACTTCCAGTTCCTTCAGGAATACATTAAAATTAAACTTAATATCCCCTCGTATTTTTACAGCAATGGTAACTTTTCAAAATGCTTTCAAAACAAATGAAATTCATTCCATAAAAACTAAGTAATAGAGCCCTGGCTGGGTGGTTCAGTTGATGGGAGCATTGTCCCGTACACCAAAAGGTAGCAGGTTCGATTCTCAGTAGGGGCATATATCAAGGTTGCGGGTTTGATCAGTCAGGGTGCATACAGGAGGCAACTAATTGATATTTCTCTCTAAAATCAATGAACATATCCTCAGATGAGTCTTCTTTTTTTTTTTTTAAGGAATAAGAAAAACTATTTACTAAGTGGCAACTATTTCCTCGACACAAAAACCATTTTAAAGAATCAACAGATCTTAATGACAATGTAAATATATTTTTAAGTAGAAATTGACTTCAGGACTTTGAATCTTTTTACTATAAGAACAGATTTGCCCAAACAAAAAATGGAAAGTTAAGAATAGGTTGGCAATAGTAATTAATTCAAATTTATCCCCATAACTAGTGTAAGTTTGCATTGATAACACTAATATTTCTTTATTTTTCAGTATTATCTGATTTCCACATGGCAATATACATAAATTTTCATCTGATATTTCTTAAGATTTGCCTCAGTACACAAATATGAAAAATTGACTATAAATTTTATTCTATTTCAAATGTACTGGTATCACCGACTCTACGAAGGTCAATTGTAACACCAGTCTGACTTGTGGTTTGGAACATATCAAAAAAATTTAAGTTATATTTATTTGAACTAAATAAATAAATAGGTAAAAGCACTAAAGAGAACACAAAATAAAACAAAGGAATATTAGTTCTCTTTCACGTTGCAATCTAGAATGAAAAATCTTTAAATAAACATTTGCTGTGTGCATACAAAGTACCATAAGCAGCTCACTGAATTCACAGTTGGTGGGACCCTGGCTACACGTAGGACAAGCTTGTGGTGTTCAGTTTCACATGTTATGAAGCAAGGGGCCGTGGCTACAAATCCTGTGACCTACCTTCTTGGTGGAGTTGATGATAGTGCCGAGCACAGAAACTAATTTTACAATATCTTTGTTGTCAGAAACACTCTTATAGTAGTTCCTGGGTTGCACAGGAATGGGTAAGTTCACAGATGCTATCTCAAAGGTATCTAAAAGCAGAAAAAGAGAAAAAATGTTTATATCAACAGCATAACAAACATATTTTAAAATGAAAAGGTCATTTCTATAATGGTAAAGTAAGGACCTTTGAAAACATTGGGAAAAAACTGTCAACATTAATTTCCCAGAACTCTGGAAATTATCCAAAGCTTGCAACAATCCAAGAAACATTTGTTTAGTCAAGAAAAATGCTAAATCCTGTAACAACAGTGAGTTTTGTGGTGTTTTCACTTGTTCTATACCCACTGTCCCTTCACTGGCTAGGCAGGAGCCTCAAACAACAACAGCCGTACAAACACTGTGACTGTGCAAACCATAGCCTAGCAGTCAGCAGAGGAGGCCAGGCTGGGTTTGGAACTCAAGAAGCCCCATAAATTATCACTATTTGACCAGTCTGGACACTACCTTGCTACCTCAAAAAGCCCCATTTAAAGAGTTTATCTTTACTTCACCTGATTCAAAACTCACTGAGTGTGGGGGGAAAAAATCCCTATCTCCAAGGCAAAACTAATCAGCAACAATTGTTTAACTTTATAGCTGCCTGAGGCAATGCTATTAGTTGGGGCAAACAGGAAGTTGGCCAAAAAAATTTAAAGATCTGGAAATGAGATGTCCATCAGGAGTAGGGTGGTGGGTGGGGGTATTATAACGCCCTGACATATTCCTGGAGCTCAAGGCCACATATATGTACAGAGCGAGGCACATGCCCAGGAGAGACCTAAAGATGCCCCAATATTTTAGCTCTGGCTGAACTTGAGGCTTGCACAATCAGTAAATAAAGACTAAGGCAGTGTTATAACTTATTGAGCTTCCAGGGTGCTCTACACATAGTGCTCCAACACACACACACACACACACACACACACACACACACACACACACACACAGTGTCCCCAGGTAGAGGGTGGAAGACTTACTGGTTCAAAGCAATAAAGGAAATCTCTGTGCAAGCATTAGTTGAACACTAAGCTAATGAAGCAGAGATTACAACAGTACACACCACAGGCAAGACAAATTTTATAGAATTAGTCCAGGAAAGTCAATAAAGAAACAAACAGTAACACCACCAGACCCTGGGGGGAAGATAACCAGATTCCCAAAGTTGCCATTTTATATTCTTTTAAAATATCAACTTTTCAACAAAAAATTAAATTGTGAGACGTGCAAAGAAACAGCAGAGTGGTGCTTGCACACAGGAACAAAAGCAGCCAACAGAAATTATACATGAGAAAGCCCAACCAGTGGGCATATAACTCAGCAATTCCACTTAGAGGTATATACCCAAGAGAAATGAAAACAAATGTCCGCACAAAAAATTTGTATGTGAATGTTCATAGCTGGATTATTCATAATAGCTAAAAAATGGAAACAACCCAAATACCCATCAACTCGTGAATGAATGAATACAATGTGACATACCCATATAAGGGAATCCTTTTTATCAGTAAAAAGGAATAAAGAACTGATGCATGCTGTAGAATGGCAAATCCATAAAGACAGAAAGTACATGAGTGGTGCCATAGGCTGTGGGCAAGAGGAATGGGGAGTGACTGCTAATGGGTACAGGGTTTCTTTTGAGGGTGATGAATATATTCTAAAATTAGATAGTGGTGATAGTTATAAACACACTAAAAACCACTGAATTGTATGCTTTAAAGGATAAATTTTGTTATGTAAACTATATCTCAAAGCTATTATTTTTAAAAGATGTGGCTTATTTCTTTTGTCATGACAAATATATATATACAATTTTTATTGAACATTTTTTCTTCTGAATTTAAGATATAACTGATAACTGAACATATTTTGAGTTTAGAAAATTCTGAATTTTCAACTATTCTAGGAAGTAAAGCAATGTTTCTTCATAATATAAAAGTGACATTAACACAATAACAACATATGTCTTTTAGCTAAAATAAATAAGTAATATTGTAAGTTGTGAGTAAAGTTGTCTTGAGCTGTCTTTACCCTCCTCAGTAACAGACTGTTCTAAAGAAAAACTTAACTTCAGTTTCTTCCCCATGGTTCGTTGATTTATTATCTCAGGACATGAGCGCTAACTGAAAATTACATGGGGTCTGTTGTTTGCAGGGCTGCTTTAAAAGGAGTTTGCAGAACTAAAGACAACATCCTATATAATAAAAGAGAAAAATGGTAATTGGCGTACGACGATACCCTTTTCATTGGCTAATCAGGGCTATATGCAAATTAACTGCCAACTAAGATGGCAGTTAACTGCCAACAAAGATGGCGGTTAATTTGCATATGTAGGCACAATGCAGGGAGGCGAAAGGGAAAGCAGGAAGAAGCCCCCTGCCACTGACAGTGATCAGAAACCCAGGGGGGAGCTAAGAGCCCCCAGGGCCGCCTTTGCCCTGCCCCCCAGCCATGATCGTCAGGTGTCAGGCCTGGGCAGGGGCAGAGCGGGAGATCGCGGGGAGCTGGGGGTCCCCTGCCCAGGCCTGACACCTCTGCCGGAGGCCTCAGGCCTGGGCAAGGGACCGATCCGGTGATCAGCGATCGGATGGTGATGAGGGTCAACTCCTCGGGCCGAGTCATCAGGCCTGGGCGGGGGGGCGGAGGCAGCAATCGGAGGGGGCTGGGGGTCCCCTGCCCAGGCCTGAAGCCTGGGCCAGAGGCATCAGGCCTGGGCTGGGGGCAGAACCAGTGATGGGGGGAAATGAGGGTCCCCTGCCCAGGCCTGACGCCTCTGGCAGAGGCGTCAGGCCTGGGCAAGGGGCCAATCCTGCGATTGGAGATTGATGGGGGTCAATGCCTGAGGGCTCCAAGTATGTGAGAGGGGGCAAGCTGGGCTGAGGGACACTCCCCCTCACCCCCACCCAGTGCACAAATTTCGTGCACCGGGCCCCTAATTTAATATAATGAGGAACCTGCAGGTCATATGCTCCCTAATTTTACAAAATTCAAATGAAAACCATGGGTTGTACAGCATGTTCACACATCATAGGATGTTGGCAAAACAAGACACATAATGGGTTGAAAATGTCTCTTTAGTATCAGGAAATATTCATTGTGATGGTGACAAGTATCTCTTCAAACAGAGAAACTAAACCCCAGTTCTCATCATCACATTGGACCAGAAATCAATGATGCACCCAAAACTGTGGGATACCCATGGGAGGTAAACTATTTGTAATGGTGATATTAAAACACATGGATCTTTGTATTTTATACACTTAAAATGGGATCATAGATTAATATTCCAACCTATTCTGATTTAAGAATCATATTCCAATCTATTCTGATTTAAGAATTGCATGGAGAGAACATGCATTTAGCTCAATAAATACTGCTTACAATGACTAGTTAAAAAGAACCAAAAGAACATTTACCTTGAGGTTCGTTTTCTCCCATTTCAACATCAGAATCACTGTCTTCCTTATTCTGCAAAGCCACCATTTTTCTTTCATGCATCTTTCTCTAAAACATAAAAGGACATTTGTCAGTTCAGTCTCATCTGTAAAAGATTTTATTTTATTCCATAGAATAATTTCTTCATCCCACACCCACCTTGGACCACGGCTCACTGCTCCATTGTCTAACCCCCTTGGTGACGTTGACAATACACTCCACAGCTTTGTTCAGCATTTGCTGTACATCTTCCAGGGCAGGGACCATGGCAATGTTGGGAATGGCCAGAGTGATGCCTGCTCGGAAAATGGGCCGACTGTTCGGCTTCATCTGAGATGCACTGTTACTATCTGAGTAAATGGAAAACAGGGCAAATTTAATCTTTTAAACTTAAAATGGGATTTTTTTCATCATTAACCAGAAAAATTAAAACACCTAGCACAATATACGTGTAACAAGTATATACTCAGATAAATATTTGTTGAATGAGTGAATGAATGAATGAAAACTACTGGAGGATCTAGTTTTGTTCCATAGATGGAACAGAGCAGCTCAATAGTACCCAAGCCATTTTCTGTTGATTACAACTTGTTGGTACACTTTCTATAGATACCCACTGTGTGGAATCAGGCTGAATTACCCAAACTCTTCTCTAAAATACTGAAAAGGATTCTGCTCAAGTAATAGGATGCCAACAAATAAGTTATATGTAGAAAAAATAAGCAGGGGATTAAGAACAAGAATAATTATCAAATCAAGCCAAAGTCAGAGCAAATGACCAGTTTGGATTTTCAAATAAAACATATGCCTTTCCTGCCACAATTTATATAATTTAAACTCAGAGCAATTAAAAAGTGGAAAAAGAATAAAGTACAACTCACAATTTATATCCAAGAGGCTTTTAAAGTTAGATAAAGGTATAAGTATATAAATATGGGCGACTGCGTGTGTGTGTGTGTGTGTGTGTGTGTAACTTTATATACTTATATAGTTGGAAATACCCAAAATATATAAAGTTGGGAAATAAATGTGATTTAATTTTCAGCATATCAACCAACATTTGATAAGTTCTAATACTATGCCTGTATCAAAAAAAAGACTATCCTCCATTGCAAGTGAAATAAAACATAATGAACCAGGCCATCAATCAAACAATTATTCCAGTGTTTCCATTTTCCAGTTATTCACTTTTAATTAAAGATGCTTTCCCTTAAATGACAATATTCAAAATAAATAAAAAGGTTGTATACTCCTATTATTTTCCCATTTGAACTAATTACTGTTTCTCTTTTTTTACTATTTTAAATTTAAAATTTAATTTAAGAATGTCTGTAGATTTGATGGATTTTTGTAACCCATCTGGGAAACACAACACCTGTTTCTGAATTGTGCTGAGGAAGAGCTGATTGTATTGATAATGAGGAAACCAGCTGGAAAGTAGTAAATTGACACAAAATTAGTAAAAAAATAATAATAACAGTAATTTCTGCTTTGAAGAGCATGGCATTAATGAGATCTCTCTCACTTTATAAGACTGGCTAATCAACTAATAATTTAGCAATGAAATTATCTTTCCATATATCTCCTTTTTAAAGTACACGAGGTGTTTTTCTCTCACTAATTCATTTTACATTTCCACCTTGTTACAAAAAGATTAAAAGTAATGCCAACTATTATGCTATTATCAAAAGCTAAATGACCTTAAGCAAATTACTTAACCTCCCTGTGCTCTGGTTTTCTGTTTTAAATTGAGGATAATGATAGTATCTACTTCAGAGAATTGTTGGGGAAATCAAAGTTCATGATGTATAAACTTACAAGGAGACACTCAATAAATGCGGGCTTTTTAATTATTTAGATTTCTCTCACACACACACACACACACACACACACACACACACACACACACGACCAGCCACTATGCCTGACCAGCCAGTAGGAAAATTCTGTGAGATTATTACCCCGGAAGCTAATCGTGTTGGATGAATGAATTCGCTTGCGAATGGCCTCTAGTGTATTCCTTGTAACCTTCAGCAGAGCATCTATGTTTTGGTGATTGAAATGAGAGAGCAACTCGCAGGCTTCTTCCTCTAAGATCTCAGTCTCTTTCTTCTTTCTCGTGATTGTCGTCAAAGGCAGGAAGCCTGATTCAGCATTAAGGGAAGATGTCGAGGTGTCGGAATGTCCTTCTCTTTTTGCTGTTACTAGATGATAAAGACAGAAGGGAGAAAACATCTGTTGCAAGAAATAACAATAAATTACATGCAAATTTGATAACACTTAAATGTCACACTTCTTAGAAAGTGAGGCCATCACAGGATAGAAAAGGGAAAATGTGTCACCAGGTGGACTGATGGAGGCATCTCCTCCTCAGTGTGCGGAAACAGGAGGAGAGGCAAGAGCAATGACTGAAAAGCAAGATTGGGCCTCAGGGGCCTGGGTTCTGGTGCTCTCTCTTCCACCAAGATCCAGAAAACCTTAGAGCTTCCCATCTCTGCCTGTCAGTGTTCTCATCTCTCCCACAAAAGGTTTGCTCTAGTGCAGATGTACTCCAATGGAAACTCCCAAACCATAATCCCTAGTACTCTATTGATAAGGAGAAAAAAGCCCACACTCATAGCTAAATGCAAAGAGCTAACAAGAACCAATGCAAATTACATGTTTATAGAATTTAACAAAAAGTAATGTAATTAATGACACAGGGTCATTGCATAATTTCGGATTTATAAACATCCTTATAAACTTGGGAGGGTGTTTATAGAAGTGTGAAATCAGTTGCTATGCAGAAAATGTCATTTTAATTATCATTAACGTCCTAGAAAAACAAAACCCTTCCACTATCTCATCTCTTACCTAAACTTTTGTTTTTTGAATCAGCACCATTCACATTGGATACTTTTTCACTTTCTTCTTTGAATGGAACTTCCACATCTAGCAACATATTTATTAGCTCATTGACTGCTTCCTCCACTAATGAGCTTTTAAAGTGTAGTATCTGAGCACCATTTACACAAAGATCCTATAAAAGAGTTAGCACAGTGTCACATTTGTTTATCTAGCTTCTGAGAGCACATCAGTAATAGTAGTAATGCCATAGGTTCGGCCTCCAAAGATGCTTGGCCACACCCCTCACACATGCCCAGACACGGCATAAGGGAAGGTGTTAAAGACAAAGGAACCAGCCAGTCAGACAAAGATAAATACCATATGATTTCACTTATTTGTGGAATCTAATGAACAAAATAAACTAGCAAAATAGAAACAGACTCATAGAAACAGAGAACAGACTGACAGCTGGGTGAAAAAAGGTGAAACGATTAAAAAAAATAACTCATAGAC
>NW_006294876.1:3758224-3772530 GCF_000327345.1 Myotis davidii | reverse complement strand
AGTGATTAACAGAGGGAAGGAGTGCTGGGGGATAGAAGAGGATAAAGAGCGGGTAAATGGTGATGGTAGGAGACTTGACTTTGGACGATGAACACACAATATGACATACAGATGATATATTATAGAACTGTACACTTGAAATCTATATAATCTATTAAACAGTGTCACCCCAATAAATTCAAAAAAAATTTAATTTATTTTAATTATGATCTCCCACTAAAATGTAGAAATGCGGAACTAAGAATAAAATTCATAGGTTTATAGTTCTTAAAATTCTATACATCAAAAACAAATATATAAATTATACACAAACAAATAAGAAACCAGTAAAATTCAAGTAAACAATATTAAGTTTACTATAAGATTCATGGAGTATTCTGCTGGAACTAAAGGGTGGGTGTTTAGAGTGGGGTGGTAGAGCCGCAGATTCAATTTTATATATAAAGCCTATACTTTCGGTTCAATAATACTAACAAAAGGAAGACCTGCTTACACAAATAGGCTTTAAAAATTTCATTAATGCATTTAGGCTTTGCTTGTTAGTTCAGGCCATTCAGATACATGAATAATCAAAATGAAGGCCTTGTTTTAATACATTAATGCGTACAAACCTGTAAGGGTAGAGAGGAAAGTCTACACTGAGCCATTTGGACACTGGCTCCACCTTGCCCAGGTTTCCTGGCAACAGCCCCAGAACTCAGAATGTGTGCCACAGAACACCAGCTTGGGAAACGCTGCTTTACAGAAAAGTTCAAAGAAGAAATTCTGCCCAGGAACTGTTTAAAACAATTGCTTTATTAATTAATCCTAGCTTACTAGGAGCTCTTCGGCTAAATAGCTCTACTTTTCAACAAATATGAAAAAAAAATGACAAATGTGTTCCATGCAATTTCCTTCCTACTGATCTGAAGGAAATGACTTGTTCCTCATGTCTAAGGGACTCCCTACACACATTCCTCTTCATTATCGTCCAAAGACTCCATGTTTAAAAAATATCTATCCCTGACCAATCACAGGAAGAGAAAAAAAATGCAATTTATGCTTCAAAAAATGCCCTCCATAGGAAAATGAATCACAAAACAATGTTTAATAAAAACATTAATATTCTAGTAACCTTTGTCATTTGGAGAAACTCTTCACAGGGAAGCGGCTCCTCCTGGGGGAGCTGACAAAGAGCCGTGCTGCTCATTTCTTCCAGAACCGCATCAATGCGGAACTCGATCAAATCGTTGACCCTGTCAACCAGCAATTCCAGGTCCTCTGTGGAAAAAAACAGAAGTGAATAAGAAAGATTAAGCATTTTGTTGTGTTTTGTTTTGTTTTTTTTTAATCCTCACCCGAGGATATTTTTCTATTGAGTTTTTGAGAGAGTGGAAGAGAGAGAGAAAGACAGAGAGAAACACATTGATTGGTTGCCTTCTGTGAGAGCCCTGACCCGAGCCCAGGGCTGGGGAGGAGCTGCAAGCGCGGTATGTGCCCTTGACCAGAATCGAACCCCGATCCTTCGGTCCACAGGCCCACGTTCTACCCACTGAGCCAAACCGGCTAGGGCTTGTGTTTTGTTCTTAAATCAACATTGGATTAAACTGCAGTAGTAAAACCAGGATTAAAGTCACTCCATACCAGTTTCAGTCTTGGTTTTCTCACACTATTCTTTCTTTGGCCAGTTTTCTAGTTTTCTCGGCCTACCTAACTCTGACTCAGACTTGAACACTCAGCTCAAATGCATCTCCCCGCGGAGGCTACCTGTGAGCTACACATACTCGTCCGGGCCCCTCCTCTCATACCGACATTGACCCTGAGCAGCCTTCCGTTCCTACATGTACCACATGGTCTCCTCTTGTGTCTTATCTTCCGGAATACATGTTTTTCAACCTTGCATCTTCAATACTTAGCCCAGTGCCTATGTCACAGGAGGTATTCAACAGATCTATTAAAGTAAAATTCCTTCAGTGTTTCTTTTACTGTCACTACCATTAGGTATATTTTAAGTTGTAGTGAAGTAATATTGAACACTAAGTTCTATGGACAGAATGGCCAATTCTGAAACAAATTAACAACTTTACTGCCAAAGTAGGAATGGTGGTTAATGGACTTCCATCTATGAAGTAAATACATTTTTTCCAACATTTCTCATAGAGTCAATTCTCTTTTTTTCCCCCTGATACTACTTTCTTCTAGGAAACAAAGTTAAAATTAAATACAGAAAAATCCATGTTATATATTCATGATGTATCAGAGATGCAAACACTTCCTTAAATAAATACCTGTACTTTCTAAAGAATAAAGCCCTAAAAGTTCCAATAGTTTCTAAGCTAATTATTAAAGAGGCTACTCGAGATACCAAATAGTTCTGCCTGGTAAGCTTACTCCTTACTAAAAGAAAGTCAACACTTTTATTTAAGCATGTGTGGGCTCAATAACATTCTTTATTACTTCTGATTCTTCAAAGCCTCCTCAGGGCCACCTGTGGTAAGCTGGTGTCTTTGAAGAATCTGACTGACTCCTCAAAGCATCTTCAAGGACCCACCTCCTTCTGTGCCCACCTCCCCTCCCAAGATGTCTACATCCTAATCCTCTGTAAATATTACCAAGGGGACTTTGCAGATGTGATCAAGTTAAGGATCTTGAGATGTGGAGATTGTCCTGGATTATACAGGTGGGGCCGAGGTAGCCATTAAGGGTCCTTATAATTGGGAAGTAAGAGGGTCAGAGTCAGAAGACAGGGTGACTACTGAGGTGGAGAGACAGACAGAAAGAGATTAGAAGATACTAAGCTGCTGGCTTTGAGGATGGAGTGACCAGCAGCCAAAGGATGTAGGCAGCCTCTGGACCCTGGAAATTCTCTCCCTGGGTAGGCAAGGAGAATAGCAACATCTAAGTCTTCTGGGGGAAAAACCCTTCATACTGTGTTCCAAACTGTGTTCCACTACCCACCACAGAATGTCTAAAAGGTGTTAATATGTTCTCCTAGAAGGCAGCCACGGAATTCTGGGAAATGCCCCAAACAGCCCACTTTTGGTGACCACTGGGCAATGGCATATTAAAGGCTATGTGAAGTCCTACAGAATAGAAGCCTGCCTGGCTTTGCTCCACTTCAATCTCCCAGGCTTCTCTGAGCCCAGATCCCTTCTTTGCAGCATTCCTGTACACATTCTGGGAAGTTGTACTTTTAGGAATATACCACCTTACATATATTTTAAGTGTATTACATCCATCATTAAGTACAATGATTGAAATTTCTTTTGAGAGCCAAATTTTTTAAACTTAAACTATATAGGTAGGTACATTGTTATTAACTTAATTAGGGTACTCCTAAGGCTTAGGAAGAGCCACAATTAAGGGGCCAAAGAGCCACATGTGGCTCGCGAGCTGCAGTTTGCTGACCACGGCACTAACCTATTAGTATAAAAGGCTGAATGACTCTGAAGATCCTTTAAATTCTAATGTCAACAAGTATATTTTACAATGTAGTTAATCTCTGGGGATAAAATTAAACAGCGAATATATGTACTTTACAGGAAATTAATGGATTCATATATTTTGGTAAAATTCCTTGGGAAACAGATTAAAAATTACACTCCCCATTTCATGATTTATATCACAATATCTGTAAGAAATTACACAATAGTTGTTAAGAACGCAACCTTTCCAATTGAGAAGTAATAGCCATTTAGACAGACTTACTGATCTTAGCAAAAGCGTGTTTCAAGTATGTCTCAATGTTCAGGGATGTCCAGGTCAGTGCAGCCAGGCCGGGTTGGAGAGCCTCGTCCACTTTAGCCAAGTGAGGGACCATCAGTGGCTCTATGATGGGAGGCATTTTTGACTTCACTCTCTGATATTCCGCCAGCATCATCTGCAATGAAATGGGGGTCAAATAATCACTATTTCACTTTTAATATCTATTAATATCACTTCTTTTAATCCAAAAAGATGACTTTTACTTAGGTCCAGCTGTAGGACTCCAGCAGCAGCCTGCGGTAGAGTGCCCCAAAGTAAGACTAGAACAGAAGATAAGAAATGGCTCCATAAATACACATTCCTAACCTGATAAAACACAACTGAGGAGGCAAGAAAAAGAATTTAAGAGTAATAGTTTCTTACATCCTACCCAGCCCAAAAGGGGAGAAAGGATTTTAGGCCAGGTGACTTTGCTAAACCAGGTGAAGTCACATTACCAGTGCCTTAGCCTGTGTATCACTAAGCTCATGTAGTCAACTTTATACGCTGGTACCCCATGCTTCCTGCTCCTCTGGGCACTTCCGATGGACCATACTCATCACCCAAAGGGTCACCAGAGGTCTGCTCAGCCCATTGCCGGAATTGTAAGCCAAGTCCTGATGCAAGATCCAAAGCTTACAAAGAGTCAGGAACCAGTGTTGATATTATCAGGAGTCATAGCTTTAAGTATCACCCATATGCCAAAGACAACCAAATATTTTTTTCATTAAATTCACTGGGGTGACATTGGTTAATAAAATTATATACAACCCGATGTATATCTCCAGCCCAGACCTCAATCCTGAAGTCTAGATTCATACATGGCAAACACCTACTCAATACTTCCACTTGAAAATATAGCAGACATTTTAAGGTTAACATGTCCAAAACTGAGTCTATTCTTCTCCACAACGTTATCTGCCCAAAGCATTCTCCATCTCAACAGATGGCAACTCCATCCATCCAGTTCTCAGGCCAACACTCAGAGTCATCCTCGATTCCGCTCTTTAACTCATACCTACATGCAATCCATCAAGATATCTTGTTTGCTCCATACTCAAAAAGAGATCCTACATGTGACTTGCTTGCCACTGCTACCACCATCATTGACTCTCACCTAAATGATTGTAATAGTCTACCATTGTCTCCCTGCTTCCACTCACGCCCCTAGAGTCTAATTTAGCAGCAAGAGTAATCCTTTCAAAATGTTAAGTTGGATCCTGTCATTCCTCTATTTATATGGCCACATGGCTTCCCATCTTAGTCAGGGCTACAGCTCGTATGTTGGTCTGCAAAGATCTACCCAATCTGGACTCCACTACTTCGCTGATTTCATCTCTAATCACTCCTTTCCTCTTTTACCTGCTCCTGCCCTAATGTCTTCCTTAGCCTCAGGGCCTTTGTATCTCCCTCAAATAATTATTCAAATAGCATCTTTTCAATTAGGCCTACCCTGACCACCTATTTAAGATCCTAAACTATAACCAAAATCCCCTGCATACTCTTTCTTCTTTACCCTATTTTTTCCATAGCACTTATCACTTTCTGATCAGACTATATAATTTACATATTTATAATATTCATTATTTATTTTCTGTCTTAACTAGAATATAAGTTCTATAGCAACAAGAATTTTGTCTGCTTTGTTTAATGTGTCTGAAACAGTACCTGGCACACGGGAGATGATAAATCCTATATCTCTAATTGATTAATTAGTTCTCATTGGAAGGAGCATTTGTGATCAGAAACTCATGGATTCTGGTCCTCACTGAAATTTACCTGTTGTTAATGTTGAACTGTACCAGTAACTTGTAAATTTGTTACCATTTTTAAATAAAAGGTACTTTTTATGATAATGTTAATATCAACAATAATTAATTATAATAAAGTAACTTTAATGCACTGGTTAAATACAATTGTTTTTAAGCTCATATTTTTAATGTGCATGTTGGTGTTTTTTTTGTCATTAGATCAATGTTGCCCAAAGTGTTTTCCCTAAAATCTGAGCCCCAGAGATTCCATAAGAAAAACTATCTCTGGATGGACAAGTTTGGAAAACACTATACATATCTCCCCTCTTGGACAGTCAACTAATATTACCAATTCTGAGAAAACTGCAAGAAGGAAGTAAGAAGCCTAGTAGAATTTATGACTGTTGTTAAAGCCAACATTTCCCAAATGGGCCAAATAATCTTTTTTTAATACAACACTTTTTCACAATTTCTATATAGCCTTCCAATTTCCATAAAAGCCACTTTCAAAAAGCCTAAATTCAAAGGTCCTATTATAGCAACTACTTATACATTTCCTGAAGCTTTTCTCCACTGCCTTCCTTTTTTTCATTGCCCATCACTTATTCTATTTGGGAAGCAGTTCTTACAATCACCTTTCTGTGTCCAGCCTTAATCCTTTAATTCCATGAAGTATTACTCATCCATTTTATAAATGAGAAACTAAGGCTTAGGAGGGTAAAGGAATTTGCCCAAAGATAACTGTTTGAATCCAGATCAAATTGGCTTCAGAATCTATACTTGTAGCTACTGGCTCATCTCTTTCTACTTTGAGCTGCCTTCCAAGAAATAGATGAAGAATGCAAGCTCTCAGCTACTTTGCATATCTGTAGAGGCCTGAAAGCTGAATTAAACATTTAGCACAATAACTCTGTGACACCTGAGATGGTTCCCCTAATCTGCCACTAATCTGCTCTTACCAGCTACTCATGTAGGTAGGAACCTTTAACTCTTTCCACCTTCAAGATATGATAAATGTTAATCAGATGACAATGTATTTGCTCAGATTGTCATTTACAACTGAGGTGGTTTAAAAACATTCTTTGACCCTCCTCTCTGCATGGGCGGGATCTATGCCCCCTCTCCTTGGAGCTGGGTGGGCTTATGGAGCCCAACAGAGCATAACAGAATTGATGCCATGAGACATTGAGGCTGCCCTAAAGACCATAAGACTTCCTCCTTATTTACTTAACACCTGCTCTTGGAACCCTGAGTTGCCATTTAAGAAATTCTACTACCCTGAGGTCTCTATACTGGAAGTCCACATGTAATTGGTCCAGTCCTTAGTGCCAGCTGAGCGAAGCTTCCAGCCATCCCCACCAAAGAACCAGACAGAAGAATAGGGCCATCTTAGACCTTCAAGACTGAACATCTGCCAGCTGAACTAAATAACCTTAGTGCCACACGGAACAGGAAAATCACCTTGCCAAGCCTTGCTTAAATGCTTTACCCACAAAATCATGAGATATAATGAAATGGTTGTTTTAAGCCACTACATTGTGAGGTCCTTTGCTACATGCAACAGATAACTGAAACAATTCTGTGGACAAAATTATCATCAGTGATATTATATTTTTTAATGTATTTTGATTGATTTCAGAGAGGAAGGGAGAGGAAAGGGAGATAGAAACATCATTGATGAGAGAAAATCATTGAGCATTGATCAGCTGTCTCCTGCACGCCCCCTACTGGGGATCAAGCCTGAAACCCCCGGCCTGTGCCCTGACTGGATATCAAACCGTGACCTCCTGGTTCAGAGGTCAACGCTCAGCACTTAGCCACACTGACTGGGCTTATAAATATTATATCTTAATAAAAAAAATACTATTTTCTTTGTAAATATGTACACTGACTAGGTGATTTTCCTGACATGCAAGAAAAGTCTAAAAGGGAATCCCAACATGCATGTCTGTTGCCAATATTAGCTTTCTAATATAACATGGAGGAGTAGAAAAACAGCAGACTCAAAGTCTGGTTTCTGGTCCCACTTCTGCCACTTATTAGCTATGAGACTTTGGCTAAGTAATTTCTGAGGTACAGTTTTGTCATCTGTAAAATGCTATAATAATTTTTGTCCTTACTGGACATGATTTTGGAACATATCTAATGGAACAATAAACATGAAAATGGTTTAAAATGTAGAACATTGTGCAAATGCATGGCCTTCTGGCCTCCTATCATGTTAACCACTATAAAATTGTAACAATGGTCCATCTTGTCAAATATTATACCTGCATCTCTGGGCACCACTTGTCACTGCTGACCAATGTCTCCCTCATGAAACTTTTCTTACCCTTGACTTCCTTGACACTCAGTTTCCTCCCACCTCAAAGGCCAATCTTTAATTTTATTGGCATATTCGGCCTCTTTTCTCAGACCTGTTAATATTGGAGCTCGTCAGGGTTTGGTCTAGGCCCTCTACTTTTCTTTATCTACATTCTCTTCTTTGGAGATCTCATGAGACAATGACTTTAAATAGCAACTATATTCTGATAACTTTCAAATGTATGTCATCTTCACTTTTGACTTCTGCACTCAACTCCAGACTTACAATCTATCTACATAGATAACACCTCCTCTTTGATCTCTAAAAATCATCTTATACATAAGGTGGCAACAAATGATTCCCTCCTGCACCCTAAAATAAACTAGTTCCAGACTTTGCCATCTCTGTAAGCGGAACATCCATTCAGGACCAATGTACGTTATTGAGCAAGTTGAGCAGACTGTAACCTACGCAAGCAGTAGTCTGCAACAGCCATACTTGAAGTAAATCCATTGAGTTGCTCACACTAAAACCAAAGAACTCACCCTTGAGATCTCCCCTAACCTGCCTGTTGATATACGTCTCTAATTTACTGATCTATTACTTGGCTGACATCCTAGTTCAAGCTACCATCATCTCCATCCTGACTGGCTTCACAGCCTTCAAACTGACTTCACAGTGACATGCTTGTTACCATAAAATATATTCGCCGCCCAGCAATAAGAATGATGTTTATTGTGAAAGACATCATCATCATCATGCCTTTTTTCCTGCTCAAATTTCTCCAATGGCGTCCTGGAGCACTCAAACTTATAACCTTGGTCTGCAAGATCTGTAATGACCTGGCCTTGCCACCTCCACAGCCTCATTCCATGGCACTCTCCCCATCAGTCATTCCACTCCAGTCATCCTGGGCACTTTCTATTCCTCAAGAGTGACACGTCACCATTTTTTCTAAAATGCAAGCTGGAGCTAGCCAGAATGGAGGGGGGAGGGGGGGCGCACTATACCTTCATGTTACTGAAGTTCTTTTTGTATATATCCCGTTTCTGGAAAAGAGCAGCTGCCAGGGATGAAACCTCCAGACCCATCTGTGACATGCACTCTGTTTCTCTAAATAAGGTCAATATCTGAGGGTCAAAGTTTACAAACAATTCTCCCGTGCCTGGAGCCTTCACCAATAAAGAAGCCTCAAGTCCTATGTGAATTCCTTCAATCTGTGAGAAGAAATCAACATTATTACCATTAGAAAGTTCAATACATACACAGAACATACAGCTCAGCCATTCCTGGGAGAGAATCATTAAGTGTTCTTCCATGGAGCTGAGCTTCTCAAAAAGACAATGGGGTCACTCAGTCTTCTCCTAAGTTCACTTCAGAAAAGGGCCTTCAGGTCTTTGGTCATAATGTTGCACAATCGATTCAACAAAATGCATGGGTCATGATTCTCTCACATCGACATCTAAGTGGATACCGCAATTAATGGTGACTTCTCAAACCATTTAGCTTCTTGATACCTTCATTTCTACTCAGTTATTTTTTTCCTAATATAAGTATCATAAAAGCCTACTAAACTCAATTTTCAGTTATTTGGAAAAGCAATGAAGACCACTATGGAGGCATCTCTATATTGGCTCAGATACCAAAAGGTGGACCAGAAAAATGAAAAACCATTTTTCAGGCCTAAAAAGGTTGAATTTTATCCTCCAAAATACAAAAACAAAAGCAAAAAACAAACAAACAAACAAAAAACCTTTTTGCCAATCTACAAGGGTTGGTAGGGTTTGAAATGTAATTTGATTAACCTAGTATAGCCAAGGAAAACTTAAGACTTTAACACTCAGTAGTGTTCACTGACACATTAAGAAAATGAATGGAGGAAAAGAAGAAAGAAATCCTAACCAACCAAGTAAAAGAACCAATAAACAGGACCTTCTCCCTTAGGAGTTTGTAACTAAATAAAAATGAGTTTATTACCTGACTATGATTTTTTTTCACAATGAATCATTATTTTTCTTCATGGACATATTACACTCTTTGGCTGATTACCCACCTATATTCAACCAAGCCTGTCATAAAATACCTGCAAACTCAACTTTCTACCAAAATAAAACTGTTCAATGCTAGCAGAGGGTTTCCCATTGATTGGCAATGGAGACATCTTTGAAGAACATAAATGTACAGACTTACTTGTTGAAGCCACGCCCTGTGGTAGAGAACCTCAAACTCCAGGAGTACCTTGGCCACCCTGTTGTAGTTACGGATCACGGGTCTGGCTTCCGCCGTCCGCAGCACGCTTGGGTGCTGCTGGAAAAGCTGCATCGGTTGCTGAATCCTGTGGAAGAGCTGACGGGCCCACAGAATCTTCCCGGCAATGGGAGGCTGGTCTCGGGCCAACGGAGGATCACACTTCTGCTTTGTATACAGCTTTGCAATCATATCAATGTCAGCCCCATAGTTTTTGAGGATACACCGGTATTTGTCATCAATACCCAGATTGGGTATATTCAATCTGATTTTTTTAAAGTGAAACACTTGAATTAATGAGACAATATCCAGCAATCTCTTTTATTAAGACATTTTAAAACATATGCTAATGAAAGAAAATAAGATATTTGGCTACTTTTTAAAAAATAGTATCAACCCATCATATTGCAATAAAGTGGTTTCTAAAATACAGTGTCAATCTTTAAAATATAGGAAAAACTAGATACATTTTTTAATTACTTGAACATTAAGTAATATAATGATAGGCAGTCACAACTTAGAAAATTGTTCTCAATTTTTTACCTTTCAAATTTCTTTAACATACTTAGAGCTTGATTTGTGTTTCGAATCTTTTCAAATGTAACATCCATGAAGTTCTGCAACTCTTTCTAAAACAGAATAAAGTCTGATTATGAACAATGAATCAGCATTGGGGAAAGTCCTATTTAGCATCAAGATAAAAGAGCTTCTCATTCTCTACAAGCACATGTAATAGAGGACAAAATAGAACAGAAAACTTCATACTCGCTTGAGCCTGAAAGAAAGGTAAAATGCCCAGAAGCCAGAACACAGAGTGGCTACAGAGCCAGAGCAGTCTTAGGAGTTGGCCCGTGGCAGGGTCCAGATGTACTGGGTCCGATACAGAACCTGGGTTGGGCACTGAGTCTTTATCAATGTGGGTAGAGAAGTTGTGGGGTCCTAACACTCTCAACAGACCCCTGCAGAAAGCCAAGGCACTTGAAGTGCTGTCCAGCCCATGCAAGGGGGGTTTAAATGACTGTCTACAAGTTGGGGAAAGCAGCAGGGGATCTTGCCATCCGGCCAAGGCTGTGAATAGATAAAACAAGCCCTTTACTTTATAAAAGAGCCCAATGATGAGTATTTTCTACTTCACAGGACATGGGTCTCTTTCATAACTGCCCACCTACCACTGCAGTGCAGAGGCAGCCATAGACGACCCAGGAACAATCAGGCAGGGCCGGATTTGACCCAAGGGCATAGTTTACAGAGCCCTGTCCTAAAGCGATTGAAATTCCATGCCAGTGCACACCTAGATGAGGGGTCTGAGTTACACTACGCATGAGAGGAGAGAGGTCTAACCCAAGAAATTAACGTAAGAGCTAGTCTGGGATGGCAAAACCACGGGGGCCCAGCAGAAGGAACACAAGGCCACTCCACAGAAACACTGCCACAGCCCAGGCCATGAGACCCCTCCAGGAAAAAAATATCTCCCAAGAAGATAAGTTCAAAAAGAATGACCTAAATATCTTAAAGCCCTTAAATCTATTTTCCAAAATGAGTTTCATTATGGGTTGTTCTGAGAACCTCACACATCTTATAGGACTATATAATTTTGTCCAAAAAAATAAAAATAACTGAACCTAAAAACAAAGCACATGATTTAGTCTTTTTTCAGTCTCAGATTTAGCACAGAGTTGTCATTAAAAATCTACATTGAGTTAAATAAAAGACAGAAAAATTCATTATTTTTCTATTTCGTGCTTTAAGGGAAAGTTCCAATAAATTCTTTTTTCTCAATTTACCAGAAAGAAGTTTTAAGCCTCTACAATTCTAAAGAGATCAATAATTTATGTAGTGATCAAATTGGGAAGCCAGTTGCATGTGCAGTGAAAATTAGTACGGAGATGAGCTTCACTCTACATAAGATGACCAGTTGGAAATATCCAGGACCCCACTGGAAAATCTTAACCCTTGAAGAAATGTTGCTATCTGGGAGCAAGCCACAATGCTCCCTGAACCATTGAACAAAACTTCCAAGCTGAAGAATGGCTAACCCTACTTACACTGTGCCTCCAATACTTCTCACTCTTCTACTGAAATTTTCAAGAACAGTGCAGTTGGCCTACGCAAGGAAATACTCAAGTATTTTCACACATAAAAACCTCTGAGTGTAAATTATGCAGAACTGGAGCATTGGCAATGCCTCCACTCCCTCCAACTTCAGACACCAGCAAATCTTCACTGAGCCCTGTCAATGGAACCTGATTTTCCTTGTTTTTCCACCCTATAACTTCACAAAGACCTACACTGAGCTCTCTATGAATATCTAAGACCTTGAATTAGTCTTCTTTTTCTCTCTGAGCATTAGGTCTGTTCTGACAGTCTTTTGGAGTCCAGGCAAGGAATTCTCACACTAGTCCTCTTACATGGCCTCCCAGCTCCTACTCAGTTTTCTGTTTACCCTGTAAGTGCCAGCATGAACTCTCAATCTGGACAGGATTCCAGGCTCTGGTTGCTTTGACAGAGGAGTCCTGCACACAACCCTGATCTGAATCACTCACGTACCCACCCCACCCCCCAGGGTTTCATCCTGGAGATGCCACAGTTACTGAGCCTCTCCATTCCTGTCTCCAAAACTAATCTCCTCCCCCTTACATCCCATCCAGAGTCATGGGAGGGTTGGGATTTTCACCCTGACTTTATAGAGAAAAGGGCTGAATTCATGAATTAATTAAAGGAGAAAGTGTAGACAGTTAAGAGAAAGAGGGTGGAGAAAGGGTCAAAGAAATTAAACGGAAAGTAGTTGTCCAGCCAAAGGGAGAAATGGACCATTATTGAGATGGACTATAAGACATTAATAGCATTGAGTTTTTAAAAAGAAAAGATTAAAGAGAATGGGAACTGTCTATAACTAATGCTTAAAACCAGGCTGTAGGACAATTATAAAGTTATATTCTCGGTATTATAAAAAGCAGACACAGGCTTGAAAAGGTCTCCCCATCCCACTCATTTCCCTCCATTTACTTGGAAAAAATAAACACCGTTCTGGCATCAAGCATCACCTCCTCTCTGAGCCTTCGCTCCTCCCAGACAAGCAGAGTGTGGGGCTGTTTTTTTCTTAGGCTCACATCCTGCCTTGTGGGTCATAGCAATTCTCAGATTCTACATTATGTTTTGTAGGCCTGTCCTCCCTCTAACTTTCTTTAGGAATTCTCTGGACTTTGATCTTTGGATCCCCAAGGCCTGGTACAATATCAGAATATTATACTTCTAATATTATAATTATACACACACACACACACACTTGTGTTTATATCATAACACATATCTGCTTTCTGTCTGCTGTGAGCTGTGAGAGCAAATCTACTTGACTTATTTCTATATTCATAACCCACAGCATAGAAGCCTAATACATAATTGATGTACAGTAAATGCTTGTTTAATTACAATCAATCTAGTTCTTATTAAATCATTACCCAGACTTTAATTCCACAAATATTCTTTGCTCTCCAATTATAGGTGCCACCCACCAGGCCCTGGAGACACAAATAGGAATGAACATGATTCCTGCCCTCAAGATGTTCACCATCGACTTATATTCCACATATAAGCTAAGGAAGTACCAGATAGCAGAAAGTGCTGGGAAACAGGTGAAGACTGACACATGCACATTGACCAGAGAGCACAGAATTAGGATCTGCCACTGTCCATCAATTTCCAACAAGAAGAGATCAAGATCTGTTGTCCTTATGTCTGAATCCTCCCCTAAACTTGGTCACTGCCGAAATTATTATAGGCATTACATCTTCCTAGCAACTGAAATGTGTCTTATAACATAATGGTTAAAAACTTAAGTCCTGGAGCAGAGTGCCTGGGCTTAATCTCCACACCACCACCTATTGCTGTGACTTCGGGCAAGTCAGATAACCTCAAAGAGCCTCATTTTCTCCTCTGAAAAATGAGGACACTAAGAGCACTCACCTTACAGGATAATTAAAACCTATAAAGTGCTTAGAACAGTACCTGACATATAGAATTAGCCAGTTTTCTTATGATTCTACCACTAACCCACCCCTCCAAAATGCCTGAGTTATTTTTTCCTTAAAGTGTACCAACTTTTTTCTTTTCTAGAAAAGAAGTAAAAGATGGCCATTTTCCTTTTATAATCAGAATAGTGCAAATTTTTGCCTCAGTGGGATGAAGAAAAAGTCTGGAGATTAATTATGATAGAAATCTATTGGGTTGTCTCTTCACCTTACCCTCCTCGATTCTCCTCCTCTGATAGAAAATATTTCACA
>NW_006294876.1:3743782-3757971 GCF_000327345.1 Myotis davidii | reverse complement strand
TAGCACTTCTCATATTCTACATTATGTTTTGTAGGCCTGTCCTCCCTCTAACTTTCTTTAGGAATTCTCTGGACTTTGATCTTTGGATCCCCAAGGCCTGGTACAATATCAGAATATTATACTTCTAATATTAGAAGTATACACACACACACACACACTTGTGTTTATATCATAACACATATCTGCTTTCTGTCTGCTGTGAGCTGTGAGAGCAAATCTACTTGACTTATTTCTATATTCATAACCCACAGCATAGAAGCCTAATACATAATTGATGTACAGTAAATGCTTGTTTAATTACAATCAATCTAGTTCTTATTAAATCATTACCCAGACTTTAATTCCACAAATATTCTTTGCTCTCCAATTATAGGTGCCACCCACCAGGCCCTGGAGACACAAATAGGAATGAACATGATTCCTGCCCTCAAGATGTTCACCATCGACTTATATTCCACATATAAGCTAAGGAAGTACCAGATAGCAGAAAGTGCTGGGAAACAGGTGAAGACTGACACATGCACATTGACCAGAGAGCACAGAATTAGGATCTGCCACTGTCCATCAATTTCCAACAAGAAGAGATCAAGATCTGTTGTCCTTATGTCTGAATCCTCCCCTAAACTTGGTCACTGCCGAAATTATTATAGGCATTACATCTTCCTAGCAACTGAAATGTGTCTTATAACATAATGGTTAAAAACTTAAGTCCTGGAGCAGAGTGCCTGGGCTTAATCTCCACACCACCACCTATTGCTGTGACTTCGGGCAAGTCAGATAACCTCAAAGAGCCTCATTTTCTCCTCTGAAAAATGAGGACACTAAGAGCACTCACCTTACAGGATAATTAAAACCTATAAAGTGCTTAGAACAGTACCTGACATATAGAATTAGCCAGTTTTCTTATGATTCTACCACTAACCCACCCCTCCAAAATGCCTGAGTTATTTTTTCCTTAAAGTGTACCAACTTTTTTCTTTTCTAGAAAAGAAGTAAAAGATGGCCATTTTCCTTTTATAATCAGAATAGTGCAAATTTTTGCCTCAGTGGGATGAAGAAAAAGTCTGGAGATTAATTATGATAGAAATCTATTGGGTTGTCTCTTCACCTTACCCTCCTCGATTCTCCTCCTCTGATAGAAAATATTCCCAAAGACCACAAGGGGGTGCTGTCTCTCCTGCTTTACCACATGGATCAGGGCTAGAACTGGCCAACCCAACATTCTCCTTTGGTAATTGGAGCTGGGGCTGGACCTGTGATATGTTCTCAGAAGCTGATGGCAGCCATACACTGTTCATACAGACTGACAGTCAAGATGGCTGGCCTGTAGTGCGGGCAGGAGCGGGTGAGAGGGTGGCTGAGAGAAGGAAGAAAGAAAGGGGTCCAGATACTGAGTCAGTCCTGTTTCTAAGGCCAGCAGCCGCCTTGCCTTTGGGACCTGCCAAACATCACTGACCATTTGCTTAAATGACCTCTGGTCATAATCATGACTATAAAATAAACAAATGGAGATAAAATTCTGTATTCTAATAACCCTACCTTTCAACAGAAGATGAAAGTTAATAGCCTAAGAAGTAAGATGGAAGATATGTAGACATCTATGATTACAGATCATTATCCAAAGTTATATTTATGACCCTTTAATCTATGAAAAAGAGCCTTCAATTATTAATCTGAAATCACAAAACACAGGCCGAGGTTGCTGCCGGTCACCTCCGTGATGAAGACGCCTTGCCCTGCTGATGGTCATGATTAACAGCATTAAACAGAACGGAGAAGAAAACAAACACGCCTGTAGCTGGTATTTTATTACACAACCTACATGAAGGTCATCAGTCTGCTTGCAAAACTGTTCATAATCCTGGTCAAAATCCACTTTCCGCTGGTCTAAGAAATTATATTCCTTCTTCTTTATG
Source organism: Myotis davidii (assembly GCF_000327345.1). Classification (NCBI taxonomy): domain Eukaryota; kingdom Metazoa; phylum Chordata; class Mammalia; order Chiroptera; family Vespertilionidae; genus Myotis; species Myotis davidii. The sequence continues at coordinate 3,756,055 of NW_006294876.1, read as the reverse complement.
GTGGCAACAATACCCTGCAATGTTATAAAAGAAATAAGCCATTTCAATATTCTAGCCTTATGTAATTAAATATACCCTTTAAATGCAGAACCTGAACAATCATTACCAAAAAGGCAACTTAAAAGCTTATTTCTTTAGTTACATTGTTTAATGCTTATTATAGCAGTATAATGTTGCCTACTGCATTCAAAGAAATCATTTGGAAAGCATTTTCATGAGGTTTTATGTCCTTTTGGAGAAAAATATAAAATAAAGACTACATCTGAAAAGTAGGAGAGGTGTTTTCTCTAAAAATGTCTTATTAATCACATCTGAAATAATAAAAAACAAGCCCAGAGAAGTTACTAAAATATTTTTCATTGAAGTTTGACTTCCCAGAAAATGAATAAGACTTTAACAGAACACAAACTTAGAAAGAAAACAGTTATAATGTCCACAGATGATATACTATCTTTGAAACCTCAAATGGCTTAAATAAAACGTCAAACCACAATCTACCATTTAAAGACTCTCTAGAATTAATTGGCTTTCTCTGCCCTGCAAAGCTGCAGTCTATGACTACAAGAGGACAAATTAGGCAATTCATCTCCTTGAAACACTATTATCCAAAGTTTTGTTTGCTCTGAATAATGAGCTTTAAAGCTCTGTGATCATTCTTAACCAGGTCCTAAGCCATTCGCAAACTCGGGAGCCCACGCTGTTGACACAAGCATATAATTTTTATGAAGAATGTTGGGCCTCCTTCTGCAGTCTCCTCTTCAAAGTCATTTCCATTTATATATCAATTCAAATATCTTAATAGACAAAAGTGTATAAACTGCATAACTCTGTGAATCAAGTTTGCTAGCTAAAACAACCTACTTCTTTCATGCTGTATAGCTACAAAATTAGCTCTATTTACTAGTAGAAATCGTATATATTATGTTACCCATCGTGTCATATGAAGAGTGTAAAAAAATCATGGAAAAGCTACATCTCTACATTTAAATGTAGTAATTAAAATGACTTGGAGCTCTTAGAAAATTCTGCTCAATGATTGGATTTAATGGTCACTTAACAGTATTAAGTAAATAAACCAACTAATTGTGACCTTTAAACCAACTAATCATACTCAATCTATTTAGAGTCCAAATTGAAAAATAAATAGATATATCATTCCCTCTTTATCTTGCAAAACTTTCAAAGTGCAGATTTTCAGTCCTTTATTTGACAGATTTTAAGTAATTTTTTTTTATTTTTTAAATTGAATTTAATGGGGTGACAGTGGTTAATAAGATGGTATAGGTTTCAATTGTACATTTCTATGATACATGATCAGTATATTGCATCGTGTGCTCACCACCCAAAGTCATATCATATCATCTTCCGTTATCATATACTCTTTGGCCACCTTTACTACCCCCACCCCCAACCCCCTTTGCTCTGATAGCACTGTTATCTCTGTCTATGAGTTTGGTTTGTTTTCTTATTTGTTCATTTGCTACTTTCCATTTTATATGCCACATATGAGTGAAACCATATGTTTACTGCACACCTATTACCAGTTAACGCTGCAGACACAGGAATGAACGACAAACAAATGCCCCACCGTAGGGGAACGTACAACCTGGGTGGGAAAGAGATGGTCAGAATCCATGGAAGTCACAGACAAATGAACAGGGTCATTTTACACAGTGATGAATGAGGAATGTGACAGAGTGTCTGAGGTAAAACAGAAGTCAAGGTAAACAATTTAGACAGGGTTGTGAAATCAAGATCTGGAGGCTAAGGAGGAAATAACTGTATGAAAATCCAAATGCAGAATTTTCCAGAAAAAAAACGCACTGTAAGCCTAAAGGGGGGCTGAACTGCGTCTGGAGATCATAAAATGAGGAGAAGAGGAGCAGGCGGGGGGCAGGGAGGGGATGGGGGGAGGAAGAGTCTTGATAGCCAGGCAAGGAGCCCGAGATACATTCCCGTAGATGCCATTTTAAGCTTCTAATACTTGTACTAAAACACAAAAATCTCACTTTACGCTTTCTTGCACCATCTACATTTTATCTCACTACCCTCTGGCTCATCCATTTTAATTAGCATTTCGCTTTAGATTTCCAAAGCAATTTCTTTTCCCAGTATTTTTATCAGGTTAGAACCATCTTTATCCACTCTTAGAAATATAGTTCAACTTCTCATTCAAAGATAAACTTTAAAATAGGTTCCACAGTTATTTTTTCATTAAGAATAGAGTCCAAATTGAAAAATAAATGGATATATTCCCTCTTTATCTTGAAAAACTGTCACTTTCAAAGTACAGATTTTGTATTTTGCAAATTTCACAGGATTCACCTAAAATGTTTCCTGCTACATAAGAAAGGTCTTTTCTTTTTCCTCCCATAATCTGGTATACTCAGGAAATAAAAGACTACTTATGTTGACTTAAACTCTTTAAGTACAAAAAAAACTGGCAATAAACTGCATGATCCTTTTGGCCTGGGGGGTGGCTCAGTTGGTTGGAGTATTGCACCATACACCAAAATGGTTGCGAGTTCAATCCCCGGTCAGGGCACAACAGAAGGCAACTGATGGGTGTTTCTCTCTCATACTGATATTTCTCTCTTTCTCTTTTCCTCTCTCTCATCTTTCCTCTCTCTCTCTCTAAAATCAATAAAAAACATAACCTCAGATGAAGACTTTAAAGAAAATTTTTTTAAGTATATGAGACTTTCTTTTCTTTTTTATGTGTGTGTGTGTGTTTGTTGTTGTTGATAATCCTCACCCAAGGTATTTTTTCCCATTGATATTTAGAGAGAGTGGAAGGGGGGGGAGAGACAGAGAGAAACACTGATGTGAGAAAGGCTCATCGATTGGTTGCCTGCCACACACACCCCGACCAGTATCAGGGATTGAGTTTGCAACTGAGGTGCCCTGGAATGGAATCCTCAACCCTTCAGTCCATGGGCCACACTCTAATCACGGAGACAAACTGGCTAGAGCAGCGGTTCTCAACCTGTGGGTCGCGACCCCTTTGGCGATCGAACGACCCTTTCACAGGGGTCGCCTAAGACCATCCTGCATATCAGATATTTACATTATGAGTCATAACAGTAGCAACATTACAGTTATGAAGTAGCAATGAAAATAGTTTTATGGTTGGGTCACAACATGAGAAACTGTATTTAAAGGGCCAGAAGGTTGAGAACCACTGGGCTAGAGCTATATAAGCCTTTTCAAATTCAAGTACAAACATTTTAAATTTCAACATCACTGTTCTCAAACAAAAAAAAAAAGATTGTCTACATCCATGATCAGTGTGCCCATTTTAAAAACTAACATTAGTCACATACATAGCCTTACAATATAAAGCAGTTAAAAGTAAAATTAACTAGGAATGGTAAAGCTACAATAAAATGTGATCCTTTTAATTTTTAACAGGTGTCCAAATAAATTGCTTACAAACAGAGATAATCACATGACACCCAGAACTCATGAACGAGCGCCTGACACAGAGTACTGGCTTCATTAGATATTTCTTGCAGGAATAAATGAAGTGATAAGTTATATTTAAGCACTTTTCTTGTGCTACTAATGAAAATGCTTTTACTAATGATGATTAATTTTAGACTATTGGGAAGTCATTATCATAACCACACACCTGAAAAGAACATATTAGCACCATTACACAATCCTCAAGTAAATGTGATTTCTTTATTGTTTAAGGGCTATGAGCTTATATTTCACATTATGAACTATTTGAATCATTTTAAATAGTTATTTGCATAAAATATCAAAGTTTTTGTTATGGATAAGAGCAGCAACTTCAGTTGTAAAATAATACCTGGTATTTAGTGACCATGTCTTCCAGCCCTTCAATATTCGCATCTTGCAGGACCGAGTATGTCTTAAAGGCTGTAAAGATATCTAATATCTTAGCAAGACGTCGGTGGAAAGTTTCAAATTTTCCAAAAATATACATCTCGCTGAATTCAAATTGTTTTTCATTTGGATCTTGTTTAAGCTTTTGTTTTGTCTTGTGAAAGCAGAGCTGGTATTCCTTAAAATCAAAAAGCAAAATACAAGACAGGGAAAACAACAAAGATATCAACCTTATTCTCTTCAGCAAAGGTAACGGTGACGTTAGGGTGGGACTGCAAGCCCTGCCAGTTTCAAGGCTTTTCATTTACTCATCCATCAGTCTGGAATATCATCTTCTCCCATCCTCCGATCTAGTGAACTCCTAGTTATCCATAATGCAACTCAGAGGAGCAGGCTTTTCACCCCGGTCCCACCATGTGAGAATAGCCTCGCTCTGTGTCTATCTCCCCATCTGTCTATCAGAAGCTTAAGAAAACCTTAGTCATCTGAGTCATCTTTGTATCTTCAGTATGTAGTGTGGTGCTGGGACACAGGAGGCCCTCAAAGAGGGTAAAATAAGTGCATAAATTGGGAAGGTTTATTAACATGCAACTTTCTTAATAGTGAAGAATTACGGTTCTTTTTAGCATCCAAGATTATAATAATTGCTAAATAATTTAAGATGCATCACCAAACACAACATAAAAATAATGAAACATCACCTAAATGTATTATTAGGCTGACCATTACCTGCTTAAGTTTAATTGCAGATAATATTTTTTCCACAACAACATCCTGTGGCTGGCTCCACACAGAAGCGGTTCCATTGTTCGTAATATAAGCTTTACATGCAGATATCATCTGATTGGTCACCTGGAGTTTTCCAATAAAATAATATTATGTACATAAGACAGCCATCAGCAGTGGTTCTCAACCTTCCTAATGCCGTGACCCTTTAATACAGTTCCTCATGTTGTGGTGACCCCCAACCATAAAATTATTTTTGTTGCTACTTCATAACTGTAATTTTGCTACTGTTATGAATTGTAATGTAAATATCTGATATACTATATGTGTTTTCCGATGGTCGCGACCCATAGGTTGAGAACCGCTGGACTAGAGGGTCCTTAACTCTTGTTCCTCTCAGGACATACAATCTGTGGAGTTGAGCTTTGGATTTATTTGTTTTCCATAGCAATTATGATCAAGCACTAGTCCTTTTTATTCAGCTTTATTGAGGCACAACTGATAAATAAAAATTGTATATATTTAAGGTGTACAATGTGATGATTTGAATATAGACAGTGAAAGATTACCACAATCAAGTTAATTAACACCTCCATCATCTCACGTAGTTATCATTTTTCATGTATGTGCTGGTAGGACTTAAGATCTGCTCTCTTTAACAAAGGATGTGAAGGACCTATACACCGAAAATCTCAAGACATTATTAGAAGAAATGGAAGAAGACACAAGAAATGGAAAGACATTACATATTGATGGACTGGAAGAATCAACATAGTTTAAATGGCCATATTAGCCTGACCAGTTTGGCTCAGTGGATAGAGCATCAGCCTACGGACTCAAGGGTCCCAGGTTCAATTCCAGTCAAGGGCATGTACCTTGGTTGCGGGCACATCCCCAGTGGGGGGTGTGCAGGAGGTAGCTGATCAATGTTTCTCTCTGATCGATGTTTCTAACTCTCTATCCCTCTCCCTTCCTCTCTGTAAAACATCAATAAAATATATTTTTTAAAAAATATTGCCATATTACCCAAAGCAATATACAGATTTGATGTAATCCCCATCAAAATCCCAATGGCATTTAAAAATATATTTTTATTCATTTCAGAGAGGAAAGGAGAGGGGGAGAGAGATAGAAACATCAATGATGAGAGAGAATCATTGATTGGTTGCCACCTGCACATCATGCTTAACAAAGTAAGTTTGATGGAAAAAGTCAAGAACCATATGATTTCACTCACATGTGGACTATAAAACTAAAAGCAACAACAACAGCAACAACAAAAAAAACAAGACAATCAAAAACTCATAGACACAGATAACAGTATGGTAGTTACCAGAGGAAAAGGGGGAGAGAGGTTGTAAAGGGTTAAGGGGTCAAATATATGGTGAGAGAAAGAGATCTGACGTTGGGTGGTAAACACACAATGCAATATTGATGATGTATTATAGAACTGTACACTTGAAATCTATAATTTTATTAACCAATGTTACCTCAATAAATGTAATTTTTTTAAACAAAAATGATCTGCTCTCTTAGCAAATGTCAAGTGCACAACACAGTATTGCTAACTATAGTCACCATGCTGTACATTGGACCCCCAGAACCTAGTCACCTTATATAACTGAAAGTTTATACATTTTTACCATCTCCCCATTTCTGCCAACCCCTCAGTCCCTGACAACCACCACTTCCCTCTGCTTCTATTTGTTCAACATTTTTAGATTCCACACATATATTGTCTAAAACATTTGTAAAATCACAGAGTTGGAAGGACCCTGGACAATCCCCAATTCAAGCCCCCTAGAAATGATTCACTTTCCATCCTAAATGCTGCTAAGAGTTTCCCTGATCTCCTTGAGTAGCTTGCTCTACCACCTATCTCAGTTTCTAAATGCCATGTGGACTGTCCACCTGATCATTTCATGCCACTGGATCTGTAGCAGACATGTCTATAGGAGAAGGCAACAGAAAAAAAAGAGTAAAGCTGATGTAGGTAACTATTTGCATTTTATCCATCTGTCCAAACTTTAAAAAGACTTCATACTTTTCTCGGGATTTTTTATAAATTAAAAGGAAAACTGGACGACTACTGTATGCATGGAATGATATGATGGCTGGGATTTAGTGCAAAGGTTGGGGGTATGAGTGAAAGAAGGCTGGCCATGTGTTAATAGTTGTTGAATCTGCGTAATATGTACATGGAGGTTCAGTACACAATTCTCTTTCCTTTTGTACCTGCTTCAAATGTCCCATAATGAAAAGATTTGGACATTTAGATAAATGGTGGTTTTACAATTCTATTCAACAAGGCCTGCAAATAATATGCAAGTCAATTTGTGTTGTTACTAATGTAACAACACAAGTTGACTTTTGAGTCTTCTGCCCAGGGACTAGCCCCGTGTGACCCCCACATGTAGTTTTAACGTGTGGTCAGGAGTTGCTGTCTTGCTACTTGGTGAGAAAGCAAAAGAATTTTTCTCTGAGCACATGAGGCTGATGGCCCTATTCCCTGGAAGAAGCATGACTCCTACAGCATTAGTATTCACAGCACAAGCCACGATGAAAATTCCTCTATTTTAATACAACATTGAAAATTTTGCCTTGGCAATGAAAAAGTCATTTATTTCTCAGAGACCATTCATTGTGGGAAAAGCAACAGTGCTCACCATAAACACTTAGGGGTTAGGACATAAGGTTTAAACATCGTTACGGTTTTTTGGCAGAATCACTGTAATTGCTTTATGGATTACCGGAACATTGCAAGTGGCTTTTATTATCGAGATTACTATCCTAATAACACCAAGTAAACAACTGTGGCGTCAAATAAATTCGGTACAGTAGCTTATAAATATGAAACAGGAGATAGTCCATTTCTTCTTAATTAAAATTTGCCCATCGGAATAAATAATGTGCTCAATAACATAGGTAAGAAATTCCAAAAAGAATCTTTTTTCATTTTCATTATATATATATAACACAATATTTATTATAACGATTACTTTGAGAAATTATGTTTCATGATGTGGCCAGAATCAGCCTCTCACATAAACTTAATTCTAACTCCACTGAGGGATTAAGCTTTTTTTTAAATTGTAGTATTCAGAGACATTGGGTTGTATTGATATGGTAATTTTTAATTACCAAAATAGTGACCATTGGCAAAGAAATGTCAGCGACCGCACTGCGGACTTTATGCTAGACACTTACCTTCACAAACAGAGACGTAACCTTCTCAGAGGTGTTATAATAATGAGAGATACTATAGATCATTTTAATTGCATTTATAAGTGTAGGAATAGCATCAATCATGGATATCTGGAAGACACCACAAAAGTTTTCTGGGAAACAAGTATCAAATTCAGCAAAATTCTAATAGTCTAATCATGTCACCTAAGTAACTTTTACTTAAAAATTTAAAATATTATCTAACACTTTCCATAAATACATTTAAGGATCATTTTGTTATTTAGTCATATTCAGTTAATCACACTTTATTTCAATGAAAGAAACATTAACATCCTTTTAATGACAAGGGGGTTGTGTCAACTAACCATCAAGTTTGTAATCAATAAAAGCAGGCACTTCCTAAAGTTAAAAGTTCAAAAAACACCTGCTCGATGACTCTTCCCACAGTAGGGTAGCCCAAAATGTCAGCTGCAATATTTTAATGGAAAATGCAATGTGCAAGAAATGTTTTTTAAATAGCACATATACATCTTTGATAGATGGAAGGATGGATGGATGGATAGAGAGATGTAGATATATAGCTATATATAGACATAGATATAGATATAGATGATATAGATATAGACATATAGATATAGATATAGATATACTAGATATAGATATGTAGACGTGTGTATATATACATATCATCTTCTTAAAAAGAGATTTCTAAGACGTTTCCAACAGACTGTAATATCTACAAACCAAAACTCTACCCTCAATTCAGCTGTTATAAAAGGGCCATCAGGAGACTGAGAGGATAGAAATAATTAACTCACAGGGTCACTGCTGTACAAGGGGTCACAGCATTTCTCAAGTGTGTACAAATATCTGACATTGTCCTTTGCCTCGTTAGCTGCATCGGTGATTCGAATATCCATCTCCCGCCAAGTCTAAGCACAGGACAGGAAAGCAATTTTAATGCCATTATTAATGGAGAAGCTCCCAATATAACAGCTGCTAAGAGTCACCACAGATCCCTTGGGTCTGACTTTCACTTTGTCCTGTGCATCTTACATAAAACTGAACCCAGAGGGGTGAAGGACATTGTCACACTCAAGAGTAATTTTAATCGTTTTACTAGGCCTTCTCTTATAAAACCTATTAAGTAACTAGGACAGAGCATCAGGAGGGAAGCAATTATTTATTAACTGCCAACCATATACCAGGACTGTGCTATGACCTAGGAATTTCAAAATGGACATATCTAAAAGCAGGAGAAGTAAAAGGAAATGATTTAGTTCCAGCCAACATGTTCAACTGACTTCATTGAAGTCCTACTGATATTTCTGAACTATAGCACAATGAAATGGTTGCATTCTTTGAACAATGATACAAGGTAAATCTAAAGCAGTTATTGAAACAAATTATTATTTAAATTATTTTCATAGATTGAAACATCCATGCAAAGGGCTAATAAATTGTCTTTATGGCAACAATGCCAGGTGTGGTAGGCACCTCTGTGATGGTTCCCAGTAACCACTGACTCCGGGTATTCATGATCTTGTGTCATCCCCACCCCTTGATTGCGGGCTGAATCTAGCATTGCTTCTAACAAGTAGGGTGTGACAAAGTGATGGGATGTCATTTCTGGAATCAGTTTACCGAAAGACTGTGGCTTCCATGTGGGGTGCTCTCTTGCACTCTGCACATACGCCCTTTAATGGAAGCCAGCTGCCAGGTTGTGAGGGACCCGATAAGTGGTGAAGAACTAAAGAAGTCCCCAACCAACAGCCAGCAAGGAACTGAATCCTGCAACACCCACATGAGTGACTTGGAATCATATCCTCCTGGGTCGAGCCTGCTGATGAGCCAACACACCTACTGCAACCTCACGAGAGATGCTGAGTCAGAGGCACCCAGCTAACCTGCACCCAAATTCCTGACCCACGGACTGTGGGACACTAAATGTTTGCTTTAAGTTGCTAAGTTTGAGGGTAAACTGTAACAGAGCAATATAAAACTAATATAGCAGAACTAAAAATATGTATATATAAGTTTTCATTATTACTACTCTTAGTTGGTCTGAATTCATACTGTATATATAATTATGTTATGATGTACTATCTTAATTACATGCAATGTCCTCTAATGATACATATACATACAGTTATATCAGCCAACAAATATCTTTAATTCAAAAGCTATTTCCATGGTATCATAAATTATAGAAAGGCAATCTCCAATCTTCATTTTTTTCATGGGGGTATAATAACATGTTTCTGTCCCTGATTACTCTGTGACCTGAAATACCCTAGAACAGTGACGGCGAACCTTTTGAGCTCGGCGTGTCAGCATTTTGAAAAACCCTAACTTAACTCTGGTGCCGTGTCACATATAAAAATTTTTTGATATTTGCAACCATAGTAAAACAAAGACTTATATTTTTGGTATTTATTTTATATAATTTAAATGCCATTTAACAAAGAAAAATCAAACAAAAAAATGAGTTCGCGTGTCACCTCTGACCCGCGTGTCATAGGTTCACCATCTCTGCCCTAGAACATGAATTTCCCACTTCATACAGCAAAAAGTGGCTGACAACCTTCAGAAGTTTCGACTTGGCAGCAGCAAGCACTGCCAACACAGCCTTCACATCTGGGCTTTTCAATTGATCCAAAAGGTAGTTAAACTTGGACAGTCTCTTTTTCCAGTGCTCCAACTCCGCTCGGGGCCCAAGGTCATCCGCTTCCTTCCGCAGCTGATTGTTTTCCGCGAGGACCTGTGAATGCACAGGACAAACGGGAACCACTGAGCAAGGCTGGAGATATGAATGCTACAGATAAGCAAAAAAATAAGGAAGTGAGTAATGCTATCTGAACATGCTCCAGGCCTATTCATTTGCATGTTTTGAATGACAGCCTTTTACTAACTTGACACGTATCCATTTTTACAACCTCCACAAAAACTTAGTTTACTTCTTCTAACAACTGAAAACTACTCACTTAAGGAGTTACAATAAGCTTTTGGAGGACCTGACCTCAGCACATTTCCTTCGTGATACTCACTTACTATGTATAACCTCGAAACAATATAACCTTAGAAAGTCCCCACGCCTATGTTGGTTAATTTCAATTGTGTTTACTTTTTGATGCAATGTCCACCTTCACTTAGGACTTTTCAGAAAATATTTTTAAGGTTAAGTCTCAAGATCTCTCTTTGAAGGACACACTAAATGAGAAAACTCTGATTTCTACAGATGTTCTCATCAAAGTAAATTATGCCTTGAGGGGAAAAATAGCAAAGTGCTGTCTTCTAGTTCTGTAAGCATACAGAGTCATTAACTTTCATCTCTTAGAATTCTTACTATCTCTTCCTAACTAATGACTCTAAATTAACGCCAGGGGAACCTCTCACCTTTTCAAGCACTCATGGTAAAATCCTTAGGCAAATGGGAATAGCAAATGATATACTTTCTTCCATTGGCCAGTTCAGTAGCATGGCAACTGATATTTGGAAATTACCTGTTCTGTTTGTTTGATCCATACTTTCATACAACCTTCTATTTTTCCCAAAGTCTCGGGGTTATTAGCTAGAGTCACATAGTCTATCGGTTCCTTCAGGGCTTTCAGTTCAAATATGTCACACTTTTGAAGGTTCACCTAATTAAAATGAAAATTAGATGATATGGTGGTGCTTTTTAAACACATACACATACACACACACACACACACACACACACACACAGGTTGGCCCCTTGGCTTAGAATTATCTTAAGGGGCTCCTCCAGTCTAAACCAGCCCTGCTCTCTGAATAAATACCCTGAAACAGTGAGGCATCCAATGCCCAATTCTCACACACACTGAGCACACCACTTGAGAAGATGGGTCTGAGGTCAAATTCTGGGTAAAAAAGAAAGACTGAACTAGAGGGGAAGATAACATCACAGAATTTGGGAATTAATAGGGAACTTGAAAATTAATGTTAACTCATGAAACCAAAGAAAGTAGGGAAGCTTCAAGAAAATTGACTGGGAGGAGAAACCAAGATGGCGGCATAGGGAAACACTGGAAATTGCTGCCTCACATAACCACTTCAAAAATACAACTAAAAGACAAAACGGACACCATCCAGAACCACAGGAAGGCTGGATGAGTGGAAATTCTACAACTAGAAGGAAAGAGAAAAGCACACTGAGACTCAGAGGAGGTGCGGAAGTAAAGTGCCGAGATATGGAAGCATGTAGAATGGGCTGGCAACTGAGGATGCAGTTGTCTTTCCAGTTCCGGGTGAGTCTCTGGGGACCCAGACTCATACAGGGAGAAACAGGACTGTCTGGCATCGGGCAGAACTCAAGGGCGGCTTTCTCTCAGAGGTGCTTGCAGGGATTACCGAGGGACACTGAGACCCAGGGCCTCTTAGGGCAGGGCTGAGATCAGCCATAGCTGTTTGCTCCGCCCTGTTGATTCCCTGAGACCCTGCCCCACCCAAGCTGTGCGCAGAGGTTTTTGGATATGAATGGCCTGGCCC
>NW_006294876.1:3725657-3742512 GCF_000327345.1 Myotis davidii | reverse complement strand
AGAAAAAAGAAGAAAAAGGTAAAGATACAAATTATGAACAACAAATACACATCTATCAACAAGTGAATCTAAAAATCAAGTGAATAAATAATCTGATGAACAGAATAAACTGGTGAATATAATAGAAATCAGGGGCATAGAAATAGAGTGGACTGACTATTCTCGGAGGGGGGGGAAAGGGGTGTGCGGGGTACGGGAGGAGACTGGACAAAAATCGTACACCTATGGATGGCTCAGCAGATAGAGCATCAGCCTGTGGACCAAAGGGTCCCAGGTTCGATTCCGGTCAGGGACACATGCCTTGGCTGCAAGCTCCTCCCCAACCCAGGCCCTGGTCAGGGCTCATGCAGGAGGCAACCAATCAAAGTGTTTCACATTGATGTTTCTCTCTGTCTTTCCCTCTCTCTTCCACTCTCCCTAAAATTCAATGAAAAAATATCCTAAAGTGAGGATTAACAACAAAAAATGCCCATGAAATTTTTTTGAAGATTTGCAAGGTAGTGGGATTAAGACTATTTAAGGGAAGTATTACACACTTCTATGTTGATTTGTTCACCCCTGACCATTTTGGAAGGAGTAACTTCTTTGTGCTTACCTTCTCCTTCAAACTCTCCTGCGCACCTGACAGGATGCTCACAAAGCCTTCCAGAGAGCTCAGGAACTCCTGCCGAATGGCGGGTGCTTCTTGAAGCCCCTCAAGCTCACCCCAGGCCTGGCCCATGGCCCTGAGCGCGGGAATGAAGATGTCCGACAGCAAACGCCGCATGCTATTGAGCAGGCCCCCATCTGCAGCATCCAACATGTTAAAGCTCACCTCCTGGAAAGCAAATGGGACCCTTTACTATAAAAATCACCTTCAACCGCAACATAGCTACTAAGTCTTCTGTGAAAGTTGTCCATTAACCAACCATCCTATGGAAGTGAGTAAAGACCACCCGAGAAAAGCAAAGGCTAGTAATTGGGAGCTTGCTGTAGTAAGGGAGTCCGCCACCATCACCTGCCTTCGGCACAGCCTCATAGGCAGGCAGGGAAGTGGGAGAGCCTTCTCGTGGGGTGTCCTGATTGGGGGGTGCTGGCCTGGGGAAGCTGGAGGAGGGCTAACTAGAAGCAGGGCATCCTATGTGGTTGGTGGGAGAGCACGCTTGGCTTTCCCTGGTTGGCCCCCGAGAAGGTCATTGGAAGTACGGACAAAAGTTCAGTAGACTGTCACCCAAGAATAAAATCCTGGCCATTCTGAGCAACTGTGACAGCAGTGACTGTTTCGCTTCCTAGTTGGCTTTCCTGAGAGTCTGACTAGCAGGCTGGTACCTGGGGGTTTGTTTTTTGTTTTGTTTTTTGTTGTTTGTAGACAGGGAGTTGCTTTCCTGGACAGGTTGCTGCATGTTGGAGGTCAAAGTTTTATTGTTATAGATGGTCTGGCCATTGTCTGTTTTTCTATTCAGTATCTCCATCCAATAAATTATTATTTCTCATACCCTGGTTAAGATATAAGCTTTATACTATTCTAAACTGCAATCATAACAATAAAAATGAAACAAATAGAGTAGAAGATGTTTACCAGTTTATCTACACCAAGCACATAATGTACCTATGAAGGGCAGGGGAGACATGTACCGATGAACTTTATTCTGCACAGAAAAGAATAAAGTTATATATGTTCACTTTAAAAAGTCTGATTTTAAATGTATGGAATGTCTTATAAAGTAAATTATATATGAGGAATTCTTTTTAAAAGGAAAGACACACACACACACACACACAATGTAACATCAGTTTTTGTTAATAAATTGAGTATTTAGTCCTCTTCCCTAACAGATTTAAAGAAAATGTCCTCTTAATTGCTTCCTTTAAGTGCTTTTAAAAATACTTCTTTGAAAGGAACTTTAGATATTTAGTGAATATTTAATAAACAATGGCTGCCTCCCGCAGAACGGAAGTGGTTTTGGTAAGGGGGTGGAGGGCTGCCCTGCCCCTTACCCGGTGGATGTTCTCGGGGGTGATGGCTCTGGAAGGGTCTGGCCTGATGAAGAACACGCATACTCCAGTCAGAGCAACATCTTTTCCCTCCGTCACGAACACTTTAGGTTTTTTAGTCTTTGCAGAAATAGGATTTACTCCTCCTGAAGAGCTTGGTTGTCCTACAAATGCAAAAGAATGTTAGGTTCACAACTGCTATTGCAGTGATCGCCAGATGGAGCTTCCTTGATAAAATATGTCATGCTGGTTCATCCATGGGCCCTAGGAGGTCCAACTCCTGGACAATCTCTAGCCTAAACCCTAAAGGAATCTAAAAGGACCTGTTCAATCATAGTTTCATTTCAAAATCGTCGCCCCAGGAAAAAGCAGGAAGGAGAGGAGCAGGCATAAGATTGGTGCAGAGCAGATCCTTGCTGAAGCTCTAAAAGTCACCTCGGTCACAGCGGGCCTTCCCAGGGGCAGTGAGAGCGGGTAAGGGAGGGGACAGCATCAATTGGCATATGCTATGTGTCAGGGCCTCTGATTGGAACACTGTCTACATTGTTAAACCTCTCTACAACCTGAAGGCAGGTGCAGAGCCAAGATAAAAAACCAGCTCTAACTGCAATAATCCAGACCTCCACCTCCTCCTGCTGCCCCTCCTCTGTCATGGTTGGCTCTTCACTACAATGCTAGAGTCAGGATTGTGTAGAGGCAGAAGAGCATCGCAGCGAACGGTGTGACCTCTAGAGTCGGACTTCCAGAGCTTCAATCTCAGGCTGCCCTGCTTAGTCATGTGACCTTGGGCAAAATTACTTAATCTTTCTGTGCCTTAGTTTTGTCATCTGAAAAATGGGAATAATAATTCTAACACCCAGCATCTGGAATTGTTGTCAGGATTAAATAAGTGAAAACCTGTAAAGCCCTTAGAAAGGTCTATCAAAAGATTAGCTTACTAAGCATTATCATTATTATTATCTGAAAATTCATTTTTGGTCATGCAAGCATGCAGTTCATGAGTGGATCATGTAAGTACACAGAGTATGCTCTGAGCTCTTCCACTGTGTTCTTATCTGCCCCGGAAAGTGTTAGATCTCCAAATGAACTGGTAGCTCAAACAAGACTATTGGGGTAGGAGCAAGATCATTAGTGCTAACAGAAGAGGTTGAGGAGAGTGTACTGGAGGTTGAATCCTGAGACCCTGGGATTAGACCTCCTAGGGGAATCTTCTCGGGGGGCTCTTTCTTCCCTGTGGTGCTGGCTAGAGACCTGGACTGGGGTGCTGACAATGAACCCCTCCAAGAAAGGCAACCAGAAGCTACCTCCCTCATTCAAAAATGTGTCCCACTTCTGACTAATATCATCTGGGTCTCATGAGGAAGTTGTTAAACTAGAAGCTTCAACAAGGCACCAAGGTATCAGAAGCAAAGAGAATTTTAAGGTAAAAAAAAAAAATCGTGCAGAAACTTCCAAGTGTCTTAGAACGAATTAAACATCTCACCCACATCAGAATCCAAAAATCTCAAGAGTGTGGGCTACTTCACCCAGTGCATAGCTCATGAATGAACTCAGCGTTGCATGAGCTTTGCAACCTGGGATAGAATTCAAAACTTCTGTGTTATTTTGACTTTCTACTCAAAATATAAAATACTTTCTGAGCACAAAACATCAATAGATAATTTTGAGGAAATGCTGATCATTTAGATTATACATGCACAATTTGCTCAGTTTTTAAACAAAAAAAGCATAGTCACACTATATACCAACAGCAATAACTATTTTCCCTTTCTTCAAAAAGGTAATAAAAGGGTGCATATGAAAAGTTAATATAATCATAATATATTTGTTTATGTCACTAGCTTGGCTTTAGAATTATATGAATCCACATAAAAGTAAAATGGGATTTGCCAGTTGACTCCACAAAAGGTTTACAAATTTTTTCTTAAGTGAAACTGACTAAACTTATCATTCAATATTACTCCTTTGAATCAGAGTCAGTGGAAAATAAACATAATGTGACATATAAGGGGAAAACTCACGTTAGGCTGTTGGCAACAATTCCTACGTTAAAAGGAAATAGTGCCTATATAGAGAAGAAACAGATGCCCATTAGAAGTTATAGAATATGATTGCTTGAAATGAACTAGCATGTAAGGAAAGGAAGTCTCAAAATGTAAGCTACTTTATTGTACCTTAATTACCAGTACAGCCTGACAAAGTAAACAAAACGTCCCAAATAAAGATAGAACAACCAGGCTAGGTACCCATCATACCTGTCTCTTTTCCTTAAGGTAAAAATAGAACCTGAGTCTCATCCTCCACACCGCACTGCTACCTGCTCCGGTCTCACAGTGGCCTTCTGCTTCATGCCACCCTCAATTAAATCTAACACATTTCTGGGTTGTGTCCCATCGAATTTGGATACCTGTTTCTGCTACCTCCACATTCTGATAGTAAAACATGAGGTGACGAAGACCTCCAACAGCAAAAAGCCGATCAATTCTTTCAATCTGGGGAAAAGAAAAGGCAAGGTAACAACTTTGTTCTTGATTAGAAACCGCACTTAAATCAGCATTTACTGTCATCTTTCTCATTCAGATACAACTGCATTTGATACAAGCCACATAGAAATGCCTCACGTAGAAAGATTCAACTCAAAGAAGTAATTCAATTAACCATAAAAATACTTGTCACATATACAGATTTGAAGAGATTGTCTCTCCATTTTTTTAAAAAATATGTTTTTATTCATTTTTTCGAGAAAGAGGAGAGAGAAGGAGGGGAAGATAGAAACATCAATGAGAGAGAAACATTGATCTGCCTCCTCCTGCATGTCTCCCACTGGGGATCAAGCCCGCAACCCTGGTCATGTGCCCTGACCAGGAATCAAACCCATGACCTCTTGCTTCATGGGTCAAAGCTCAAGCACTGAACCATATAGGCTGGGCTGTCTCTCCATTTTTGATCATTTTCTAAAGTGTTGAGCTGTTGAAGGCAAATATAAACATAGATGACTGCTTTATTTTCAATCAATTGCAGATCAGAAAACAAACCTTTCGAAACCCAGATAATTGTTAATATTAAATTGCAGTAATCACTATAATCACTGAAAAAATGCCATGAGAACACACATGACATGGAACGGTCCAGCCCATAGCAACCTGGAGCCTGGTCCCATCCACCCCACCATGAGGATCCCTGTACACCTGTAGGTCTGCCAATTGGCCTGCTACCAAAGGATGGGGTTCTTTTAAATTGTCAATAGCATAGTTTTGAATTCAAATGGGAAGAAAATGATAAAATATGCACTCCCTTTAGGATAGCTACTATCAAAAAAATAGAAAATAATAAATGTTGGCAAGGATGTGGAGAAACTGGAACCCTTGTGCACTGTGGGCAAGGATGTAAAATGTCATTATGGAAAACAGTATGGCATTTCATCAAAATATTAAAAATAGAATTACTATATTAGCCAAAAATTCCACTTCTGGGTATACATGCCAAAGAATGGAAGCAGGGTCTTACAGAGGTATCTGCACAATCATGTTCACAGCAGCATTATTCACAGTAGCCAAAAAATGGAAGCAACTCAACTGTTCATTGATGGATGAATGAATAAACAAAATGTAGTACATGCACTTTAAAATAATTAAGATGGCACATTTCATTTATGTGTATTTTACCACAACTTATAATAAAAAAAATTTAAAGGATAAAATCTAGCCTAAAAATTTAAATGTGAAAATAAGGCCCCTTCAGTTTCTACCATGCTATGGATAAAACCACTGGGTGTGAGGAAAAGCGAGTGGCCCTGTTTCCTTGGTTACATTTCCTTCCCTGGGATGGATGCCCTGCATGAGATTAACTCCAAGAAAGCGACGAGAGATACTTCCATCACGGCCATCCTGAAATGCCTGTCCTTCTAGCCTTGCTTGCAAGCCTGAGCCAGGAGGCTGTCATTAAACTTCCAGGTTTTAATATTCCTGAGTTTTGAGTATGACAGAGCAATTTAACTGGGGCTTCCCACAGTCCAGAACTTTGACTCATTTACCCCACCTGCATGATCCCAAATCCAGAGGTCTGAATTGGGAAGTAGGGTAGGGTTAAGCCAGTGGTTCTCAACCTTTCTAATGCCACGACCCTTTAATACAGTTCCTCATGGTGTGGTGACCCCCAATTTGATTGTTACAAATTGAACATAATTAAAGCATAGTGATTAATCACAACAACAATATGTAATTATATATGTGTTTTTCCGATGGTCTTAGGCGACCCCTGTGAAAGGGTCGTTCGACCCCCAAAGGGGTCACGACCCACAGGTTGAGAACCGCTGGGTTAAGCAATTCCCCTCTGGAGCTCTCTCTCCAAGACTGAATCAGCAATGTGGCACTGTTTCCTTCTATGCATCTATTTTTTATAAATAATATTATCTATATCCTGGTATTAAGAAGATTAAATGGGATAACAGATGAAGATCACTGAGAAAAGAGACTGGCACAGCGTAAATATCCAATAAATGTTAGCTGTGATGAGAAGAACCAAGAGGAGAGAAGGGGCATTCTCTCAACCCCTGACTGAGTCATCCTATACTCAAACCATTTCAGAGTCATCCACACTTAATTGTCCCACTGGCTCCTATTAACTCCACTGGAGTGGCACGGCAGGAAGGCACAAAGCTGGTGGATGGCTGGAGCGACAGCCAACGGATCACACGCCTCCCAACTTAGCATTTGGGTTGGTAGTTTGGAATCAGCCACGTGGGAGTATTTACACAACAGAAATCAGCAAACATTCACACTCTCTCCACTCTCGTGCCCCGAGCTGACTGTTAAACATTTATAAGCCTACCACTGAAAAGCATTGTCAACAGTGTTGTGACACCTGTTCAACAAAAAGGGCTCTCTCTCTCTCTCTCTCTCTCTCTCTCTCCTAATAAGTTAAAAAAAAGAAGAAGGAGAAGAAAAACAGCCTTCAGGAACCATCACAGGGTTCCTGATAGCTGCCCAGGGAATTATAATCTCCAGTATTTTCACCTTTCCCATCCAAGGTCAAATCACATCCTAGGTTTTGGAGTAGAATCGTGGCAGAAAATGGGAAGTCAAGCTCAGGAACAAAAGAAACCAGATTCAGCTGCCAAACCAAAGTTGAAGCCAGGAAATGATGGCACAATCCAACCTCCCAGGTTAGAACGAAATAAATAATTTCTTTAAAATCAGCCTCTGAGCAGAATCCTGTTCTCCAAAATCAGGTTCCAACATGGTGCCTGATCCCAGCCTCAATAGATTCAGAGAGATGCAGACAGAGCCGTCAGCATCGTGGAATTTAAATGGCAATTATACATACCCGATTCAACATAAAGACCTGGAAAGCCCTAAACCCATGCTGCCAGCATCTGTCTGGAATCGGAATGGAGTCCTATCCATGATCAAACAGGCACCCTCCTTCCTCTACTGCCATTGGACAGCGTCAGCGGACCCTCCCTGTCCCCCATCATCAGGCCAGCGAGAACTCAAATGTATCCTACCTGACTCCCCTCAAGAATGGCATCCTCCACCTCGGCTTTGTTCAAGTCCACGCAGGAAGCTACAATCCCAAATAGGTAGTCATGCCTACCGTCCAAACGCACCCGCTTGGCTTCCTTCTCTTCCTTCAGTCTTTGCTACAAGGAAGAAACAAAAGTGTTATATGGCAACTGCTGTTCTCAAATGGATTCATTTCGCAATAATTTCATACTATTGTGGCTTTTTCAAGTCTTGAGTATTCAAATAACAGGCAGCTTAATGGTACCAGTTTTATGTACTACCTTCTATTTTTAGAAGTCATGTTATTTCTATTATGAAAATAACATTGTTTTGAAATTGCATAATGTAGATAAGCCAAGAGAAATAAAAATCATCTGCCATCCAGAAATGACTACTGTTAACATTTTCTTCTAAATCTTTACAGACCTATTTCTATGCATATATAAGCATTCGACACGTGCAAAAAAAAATAGAGATCTGCATTTTTTTAGACATTCTCTAAGCCATTAAGGAAATATTATTCTGCACTATCTTCTATCTTTATTGTCTACAGATTTGTATCTGTTCTTAATTTCTGAATACCCTGATTACTTTCAAGTTGATTGTTAATTACAATAATAAGGCATGTTCAATATAACCAATGTTACCAGGTTGAAGCATATCTTTCCATATGCACTTTGCTCATAAAACATATGCAAATGTATACACACCCCTCTATTATACTATAACATTTTTCATGCATCTTTCTCTTAATAATATATCACAGACTTCTTTCTAGTTTAATACAGACTATTCCCACCTGCAGAATAGATGCAAAAAGTTCAACAATACAGATGTACCACAATTCATTCAATCATTTCCATTGGTGGGCATTTGGCTTCCAATTCATTTCTTGAATTAAGTACATTACCTTTCATGCCTTGAGTGCAGATATAATTTTCCAAGAAAGAAACGGAGACTAAAAAGATACGAAGGTGAAGAACCTTGGGGAATACTGATATGGCAGGGGCAAGGGGGGAAAGAAAAAATGGAGAAGGCTAAGGATGAGTGGGAAGAGATAGAAAGGACACCGGGAGGCAGCACCATCAATCACCCATGGAGAGTGGTTAATCCTGCTAAAGCTACAGAAGATTGGTTGGGTTGATTGGTTGATCCCAAGTAATTGTGTTTACAAGATGGCTACAGCATCTCACATCCGCTTTGCAGCGTGACCATCCACCAACCTGTCAAGAGGTGGCTTCTGTTTACCCTCCTGTTGAATTTGGCTTGCCCTGTGACCCATTTTCACCAAAGGAATGTGGGGAGAAGTGAGACGGTAAAACTTCCTAGGCTAAGGCCTTAGGAGACCTTCAGCTCTGCCTTTGCACTTGGAATGCTCTTGGAACCCAGCCTTCATGCTGTGAGAAGTCCAAGCTGCCCGGGGAACCTCCCAGGCATCTGGTCAACAGCTCCAGGCGACCTCCCAGCTGGCATCCAGCAGCAACTTTCAAGCTGTCTTAGACATTCCAACCTGATCATGCCTGCAGAGAGAGGACTGTAACCCAACCAATGGCGTGTGACTCGGAAGAACAGCCCAGCTGAGCCCAGTTACCCACAAAACCAAGATAAAGAACAGATAGTTGTTGAGCTTTACGCTGTTGAGTTCTGGTATGGCATATGCAGTCGTAGATAACAGTAATCCTTGTTAGAATAAGTTTAGTGGTTGGATGTAGACTTGAGAAAAGGATGATTGGGGAAAGAAAATAATAAAGCTACTGAATATAAACTGTTCTTTCTAGAAACTCAACTATAAAGGAAAAGGGGATTTGAGAGTCAAGGAAGAACTATTTTAAGATACACCAAAAAAAAAAAAAACCTTTAGAAAAAATAAAAATGTTAGGGATTTCATTTTTCTGAGATTGAAAGGACTCCTTGAGAGAAGAAGTTGGGGGTGGGTAAGGTTTAAAAAAAAACCTAAACAATATGTCTATCTTCTTGCCATTTCTCTAAAAAGAAACAAACACAAGTCCTGACACAAAGCAGACATTCCATAAACTTCAAATAGAAGAAAATTTAAATCTCTTTCAAATGTGGCAAAAAAAACAAGAAGATGTCCTGTTGTTTTGACTGTTTTCTACCTTCCCATCGGCGAGGAATAAAGTGCTCTTCTCACAGGGATCTCTCGGAGTTTGTACTGAGTGTCTTCAGCAGCTTAAGAACACGGTGGGCAACCAGGGCAGCCGGGAACTGAGCAACAAAACAACAATATGGCAAACGCTGGGCAGCCAAAAGGAAACGTAGGAAGTGGAGAGCCAGGAAAATCGGGATGTAAATCAACTGAAGCTTCCAAAGGCTACAGAGCCTTAAATGAGATTCTGCCATGGCAACACATTACTCTTTTTCATCAAATTCCAAAGGAAAAAATATATATATTCTGGTGGAGAAGAAATTGGTCCTTAAAACAGAACACTAATTAGTCTATTTTTACTTAAATATCACAGAGAGAAAAATACTTCCAAAGCAGTTTTATGGGTACACAACAAATTACCAATGTGTTTTAGAGGAAATGTTTTCAGAGCTATATTAGAAAGCATGTTAAGCACTGAGCATGCTCTTATATACACGATTGTCTGTCTCCTGATAACAGATCAGATGAAGTAACGTGACCGACCAGTGCTGATCAGTCTCACCTTCCATTGCTTTGTACTAAGGTATCCTGGCACCATGAGGGACATTTTTTTTCCTACCACAAAAAGTCAGCAATGTCGAACAAATATTTAGTGGTCAGATCAGTGCATTGTCCGTCCATCAGCTTAAACCTGCAGCTTCCTGGTTGCTAGGGAACAGCAGCAACAGCAGTCAGATGACCTGCTGTCTGGAGGTGGCTTGTGCTGCTGGCCTTGGAAAGGGCTGGGACTCTTGGAGGGTGAGGGCAGAGTAGGATTCAGAAGGCGGGAGGCAAACTATGGATTTTTTTAGAGTCATATTCAAATTGCTTTGTGTTGCATGAGCAAGCACCAACTAATGGGGGTGGGGAAGATGGCCAGAAACCTACTAGATGTCCAAAGACATCTGCAACATAGTATGAAAACACTAGAGGCCCGGTGCACAAATTTATGCCCCAGTGGGGTCCCTCGGCCTGGCCTGCAGGATCAGGCTGAAACCGGCTCTTCAACATCCCCCAAGGGGTCTCAGATTGTGAGAGGGTACAGGTCAGGCCAAGGGACAAACCGGTGCACCATCAGGACTGGGGAGAGACATGGGAGGTTGACCAGCTGGGGAGGGACTATGGTAGGGCTCCAGGGCATGTCCGGCCCATCTTGCTCAGTCCTGACCCCAGCAGCAAGCTCACCTACCAGTCAGAGCGTCTACCCCCTGGTGGTCAGTGCACATCATAGCAACTGGTCGACCGGTCAACTGTCTGTCCCCTGGTGGTCAGTGCTCATCATAGCAAGCGGTTAAGCAGCCTTAGCATATCATTAGCATATTATGCATTAATTGGTTGAACGGCCAACTGGTCGACTGGACACTTAGCATATTAGGTTTTTATTATATAGGATTTCTGCATTTTGGTGACAAGGATGTTACTACCATCTCAGAATGAAAGCATGATTAATGTGCTTTCTCACAAGAGACAGGTGCTGCTTTCAGGGCAGGGCAATTTCCTGTAGACAGACAAGCCCTGGTGTCGGGGCAGGGCTGAGGGTTCCAGTCTCTGCTCGGCCACTGATTGCAAGACCTTGCACCTCTCCTTAACCTCTCCGGGCTTCCATTTCCACAACTCCAAAATCAAAGTGTTGGCTAGGTGCCACCTAAGTTCCATTCCTTCTCTAACCTTTGGGCTATGTCTCATTGGTTGGTTTGAAAGTTAACATAGCCCTAGCTGGTTTGTCTCAGTGGATAGAGCATTAGCCTGTGGACTGAAGGGTCCCTGGTTTGATTCCGGTCAAGGGTACATGCCTGGGTTTTGGGCTCCATCCCCAATAGGGGCGTGCAGGAGGCATCAGATAAATGATTCTCTCTCATCACTGATGTTTCTATCTCTCTCTCTCCCTCTCCCTTCCTCTCTGAAATCAATAAAAATATTTTTTTAAAAGCTAACACAGACCAAGACTTGATATTCTAAAGAACAAATTTCAATGAAGGTCCAAGGCCATATGCTTCACAACAAAGCTCTGTGACTTATTCTCATGACAAACCCAACCATCCAATTTTTTAACCAACTTTCCTTCTGAGCCCAGGTTCATAATCCCCAACTATATGAGAGACATTACCTCACCTGTGAAAAGAGAAAAAAAGCCCAAACTGGAAAAGTATTTGTGAGATAATATGAAGTCAACCAGTACTTGAGTGATTGCAGGACAAAGAAGGGTGGGTGGTGGTAGAAGAAGGTATAGGGAGACCATTGGTGAAGGGGGGAGGGGTGTCGATAAAATAAAGGACATAAGGAAAAATAAATAAATAAAACAAAATGGCATAGCCAAGGCTTTGACCCTGGACATCAAAATGCTGGTGAAATGAACTCTTTAATAATGATTTTTCTAATTGTACAAATG
This sequence comes from Myotis davidii, assembly GCF_000327345.1. NCBI lineage: Eukaryota > Metazoa > Chordata > Mammalia > Chiroptera > Vespertilionidae > Myotis > Myotis davidii. The sequence goes on along the minus strand of NW_006294876.1, from coordinate 3,730,499 downwards.
TTTAAGCTCCCTCTGCCCTTAGACAGCCCAGACCCAAGCTCACAGATCTGCTCCCACAGAATCACTGATCAGGGAAGCATAGCAGGAAGTGCATGGAGGATGGAGCTGTCTAGTCTAGGACCTCTTGTGGCCAAGCAAGGACCCCCTTTCCCCAACCCTTGAGAAGGTGCCAGAGTACATGTTGCTCTGTTTGCCCTGGTTGCATTGCCAGTTATGGAACTGCTAGTCATCACTGCTTTCTGCGCTTAGGTTTAATGGTCACAAAAGCCCTATGAAGCAGACATCATTATCACCACAAGGAAATTGAGGCCAAGGACCATTAACAACTTTCATAAGAGCACACAGCTACGTAAATAGCAGGGCTGGGAATCAAGCTCTCATGTGTCTACAGGGTCAGTCTGACACATGGGGTGTCCCAGGCACCTACAAATTTTGCATCCATTCAAACTGATATTCCGTAAACATTTTGTCTAGGGTAGAGTGTGGAGAGACCTCATATACATTGCATGGGTTATAGGAGTTGTGTGGGTGGAGACTGGCGTTAACCAGCCCCATTTTCTGAGTTGCACTGCTGGTATTTTAGTGCCAGGATGGAATGGTGCCCAGCTGGTTTCCAGGGGACGTGCCCTGTGTCCAGCTCTTCTGGTCTCTGCAAATGGTAGGTCCAGCCCCACCCTCAACTCCTAAAAGTGCCTGGGAGGTGGGCTCCCCCCCACACACAGGGGCAGCCAGTAGCCTGGGCTCCGTGCTTCCCCCACTCCCTGCTGCCTCCTCAGAACCAGCTTCCTTTTATCTGCATCGCACTGTGTACATCAGGTTCTCATAGGGTATTTTGCACAGCAAAGCGTGTGGGGCGAGAAATGGGTCCTGCAGCCAAAACAAACAAACAAAATCCTTGTTTTTCAAAGAGGTTTTGAGGTGACACGACTGTCCTTGGTGCAGGTCTGAATCTGGGAAGGAGCTCTGTCTTAATGAGGGTCTGTCTGCTGCACATTTGTTTGATTTGGTGTTTTGTTCTTTTATGTATATGTATGCATGTGGCTCGTCACACATGCAGTAGAGGAGAGGGGAGGATAATATAGGTGAAATCCCCACAGGAGATCACTGTAAATAATGTCAAGTCTGTGAGTTACCGCTGAAAACTCCTTATCTTACATCGCCAATGCAAATACCTCTGAGATTGATTGGCTTTGGCTCTCAATTCCAATCTCAAGTCCACAGACAATTAATCACCTGGCGACCACCGTGCTCCAGAGGCCAAGGGCATGGGTGTGCTCATCGCAGGCCAAGTAGCTTCCCTTGATTCCATTTTCCTCAACTGCGGGTGAAATCAGGGAAAACCCAGGAGCAGAAGAAAAAATTACACAAAGTATATGCCCGGCTAACAAGCCTGGTTATTGGTAAACTATGTATTTCTTTTCTTTTTTTAAAGAGGACACCCAAAGGGCCCAGGCTGGTTTAGCTCACCCGCCTACCCTGTTCACAAAGTGAACCCAATCTCCCGTCTTTCAACGGAGAAAAACCTCCCTCTTTGTCTTCCAGCATTTTCCTTTCAACCCACAGGGCCCGTTTCCTCCCTGGAGAGGCTGCTCCGTGATGCCCCTGCCCCCTCCAAACCTGTTCTGTAATTGGCTGGGAGAACCACAATTTAAGGAAACCCAGCTCCTGAGTGTACTTTCCCTCTTGCCTTTCCTCCCGCCCCTTTCATTCAGGTCTGCAGGTGCAGGAAGTGCTGCCCCTCCTTCCCGCGCTAAGAGCACTTCAGCAGAGTGGTTTCTGGAGCGGAAAGACACCCCAGGCTGCTCATCCCCTCACAGCAGGTGCTCCAGGGAAGCCCTCCTCCACTTCACAAGAGCTGCGCTCCCCTCCATCTCAGAGAGACAGCACTTAAATGGAGCAAGTCCCGCCAGTCTGTCTGGTGTCCTGAGAGTATGCTCTGGAATCCTGTCAATTCTTGCAGCAGTTTCCAGGCCCCTCACTCTTCCCATTTACTAACTCCCTTACCTGTCATTCTCTCCAAGCAAATCATGATCCCTCTTTACCTTTTATTACATGTGGATTTTTCACCCAAGCCGACCCAAAACCTACTGTAGGGGTATCGCCGCCCTCACAGCCTCTTCTGCCTCTGGCATTCCATCATCCCAGTCCTAACCTGGAGTGAGTTTCCTGCACGCCGGAATTCGAGACCTGATGGAGACTCATTGGACCTCATGTGGCCATATCGTCTATCCTCCCCAGCTGTGAGATAGGATATATTCCAAAAGCAGAGATAATGCTTGTAGGATTCTGAGAGCCCCTCTGGCAGCAGGGACCAAATAATTCAAGGGCTTTCACCCATGTGACAAAAAACATACAATATATCACTCTTCACATTATACTACAGGACACAAGGGTGAAACTCCCAGCTTCCCTTACTCACCACAATAAACCAGCGCGCTTAAAGCTGGCCGCTCATTAGACTCCCCTGGGTGCTTTACAATACTGATGCCTGGGACCCACCCCAAGAAACTGTTGCTTCTCTTGCCTGGAGCAGGCCCTGGCATCGCACCTGCTCACAAGCTCCTGTGGGGGTCCCAGAGTGCAGCCCCTGAACTCGCTGCTCCTAGGAAATCATGGTATGAACTGATCATGACTGATTAGTGCCACCAGCTTCTCACTTGAGGTAGGAACTTCTAGAGAAAGTCCAAGGGTATAAGTTTTGGATCCCTCCAACTCCAGGCCTCTTTTTCCTTTTCCTCGTTACTGGAGTTGTGCAAAAATTGACAGGAAGAACAACTTTCAGCCCCAAACTCCACGAGGCCTGGGAGTGCTCCTCCCTGCCACAGCGTGGAGCGCGGAGCCCAGCACCAGGCATCATTCCTGATGCTCCTTGAATGGATGAAGTCTGCACTTAGAGGCACCTTCTCTCGGGGTCCAGAGATAGCGGCGTGATTACCATATGTGGGCAGGCTGGGCTCATTCAGGCTCATTCAGGCTCAAGGGTACTCGTTTGGGCCCTAACAAATAGTAGGTGTCTTCTCCTCATTCCCCAGCAGAATCTTAGAGCCACTCACTTCCTGACACTCCAAGGAAATTGCTTTGACCTTGCATATGTGAATGTGTTCCCCGGGCTCCACACGTCTGGGCTTGCCTAACAGAGGATATTGAAACTGGTTTGGCTGTTCTGCCAGAGAAGAACAAAACTGACATCCTTCCAGCTTGCAAAGACACCTGACAGCAAAGGTTCTCGCCCCCTCAGCTTCCACTGGGCACGCCCTGGAAGCAACAATGGCAGCCTCCCGCAGAGTTTCTCAGCAAGGGAAGGAGTGGGACCTCCCAGAGGGTCGGCCTCTCTCCCCTCCAGTCTCTACCCCAACGACAGCCACTGTTTAGGGAAACCTCGCTAACTGAAATCTGATGAGCAACAGTATTGCTGAGCTTAAATACAGCGCAAACCATGAGCGTACACATCCCTCCAGCTTGTCTCCATTTTAAACCAGCTGCAATTAGGTGAATTTAAGTCAAGACGACTCTGAATCTTTCACGTGTTTTTTTCCTAAAAATCAACAACGTTGACCAGTGAAATTATTTATCTCAGTTTAATTTCAGGAGAGGAAAAAGAACAGAACCCGTAAGTCTGAAATTCATGTCCTCAACTGTGGATGAAATCAGGGAAAACCCAGAAGCAGAAGAAAAAATTACTCAAAGTATATGCCCGACTAACATGCCTGGTTATTGGTAAACTATGTATTTCTTTTCTTTTCTTAAAGAGGACACCCAAAGGACAAAAAGTTGGTCCTAAACAGTCTGCATCTTTGAGAAAAGCAGAAAGAAGGCAGACATCATATCTGGGCCATATTTTTGCAAATAAGTCAGTGAATATATACGGAATTATTTCAATTTTTTTCATTTAAATTAAACAACAAAAGGAATACATGCATAGCTTGACTTTTTCAAATACATAAACCTTATGGCACATTTGGTTGTTATTTGCATATCATTCTGGATAAAGTCAATTATTATATTACTAGAGGCCCAGTGCACGACATTCATGCTGGGGGGGTCCCTCAGCCCAGCCTGTGCCCTCTTGCAGTCAGGGACCCCTCGGGGGATGTCCACCTGCTGCAGAGGCAGGAGATGCTCCCGCCATCATTATTGCACTCGCCAGCTGTGAGCCCAGCTTCTGGCTGAGCGGCACTCCCCCTGTGGGAGCACACTGACCACCAGGAGCAGCTCCTGCATTGAGCATCTGCCTCTTAGTGGTCAGTGCACGTCATAGCAACTGGTCTTTCCACCGTTCAGTCTATTTGCATATTAGGGTTTTATTATATAGGATAGTAACCTAGATGTAATAAAGCATCGTTACAGTAATTGTTGCAGACTCAAGGTTAAATATAGAGAGATTTATAGTTTTTAAGTTAAATAGCTTTGGGGATCTTTGCCACTGATTCTTTTAGGTCACCAAGTTATAATGTAATACTTTGTCATATCAGTGCACCACATAGAAAATGTAGTCATTGTTTACATAATAGACTGCAACATTAAAGTAAGTCTGTTAATATCATACTTCAATGGAGTGAACTGAACTGGCATCCTAAACACATAAATGAAACCTCCAAAAAACTTTACTTGTTCCCAAAAGGCAGCTTGTGCTAAAGAAGATACTAATTCACTAATTATCCTCAAGATTCTATCATCAATTTTAATGTTTTAGCCTTGGTGGTAAAGTACAGGAAATTTTTTTAGACGTGAAAAGTTTCATTCATTCAATTTACTGCACAAGCGTAAACAAAGGTGCATTAGTGCCAGGCTCGGTGTCAAGGGGAGGGTATTTAAAAACGGAGAGAACGCCATTCCTGTCCT
>NW_006294876.1:3724896-3725607 GCF_000327345.1 Myotis davidii | reverse complement strand
AAGGCAAATGTCACTCCACTACAGTGATGTGACGAGGGCTCTAGCAGACAAAAAGGTGCAGTGCTGAGGACACAGGGAAGGGAGCTGCCCCCTCCTCGGAGTGTCAAGGAGGCTTCTCAGAGGACAAAAAAGTAGACAATTCAATCAAACATGGGCAGAGGACATGAAGCGACGTTTCTCCAAAGAAAACGTACAGATGGCCAACAGACATACAAAAAGATGCTTAGTCGTCAGGGAGATGCAAATCCAGACCATAGTGACATTCCACCTCACCTGTCAGGATGGCTATGACTGAAAAGTCCACAAACAAGTGCTGTCGAGGATGAAGGAAAGGGGACGCTCTGCACTGCTGGTGGAACTGCAAACTGGTGCAGCCCCTATAAAAACAGCATGGAGGGTCCTCAAAAAAGCTACAGAAAAGGATATGCCATATGACCCAGCAATTCCACCTCTGAGTATTTATCCAAAGAAAGTGAGCACGTGAATTCAAAAAGATACATGCACCCTCATGCTCTTTGTGGCATTATTTACAATTAGTTGTAATAGCCAAGATATGGCAGCATTATTTACAATAGCCAATACATCTAGCCAACCTAGGTGTCCGTCAATAGATGAATGCATAAAGAAGATGTGGTATACATATACAATGGAATATTACTCAGGAATGAAAAAGAATGAAATCCTTCCATTTGTGACAGCATGAATGGGCCT
>NW_006294876.1:3722765-3722988 GCF_000327345.1 Myotis davidii | reverse complement strand
TCTCCAAAAAACTTTACTTTTTCCCAAAAGGCAGCTTGTGCTAAAGAAGATACTAATTCACTAATTATCCTCAAGATTCTATCATCAATTTTAATGTTTTAGCCTTGGTGGTAAAGTACAGGAAATTTTTAGACGTGAGAAAAGTTTCATTCATTCAATTTACTGCACAAGCGTAAACAAAGGTGCATTAGTGCCAGGCTCGGTGTCAAGGGGAGGGAATTTA
>NW_006294876.1:3701332-3722677 GCF_000327345.1 Myotis davidii | reverse complement strand
TATTATAATTCACTAATTATCCTCAAGATTCTATCATCAATTTTAATGTTTTAGCCTTGGTGGTAAAGTACAGGAAATTTTTTTAGACGTGAAAAGTTTCATTCATTCAATTTACTGCACAAGCGTAAACAAAGGCATTAGTGCCCAATGTCACTCCACTACAGTGATGTGACGAGGGTTCTAGCAGACAAAAAAGTGCAGTGCTGAGCACACAGGGCAGGGAGCTGCCTCCTCCTCGAAGTGTCAAGGAGGCTTCTCAGAGGACAAAAAAGTAGACAATTACATGAAGGCAAATGTCACTCCACTACAGTGATGTGACGAGGGCTCTAGCAGACAAAAAGGTGCAGTGCTGAGGACACAGGGAAGGGAGCTGCCCCCTCCTCGGAGTGTCAAGGAGGCTTCTCAGAGGACAAAAAAGTAGACAATTCAATCAAACATGGGCAGAGGACATGAAGCGACGTTTCTCCAAAGAAAACGTACAGATGGCCAACAGACATACAAAAAGATGCTTAGTCGTCAGGGAGATGCAAATCCAGACCATAGTGACATTCCACCTCACCTGTCAGGATGGCTATGACTGAAAAGTCCACAAACAAGTGCTGTCGAGGATGAAGGAAAGGGGACGCTCTGCACTGCTGGTGGAACTGCAAACTGGTGCAGCCCCTATAAAAACAGCATGGAGGGTCCTCAAAAAAGCTACAGAAAAGGATATGCCATATGACCCAGCAATTCCACCTCTGAGTATTTATCCAAAGAAAGTGAGCACGTGAATTCAAAAAGATACATGCACCCTCATGCTCTTTGTGGCATTATTTACAATTAGTTGTAATAGCCAAGATATGGCAGCATTATTTACAATAGCCAATACATCTAGCCAACCTAGGTGTCCGTCAATAGATGAATGCATAAAGAAGATGTGGTATACATATACAATGGAATATTACTCAGGAATGAAAAAGAATGAAATCCTGCCATTTGTGACAGCATGAATGGGCCTAGAGAGTATGATACGCAGTGAAATAAATCAGAGAGAGAAAAACAAATACCGCACGATTTCACTTATATGTAGAATTTTTTTAAAAAAAATCAAAACAAACTCATAGAAACAACAAATAAATTGATGGTTGCCAGAAGGTGGAGGGATGAGTGGAGAAGGTGATCAAGAATAGTGCAAGAACTTTGCATGGTGACAGATAGTTACTAAGTATGGTGAGTACATTGTAAGATACATAAATGTCAAGTCGCTGTGTTGTACACCTAAAACTAATAAAATATTGTAGACCAAATATCTTTATATATAAAAGGCTAATACACAAAGTGTCCCCTCAGGAGTTCGACAGGGAGTCGATTGCTTGCTATGATGTGTGCTGACCACTAGGGGGTGGCATGGAACATGGCGAGTGACCAGCGGCGGTGGTGGGCGCTGAGGGAGCAAGGGAAGGAGGAGGTGGGGAGGTGGGGGAACCGCGCAGTGGCAGCACATCAGTGGCGAGGGGAGGAGGGAAGGAAGTGGCAGGGAGGTGGGGGGAACCGCGCAGTGGCAGCGCATTGGTGGCGAGGGAAGGAGGGAAGAAGGAGGCAGGGAGGCGGGAAACCTGATCGAGGGGGTGGCATGGAACATGGCGAGTGACCAGCAGCGGTGGTGGGGCGCTGAGGGAGCAAGAGAAGGAGGAGGCGGGGAGGTGGGGGAACCGCGCAGTGGTAGCGCATCGGTGGCAAGGGAAGGAGGGAAGGAGGAGGCAGGGAGGCGGGAACCTGATCAGCCCTGATTGTTAGCCAGGCCTAGGGACCCTACCTGTGCATGAATTTTGTGCACCAGGCCTCTCGTACTTTAATATTTTTTAAAAGATGAATAAGTGCTTGCAAGACAAGTTCAGGGACTTGGCTGGAAGACGCAGACTTGAAAAAGATGTATCCGAATATGGGGCTCTGGGAGCAGGGGTAGGGGGTTAGAGGAGGGGGTAACAGTGCTTAGAAAATGCAGAAACAGCATTGTTTCTGTCTTGTGGCGAAACAGCAGACTGCAAGCCTGGACTGAATCATATGCACTGCTGGGGATCAGTGAGCAAGCCCCGAGGAAACGTGGGTTTGGTTGAGAAGGGAGTCCCAGCGAAACCTCCATGTTCTTCTGATGTTAACTGGGGGTGGAAGAGGTTCCAAATCCCTCTCTATACGTTTGCATAATAAAAAAAACTGCTGGTCTGAGCCCTGTGCTAGACTCCAAGGCACATCCTTGCATCTTCAATGTGACTCCAAGGCACATCCTTGCATCTCCCGGTCTGTGACCTCATTTCCACGCCTACAGAATGGGGGTGGCAGGGTATTCACAGACCCTAGAAAACACACAGCCTAGAATCTGACTTAACCATCTGTCATCACCAATAGAAGTTCATGGGTCTCAAAGAATGCACAGTGTCCGAAGCACCCTGGGGCAAGCATCATCCCAAAAGATGCAGCATGTATTTCTGCAAGGAGTTATGGTTTAGGTGGCAACATGCAGAAAAGCCCCAGGATGCAAACCCCTTGTTTAAAATTGAAATACTAACGTAGCCTTATGCACTAGCCACAGATTAGTAGCCAACAATGTTTCTCACAGTTTCATCTGTGTAGAACTTTGAACTTTTTTTAGATATCTTCCACACAGGTGTGAGAGAGGATAACCGAAGACACACGCAAGCATACAGACAACAGCTCCTTACCGTTAAAACGCGGGTGACACTCTGCTTCCAGAGCTGTCTCCTACCGATCCTGAACATCACTGCGATCTGCTTGTTCTGGACGTTTCCAGAATGATCTCTTTATCCTCTAGGAGACCTACTCAGCACCCAACAGACTTTCAAATAAAAAGTCCCCTGGAGGACCCGAAGTTCACTTTCACAACTCTAATTTGCATGTATTATTCACCAGATACACAGAATAAAAGTCAAAGTACGCCTAGACGACTCAAGCGTTCCTGCCACAGCCTCTCCCCTTGGGCCTCTTCCCTGTTCCGAAGCCTGGTGTTGTTAGGGTGACACTGTTTATATGCTGTACAGTTTAAACATTTCTCTTAATCGTGTTTATCCACCAATCAAAGCATTTGGACTGCTTGGTTGCAACCCAACTTCTTCTGATGTTCGTTTAATTCTATACACTGCCCAACAATGAGCTTGGAGTCCAGAGAGATATGGGACTAATTTCTCTGAACAGTGAGAAACTTTAAATGGTCAAACTACAAATCAGAGAAGCCACCACGGCTTTGAATAAACTGCTCAAGGTATTCAGTCTTACTTTGTCTAAACAACTTGGCATGCACGATTTACTGCCAGCATTGTGACTAATTGTGACTAATCGTCAGATAGGCTAATTGTGACCCAAAGGAGCCATATTCTCCCCATAAAGAACACGAAGCCTATTTCATATGCAAATAGCAAATGATGTCCATAAATTACTTGTGCTCACACAGTTGCACATACAAATAAACCAAGGTAATTTATTCTCTGTGACTGAACATCTTGATCATCCTTACTGTGAAGGCGTGATGGGAAATCGCAGCCAAGGTGATCTGAGAGCTCTAAGTACATATGATTTCTCTCATCCAGGTGAATACAGGGCAGGACATTCAAGGTTCGATTGTTGAATCCAGGATTTAGTCCTTAGAGTTCAAAGTTCAGGAACTCGAATCCAATCAAGTCATCCAACATAACCAGGAAATAGGGAAGTCATCCTGTCAATACCATGCTAATCAATCTCGCAAGAGACTGACTGGGAAGATGAGCTGCTAATTTGATATCGACACTTACTGCTCATGTGGATGCTAATTTGGTATCGGAACTTGGGGAACTCATCTGGTCAGCAGCCAATACTAGGCCATGGCCTCCACAGGTAGGGCTAATAACGAGGCAACGTTTAGACCTAAATGTAGGAAGGCCTCACTTCACATTATCAGCAGGTTCTGCAACTTTAAACAAAACGACATATAACAAAACCAAATTTACCACAGGCTCGTTGATATAAACTGGAGTTAAGTTCCAACAACACCTCATCAACCTTATAACACAAGGTTATTCAAAAAACCTGGTCTTATAAGCAAAGACCTAGAGCACAAGAAGTTCCAGTTCGTTTGTGGGATAATTTTTCAGTCAGCCCCTGGGTAATGTAAGCGGCTGTTTTCTGTTCTAATGATAATGCCAATGGGTATCTCCACTGGAAGCCATTCCCCTCTGTGAGGGGTTGAAAGGGCATCGGCACGCCCTCCTGCTCAGCATCTCAGTATCGGCCCCAAGAAACCTCTATCAACACATGGCCTCAGGGCAGAGGTTCCAATTCATTCTATCACTGCTTATCATTCATCAGATTTAAGTCGGTGCTTCCCTGAGGCTATTTGGGGCACCATCCTCATTTCATGAGCAGCCCTACCTCATGACAACATTATCTCTTGGGGAGGGTTACTTTCTGGAAGATGTCCACAGATGGCTGATGGCATTCATTTTGTGTTTGGCAGACGTAACCATGGCTCCCTCAAGGCTTCCCAGGAAAGTGCAACGCCTTCCATCCTCTGCAGCTGAATGTCAACCTTCTTTGGACAAAGTAGAGGCAGCAGGTGTCATAAGGGATCCCCCTGAGGGTCCCAGACCTGAAGACACAAATCCCCCTGAGAATTGTGGTAAATTAGCACCAAAAAGGCACAGCACACGCCCGAGTCCATATCTGACCACCTGCCCGCTACATGCCTGCCTGAAATAAAACTGATTTCTGGCCATTAGAAAAGGGTTATCAAACCCTGCTCAGGGAAGACTGGGGGGGCGGGGGAGGACTTCCTGCCAGTAGTTTCCACCAGGTACCAGCTTCAGCTGACAAGTCTCCTCCGCCAGGGACCCAAGCTGAGGAGCTCTCCAGCCCTTCCTGCTCGGACTGTGCACCTTCCAGGCTGAGAATACTGGCCAAACACAAATCTTAAGTCAGACATAATGAGAAAGTAAGATGGACCATGGGCATCCTGGAGGTAAGAGACTTCATGCAGAAATCCAAGTACCTCAGGCAAAGTGTAAATTCCACTTTCATTCATTCATTCATTCATTCAGTCATTCAGTAAATGTTTATGAGTGACTTTTATGGGGCCAGGCACCATATATACTATATACTCAGCATAAAGCAGCTAATTAAAACACACACTTACTTAATCAAATATTTAAAAAATTAATTATAAGATGCATTATTTTATGTAACACTCAAAGAGAAAAAGTAAAAATGCTGCCAATTAAACTTAAATACATTGGTTTTAAGATGCATCCTGAATTCACAGATTTTAAAATGTGAAAAATGTGCATCACAAAGTCAATGAAAAGCCATCGTTCTAGCCTTCACTGGGAGAAGATAGTAAACAACATATAAATAAATATCTATAATAATAAAAGTATAATATGCTAATTAGACCAGACAGCCAAACAACCCTCCAGACGTCATTACAGCCAGCCTTCCGGATTAAACCACTGAGCGGGAGGGGGGCGGGCAGGGGCGAGGCAGAGGCAGTTAGGGGCGATGAGGCAGGCAGGCAGAGTAGTTAGGGGTGATCAGGCAAGTAGGCAGGTGAGCAGTTAGGAGCCAGTGGTTCCAGATTGTGAGAGGTTACAGGCTGGGCTGAGGGACCCCTCTCCCATGCAAGAATTTCATGCACCAGGCCTCTAGTGTAATTATAAATAAAATATAATTACAAATTGTGGGAAGTGCCGTAAAAAATAAAATAAGGTGCAGGCTTCCCTTGGATCTGTGTTCTGAATTATTACCATTTGATGCCTATATTCCAAATTTTGAAATTTCCTGAACTCATCCCTGATTTATGGTGAGTCACCTATTTGGGGCCTCGAAGCCCTGTCTGTACAATCTATGCCATGCAGTGTCATAGAAAAGTGCACGCGAGCCAGGCTGACCTGAATTTAAATCCTAGCTCTGTCTTCTTCTAGCTGTGTGAGGTCAGAGCTTTCGTTCCCTACGTTACAAATAAAGCCACTTGCCTAACAGACTTGTGATGATTTAAATATAGAATTCCTGAATCCTCACAGGCACCTAATAAATAAAAAGTACAACTTTTTTTTAGTTGCAAAAAAGTTCTCACTACAGTTAATGACCATATCAATGTAAGGAATAAATCCCCCCAAAATTTAACATAACCCACAAAATCTATTCTAGAGCTGTTTTGAAATTTGGCTCTAGATTTCTGAATATGTCCCAAGAAAAAGAGTGGATCCAAGTTTTATCAGTTACCATCTACACATCTTTGATAGATTTGTGTCTTTCAGCACATCTCACTGAGGCCAAGGAGAATCAAACACATCCATCAGTTGAATGTCCTTGTAAACAGTGATACAGGGGCAGCACGTGAAGATGGAAAGTGAGTGCCGTGGATAAGAAAGGACCATATTTCATCCTTTCTGAGTTCAACATGTTTTTCACTTTTTACCACACTGGCTTTGGGTGCACCTGATATTCAATGTCCCCTTATACCTGCTGTTGGTCAGCACCAATCATGACACAGTTGTCATTGCCAGGTTTGTGCAGACTCAGCTATCACTCCAGGAGGCAGGACAGGCCACTGTAGAACAGTGACATGTCAACAAACCACTGAACATCCATTTGAGGAATGAATGTGTGTCCTAGTTGTTTTCTGAAAATCTTCCACTGACACCTTCTGGGAAGATTAGGAAAACACCAGCATTACACCATACAGAACGGGAGAGACTGGCTAGAAAGACAATCCCAGAAGAACCAGACCCCAAGTGTGAAGGAGTTTTAGAAACTTCTTACCCTACTCATTGCACTTATATTTGTATGGATGCACAAGGGGAGGATACATAATTTGTTTAAGTCTATGTTTAAGTAGATCTAGTAGAGTTTTTCACTTAAAATAAAATTCAAAGAAAGCAAGCCATCCTAGTTTAATGAGCAGTTGTTTTCCTATCTTAGTGGTGAATGAAACAGTGGTGTGTCTTTTTCTCTGACGACGGCTGAGATCAGATGAAATACAGTTTTAAGATAGCTCATGACCAGAGAAAAACTCTTGGAAAAGGAAGGATTTAATTCAAGCCATGAAAAAGGCTAAGATTCAAACAGGGAAAAGGTAGGACGGAACCTATGGGGAAGACATCATGAACAATGCATGGAGGTTGGAATTCAGAAGAGAGTCTGTCATGATGACTCATCTCTGAAAGGCATGAGGAGGCTGAACTGCGGTGTCTGCCTAAGGCAGCTGGCCTTCACAGACTTGGAAGCCACTGGAGAATACACTAACGAAAGACTCATTTAGGAAAACTGTGCTGGTAGTTGTGTACGGGACGCGTTGGAGGGGAGGAAGGCTGAAGGCAGCATTCTGGGCATAAAGAAATAAAGGATTTGATAGAGGGGTGGAAGCAGGGTCACTCAAGCCACCCCAAAACAAACAAGCTCAATAAAAAGAGGCAAATCCTCTCGTCTCATCCCCCCTTTGCTACCTCCAAACTACTGCAATATAGAAACCTGTTGAAGAAGGCAGAGGAAGGAACAGAGAGATGGAACTGGACAACTGGTAATGTTGGAGAGGACAGCTGTCCAAGATGGTTCCATTTTGTCAAGCTTGGGTACAGCGAAGAATCAGAATAACTCACCGGAATGGGGTAATCTAGAGGAAGTACACTTTGAAGACTACATGACTAAAGAAATGCAAATAACGATTCTTTACTTTTCATATTGGTTTTCCAACTTGAAAACATGAAAATCAGTATATGCAAGACCAAAAACATCCAGTACCTTTTTCTTTATCCTGTCATAAGAAAAATTATAATAGAAAGAAAAAGCTTACATATCACTGCATAAGTCACTGCCCATGCCAAGATCTGGTCTCTGGGATTGAAGACAGCAAGGGGCAGTGACTAATACTGAGAAAGCGCCCAGCCCACATCCACCTGCTCCTGCCCTCTCCCACCAATAGATACATGCAGCCCTGCGGTTACCCAGCACCACAGCTGCAGGACTGAGGATCAGAGAGCACGTTTCATGTGGGATCATTGTGAGGGCTCTCTGCTGTTATTACAGTCAGGCTTGTTTTTGTTAAACAGGGAAAGGAAAAAGGAAAGAGTTAGGTTCACCAGCAAACGTAACAATTCTCACTTAACCCTGCATTCAGTTCCTCTGCTTTTCTCCTGTGCTAAAATATCAAGAAATGGTAACCTCAAAAGCTTGTTCCTTTCTTATGAAAATATTTAAAGAGAAAAATGATCAAATGCCATTCAGTATACTGTTGGGAATTATAAGTTAATCCACTCAAGAGACATCTTCTATAACCTACAGAGAAATACTCAAGCCCCAGGCTTCTAAATGTCACCCATCAGAAACACATTAATCAACCAATTGAGAAACTGCATAACTTTGATATCTTAACTTTGCAAACCCCAGTTTATTATATATATATGCCAAAGCTTATATGATATGTAAGCTTTTTCCTTCTATTATAATTTTTCTTATGACAGGATAAAGAAAAAGGTACTGGATGTTTTTGGTCTTGCATATACTGATTTTCATGTTTTCAAGTTGGAAAACCAATATGAAAAGTAAAGAATCGTTATTTGCATTTCTTTAGTCATGTAGTCTTCAAAGTGTACTTCCTCTAGGTTACCCCATTCCGGTGAGTTATTCTGATTCTTCGCTGTACCCAAGCTTGACAAAATGGAACCATCTTGGATAGCTGTCCTCTCCAACATTAAAGTGACCATTACGACAGAACGACCCGAACAACCGGTCGCTATGACACACACTGACCACCAGGGGGCAGACACTCAACACAAGAGCTGCCCCTCAGCCCGCAGGCCCAGATCACTGGTGGGGCCTGCCAGCCAACTTCCAGTCCTTCCCACCCCCGCTGGCAGGTCCTGATCGCCGATCAGGACCAGGCTGCAGGCTGGGACAGGGAACCAGGGGTGGGTGGCAGTGGGCGCGGGTGGTGAGGGAAGGAGAAGGCAGAAAGGCAGGGAACCTGATCGGCCCTGATCACTGGCCAGGCCTAGGGACCCCACCCATGCACAAATTTCATGCACCAGGCCTCTATTTTTATCATAAATACAATCCCATAAAAATAACCAAGACATACTTACAAACACTAATAGTTATCACATGCCAAGGGGTCTGGAAGGAAAACGAAATGCAATGATTTGTGAGGCAGAAAAACTTTTCATTATGAGGATGTGATCAAATACACAGAAAACCCATTCATTTGAAACCAAGCAGTAACATTGGAAAGAATGTTTTATCCCTCTTTGAAAAGCTTAAGAATAAACTTGGGGAGACATCAAAGGAAGAAGTTTCCAGCCAGAACCAAGAATTATTTGACCACCTTAGAAAGAAAGTAGTTGGCAGAAGGCCAGAGTTCAAGGGGAGGTTCAAATGCTTTGCTTTTGGTGACCTCTGACCTCCACCAAATACCACAGCAAACTCTTAGAGGTCAGGGACAGATCTGTCTGTCATATCTATATTTCTAGGTCTTTGCACTGCTCATTAAATGAATGAAGAATAGTCCCATTTATAACCTCAACCAGGAGCTAATTAGATCCTTAAACCTTAAACTACCTAGTCACAAATGAGTTACTCTGCTACCAACAAAGCAAAATTTACATTGCCAAGGAAGAAAAAAATAACCCAATTTACTTACCTGTTGGTATTTTCTATATTTCACCTTCCTTAAAGGCCATAACAAAGCCTGCAATAAATGTCATTACCACCTATAGATTTCACAAAGCAAATCTCAAACACTACTGTTTCCTTCAACAGCAAAAATATCATTTGAGAGAGTATGCACACTCCATTACCCATGCTAGTACATAGAGAATAAATTTGTTTTACTGATAACAAAACTACGTTATGTAAATGCTATGCAGACCAAACGTTCTTTCAAAGCTTCTTTAAGGATGATTTCCAATGCTTATTTCTTACCAAAACTGGCATCACAGCTTTCCTGATGGAGCGGGGATGAAAGGACACCCAATTAACGTTAATATATACGTGTATTTCCTGTCATAAGCACATTTAACATTTGCTTTATAATGCAATGTCTGGGTCCTGCTTCTTAACGAATTGGCAGCTTCCTGATTTTCCATCTACTGTTTGCTTTGCCAATGAAAACAGTTAACCTCCAGGTAGATTCAAACATCCAAATGAAATGGTACAATTAATTACATAAACCAATCTTCATTGATTGAAGGAAAGGCTAAGTTGGGAACAAGCCTGTATCTGGATATAAAAGCCAGGATAAGGAAAGGATTTTGTTTTTGTTTTGTTTTTTGTTTTAAATTTTTTTAAAATATATTTTATTGAGTTTTCACAGAGAGGAAAGGAGAGAAATAGAGAGTTAGAAACATCGATGAGAGGGAAACATCAACCAGCTGCCTCCTGCACACTCCCAGGAAAGGATTTTGAAAAGGTAGCCCTTGTCCTGGTGGTTGAGTATTAGACAAGAAATTAATTGGAACGATTACTGTCTTTGGAGTGTTTTAACTTTCAAGTATTATATAATTAAAAATATGGGAAGGTTCCTGTATAAAAGAAACCAAAGATAGCAAAGAAAGACCCTAAGAATCAAACCTGGTGCTATAACTCCTTTCCTAGATAGTAAGAAAATTAATTCCATACTTTAGGTGTTGATTTAGGAAGTTCTTAAGATTTTTAAGAAAGAATTTCAGTGTATCGTATTAGTCTCACCAAAATCAACCACCATCATATTTATTGAGCTTCTCTGACACACCCCACACAATATTATTCCAGTATGAGATACAAAGAGTTCATAACCTAGCAAAGGAGATGAAACTACAGTTAGTCAACCAGAAGTATGAACTGCAAGCACCTATCAAGGTACATGGGAACCCAGGCTGCTATCACTCATGAGTCCATGAGTGTAAAATATGCCCTTAATATGCAATAAGCTCTAAGATAAGAACTTTTCATAAAACTCAGTTTTTAAATTAGTCTAAATCACTGAAATAAAGCATGCCTAAAAATTAAAGGGAAAAATTTTAAAGCTACAAAAAGTCTACTCTGTTTTCCTTTCATAATAGAATAAAATAAATGAAAACAAGTTCCTGAGGTAAGTGTTCTGAAACTCAGCTAGAGCAGCCAGGAGAAAATACTTTCTGCTTTTCTAATTCCTTCCTCCCCTTCCCCAAAGTAAAGGGTTAACATTTGAATCTGTTCCAACAGAAAATTCCAGAAGGACAGTGTCTTCCTGCTCCCCATGACACCACCCCTCACTTGTACCTCGCCACTTCCTCAGCAAGGCCCACTCCTCCTTCTACTCTGGTTCTTCCTCTTTCTCCCTCAACCTCCCCATCTGCCTCAGCCTCCCTCCTTTCTCATCCGAAAGCCTGAAGGAGAAGCAACTCTCAACCAAATCTCTTTCACATTATCACCGATTTCCCTGTCATTCTGCGCATCCTTTTGAAACAAATTAAGATCAAACCATCAACACGAGGCTAAAGCAGACCGAGGGAGCACTACAGGGTTAGTGGGAGGAAGGACGGGCCCAATTGCTTATTACATAGTAATAACAGAGAATAGAAAAACAAAAATTGAAGAAGTTAATTCATTGAGTGGTGTAGAAGAATAGGAAAAATTTGCTTTTCCTTCAAGGCACATGCCCAGATTGCAGGCTCAATCCCCAGTGTGGGGCATGCAGGAGGCAGTCAATCAATGATTCTCTCTCATCATTGATGTTTCTATCTCTCCCTCCCTCTCCATTCCTCTCTGAAATCAATAAAAATGTATTTTTTTAAAAATTGCTTTTCTTCTCCAGAAAATACACAAAGCCAGAAAACAGCAGTCTCCTAAAGAAATTGAGGCAATTATAAGTAAAAGAACTACAGTTATAGTCAATTTTTCTCCTTTTGGGAATTACATTTCTCTCTTCCTTCTTTCTTAAAGAAAATTAATTAAATGGAAAATATGTTTAAATCACAAAATGTTGTCTTACAGAAGATTTTCCAAGGGGTAAGCAGTCAATTTAGAGTTTATTTTTCCATAATCAGTTCTATTCAACCTTTGTAGACGTCAAATCTCATTAAAACCAGTTCAAAACTCTTATTTCAATATTAAAATTGAAATTTATTCTAAAATATAGGGGAAAGGCCTAAAGGGCAGGCGCATCCCTGGCCAAGAGTGTGCAACACTGAAGAAAGAAAAGAGCTTTAAGCCACCCCTGCCCTTCCCTACAAACCTCCTTGTGCCACTCTCTAGTATTGTATACAGTAATAAATCAACAATGACATTTCTTTTTGTTAAATAACACCTCTAATATTTTCTTTTTGTTAAGAAGGGTTAATTTTATGTTGTGAATACTTTACTGCAATTAAAAAAAAAACCGTAAGGTCAGCTTCCCCCACTTTCCAGGCTTCCCCTGGCTGCATCCTCCTTCCCATAACTTAGGTATCCTCTTAGTATTGGGGCCAGGCCCTTGGTTTTGGTGCTGATGTCAGTCAGGGTATCCCGACAGAGGCGGGTCTGGCCATACTGCCTCTACATGGGAAGACAGCACAGAGTTTGCTGTCTTCCTCTGATGAGTAGACCCCCACCTCAGCCATCAGGCCTAACAGCCCTCTAGGCTCAGCTGCGATCTCTATTCATTGCCCAGTCTGAGAGTCCAAATTCTGTCCTTGGCTGTAAGGTCCCTTCAGCCCTTGCTGCAATGACCCCTCCTGGGAAGACCCCTCTTTAGGCATCTTCCCAACCCCCCACCATGTGAGAACATGGGAGATCTATAGGCTCTGGGGAGGCACTAAGAGCTGCCTTGCATCCCCTCGACATCAACATGCCATACCCCCATTTCACTTTCTCCGGTCCCGTCCCAATAGTGGCTCAAAGAGAGCGCTTGTCCCCTCTGTCCTTGGCTTTCCTCTTAGCCTCCCTGAGGTTTCCATGATTTCTCTACCCACCCAATCCCCTCGGCCAAAGCCCAGATTGGTGCAGCCTCTGGGTTCCTGAGGAACCCAGGCAGGGTCTTCACTCTTTTTAACTCATTGCCCACGAACCTGTCCCTCTCCTGATACCACCAGCATGAAGGGCTCTCTACTCCTTCTGTGGGGTAACACCTCTATTCTTCACCCTCTTGAAGATGTTGTTTTTCATGCTGTCATTGTTCTCATTCTATTTGTTGTCATTTCTCTTTTGTAATTAAAAGCTAGAGGCAGTGAGAGTGGTGTTAAGGGTGTAGGGAGAAGTCATTGATAGACAAACTCTGATCCTCCTATTAGTGTCACTTTTCCTGGTCTGTGCCCTAGTTCCGTGGTAAGCAAACTGCGGCTTGTGAGCCACATGTGGCTCTTTGGCCCCTTGAGTGTGGCTCTTCCTAAGCCTTAGGAGTACTCTAATTAAGTTAATAACAATGTACCTGCTTATACAGTGTGTTTAAAAAATTTGGCTCTCAAAAGAAATTTCAATCGTTGTACTGTTGATATTTGGCTCTGTTGACTAATGAGTTTGCCGACCACTGGCCTAGACTGAAGGGCGAGGTTTACACCATGAACAACTCTCACATTTTTTTCTTGCCTTGAAACATACAAGCAGGTGCTGTTTTTTTAATATTTTACTGAGTGATTATCAAATGGGATAGAATTGCAAACCAAAATTTTAGGAACTGAATTATTTATGAGTGAATTTCAATATACTGAGCATCAACTTACCATTGCTCCAAGCCATCAGCTACGGTTTACAAATATTTTCCTTACAGGGAACTGTTGTTGCAACATTACGTGCGGTGTGCAAATGTCAAATTGGTGAAGCTCTGCTATTAATAATGGATCTATAGACGCCTGAAAGGAGCACTGCGCCTGCAACCCCGGCTCAGGTTTATCGGGCTTTTTCCTTTTCCTTTTGAAAAGAAATCCTCAGAATGCCAGCTACAAGGTTTACAGCATTTCAATCTCATGTCCTATAAAGCCTTATGTTCAGAGGTTAATAAAATGAGATTAATCCAGAGATACCACATGCTAGTTCTTTTCTTTTTTCCTTCCAAGCACAACACGTTAAACAATGCAGTCTACGGGATGAATAGGGAGGCTGCAGATAGCTGACTGGTGGAGGTTAGCTGCCACCCAGTGGCTGGAAGTCAAACTCACCCACACCCTTTGCTTGCAGAGCTAAGGAAATGCAAACTCAACCCATGTCTCATAAGTGCATCAGGGTTATCAGTCATTTACATTTATTGTCTCATACTTATAAAGAAAACAGAATGGCGGGGAAATTATTGAAGGCTTTCACTAACGATGATCCAAAGTCTCCTCTTTTCTAATTCTAAGTCATAAGGAATTTGTGACATATGTTCAAATGGTTTCCCTTTCAAAAAAAATTCCCCGTTTAGAAACTTTGCATACCTATATCACATAGAGCCAAACTAAAGAAATAATTGCAGATTATAAAATGCATCTCACTACACGGAAAATGGTACCCTGAAGAGGCAAGGATTTTAATAACAATCTCTAAAGAAGAAAAACATGCAAATATACCCAGATAGTGATCACAATATCAATACAGTTACACAGTGAATTCACTTTGAATGGCTTTGATCAGCCCTCTTACATAAAAGGTAATAAAATATCTTCCTCTTCTTTAAGGTTCTTTACCTCTTTTAAATAATTCTTTTTTAAAAAAAATTCAATAGCTAGCTTCATTTTCATTTTTATTAAAAATGATCTGTTACTACAAATACATAGCAAGCATTGAAAATGTTACTCAAGGCACAGACAAAAAATTAGGGGAAATAACGGACTTTTTTCTGTATCATGAAAAGAATTTTAAACATATCAAAATTCAATAAAAAATTCATCATTTAAAAAATATTTTAAGTTGACATTATTGCAGACTTCCCCATTCTTTTATACAATTCTGATACTAACATTTTAATATAATTTTTATTATTATAAAAATAATACACATGTACTGTGGAAAACAAAAATCAATATCACCACACTCTGAGCACTATTAATATCATATTGATTAGGTAGGCTTTAATTTATTTAGCCAATACTTTTTATTTTGTTACACTGGTTCCAATTTTTTACTATGATAAACAATACTATAATCAATATCTCTGTGCACAAATCCTTGTATAGATCTGTTTATTTATGTCAATAAGTTATTAGAAAACATCATTCCTTAAAAATTATACTCTTTGATTCCCATGAGAAACTTGTTTAATTTTGTTTCATCTTTGCCTACATGACATGAGAAATGGTAGGTCACTGGTACTGTGTTACTAGTGTAATTTTCAAGGCTTTGGCAATCGTAAAGCTGAACATTCTTAAAATATTTATTGGATATTGGGGGAGGGGGGTGTTACCTCTGTGATTGTCTGTTCCGGTACCTTCCTATTTTTCTCCTGGTAATTTTCTTTCTATTGATTTGTCATTGTTCTTTTTAAAACTGGATAAAGATATAGGACACATAGAGAAAATGAATAGGTACTTCAATATTACTATCATATGAAGTAGAATTAAATACAAAAGCCGTAAAGATTTGGACCAAGACAGGCATTTTATTTTTATAAAAGGTATAATCCACTGTGAGCATATAGTAGCCATACGCCAAAAGAAAATTATTAAAATAAAATAAGAAGACCTGTTAGAAATACAGGCAATGTTAAAGGGGGAGTATCGGTAGGGCACAGACCGACCTCCTGTGTCCACAGAGGGAGGGGAGGAATAGCAGGCTTCCAAGAGGCAAAAACTCAGGGGCACTGATGAACCTGGACAACAACAAAAAGAACAGATCCCAGCCCACAGCTCTGTGCCAGTCATTAGGCCTTGAATTGCTGGATGATGGAGAAAGTTGAGGATCTCCAGTGAGTAACAACAGGGCCCTGAAGGGTTCTGAGGCGGGGCTCACTCACCAAATAAACAGAGGTCCTCGATCTTTCAACAATGAGCGTGGCTCTGCCAGAACCTACCTGCTGAATCCCAGCCTCACATAACATCCCATTTTGCATTCTGCAGTGGATATGGGAGATCTGCTCATTCAACATCCATGCCAGTCCATTTCCAGTATTTGTTCTTTTGTATTTTGGTAACTTGAGCGCTAAAAGCTACATTTCCCAGACTCCTTTGCAGCTCTCTTATAGCTAGGGCTCCCTATGTAATTTAGGTTGTTCTAATCACATGAACTTGCACACAACTGAATCAGAACTAAGTCTGCAAGCAAGAGGTAGGGTGTGACACAGCCATTCTGCAAGTCAGGGCAGAGGTCATGTGGTCCTGGAGCCAGAAACAGGAGAGCAGCTCACTAACCCGAGAGGCAACCTTTCCATCAGTTCTGCATTGTGCTGGTAGAAGCCCAGCCCCCCACTTATTCAGAATGCCCAAGATTCAGTGCCATGCCTGTACCCCTTGGTTAATTCATTTCTCTGTAACCAGCTATACTGCATATTCAGATCTATAACTGAGAACAGCAACCAGATATGAAATTCAGGAAATGGCTCCCCAAGGGGCTGTGCAATGTGAGCTTGGCTACCTGACCTGCTTAGGTCTGAAGGCTGTGCAGAGGCAACTGCCTTCAGATATTGGGACACTGACAGTCATGCTCACATTGGCAAATTGGTTATTTAAATTGTCACTTGTGGTTGTACAGAATGAAGTGACATTGAGAGCCATGGCTTTAGAAGCCCCATGGTCCTATACAATGGATGATTACGGGGAGCACGAAGAATACAGAACTGTATGGCAGTAGCCACGGAGCAGGGTAACAACACTGGGGAAAGTAGATTTCCAAACCTTTGGAAATCAGGGAACCCAGCTCTGAGCCAACAGGGCATGCCACTGTAGGGCACAAAGTGGGGGAGTATGGGGTTTGTAATAAATGGTGTGTGACTTCAAGTTTACATCAGTGACCTAGTAGATGCATCAATTCATCTAGTGGACACATGAACTCATCCAGGGACCATTTACACAGTGTATAATCAGAACAGGTGTCCTTGATAAATAACAGAATCTTCCATTTTGCCAAGCATGGATTCTCCTAAAACACTCTCACCCTATAAAAACAGAAAGCAGTGCTACCATCCTCGATGTGACAGATGCAGGTGGCAATCTCTTCCACAAACCCTTTCAATGCCCTTGTTCCACCTCTGCCCACCTCGAGAGGGATGATCTTAGAGCAGGGCTCTTTGATCTTGGCACATGGACATCTGGGGCTTGGTCATTTTTGCGTGGTAGAGTACTTATCAGCACCCCTGGCCTCCAGCCACTAGATACCAGCAGCAATCTCTCCCCACTTGTGACAACTGTCTCCAGGCATTTCCAAACTTCCTCTGGGGTCAAAATTGCTCTTGGTTAAGAATCACTGAATGACGTGGAATTAGCTTATCAGGGGTAGACTTCATTTACAGCTGGTATGCCAGATTGCTTGACCTAGAAAGAGGCATGATTCTTGCTGAGCCTCTGGATTTTGGAGGCAATATATTTCATGATTGGGTGTATGGCTCCTGCCACAGACACACTAATGTATGAGGCTTCCAGCTTTGAGTGGGGCCCAGAGCAAGATATGGCTCCATCTGGTGCAAGTCCCGCTGACCCGCTGACCCAGCTTGAAACTTCTGGGGGAAATGGGAAGCTAAATGGAGCTCTGATAAGAAAACCACTGCAGAGGCTCCTTGCCCACTTTGGAAACAACTCTCCTCTTTTTTAAACAGCTCCTGCCTGCTATTGATTGCGGAAGAAACTCCAGGTGGCCTTGGTACCTGAAATTCCCATCAGAATCTTCTACAATGACTGACCACCAGGCCCCGGGGGCTCAGGAAGCCCCCATTTCCAGGGCACCTACACCTATGTACGACCACCTCTCTCTCTAACCCACACCTGTGGCCTCCAGGGAGACAAGAAGTCACTTTTGCCTCTCCTGTGCATCGTGCGGTGCTCCCACGCCTAGAACCCGAAAGGTGGACTCTTTCAAGGTCATCTTTTCCAACTGCCTCAGAGGACAGATCAGGAAACTGATACCTGGGGAGGTTTAGTCTCTTCCCCCCAAATGATAGAAGCAGGTGGTGACTGGCAAGATGAGAACCCGGGTCTTTTTGCAGATTTGAAGGTAAAGAGTTGGTGTAAGATTCGCTGGCAAGGAGTTATTCTGCACCCTCCTTCAGCCCTCTCCTCAACATGTGTCACACCCAGAGAAAGAAAATTCATCCATCTTTGCATTTCATAACCTAATTAAATGTCTGAAAAGCAGAGGAAGTTTTGACTACGTGATGCAAAACCTGGTCAGGCCACCTGTTCTGTTTCTGTATTCTGGCTGGCTTACCCAGCCTCTTCCAGCATATAGGACTCTATTCAAGTCCAAGGTAATTGTCATCAAACTTTGTCCTAGATATTTCTTAACACTGACATAAGACAATACATTAGAAATGCGAACATCATGGTTTAAGAAATTAAAGTTAAGCTACCTGGAGTTGTTGCTTTAAAAAAAAAAGAAGATATTAGTGCAATTACAAAGAGTATCACCTGATGAAGTGACTTCATACCTATAAAAAACTAGCATTTATAAGTTTCATACAAAATGCAATTGGGTATGATTATATAAAACTTCAATGTTTTTTAACAAAATGGGTAATACTTCAAAATTCAAATGTATTTTCCCTCAATTCCTTAACCGTGAGTAGTCTGTCACTAAAATTCTTTTGGGGCTTCTCCACAAGGTGGTGCTAGTCTACAAGCAATTCTGTTGCTGAGGTTGGATGATGCCTTGGTGTTTGGGAAACATTTTATTAGGAGGTGTCACTCAAGTTAGAAGTCTTAATAGGGTTCATATTGAGCCTCTGGATTCGGGGGTAATGTATCCCATATTGGGTGTACTGCACCTCTAGGGTCTGGATGTAACTCTAGGATTCATTCATTAAGGCCAAGGATAAATATTTCTAGCACCATTTGAGGAGCTGTAACCTCATGCAAGGATCTTCAAGTCGAGGGTTGCCTTCTACATCTCCCCAGTTCTCGACTTCACTGGGAAAGCCTGTGAGAAGGGCATGGGCAGCACCCCCCGCTTCCACCTCTGTTCCCAGTGACCATTACCACCTTAGCCCCAATTCCCTCAGAAGAAAATGTGCCAAGAGTCAGAGGTCGTTAAAAGATTTCCATTGGCTCGGGAGAAGCAAAAAATATATTCAGTTCTATTTAGATGACGGTCAGGGCAGAAAAGTGGGAGCACTTGGGGGAACCCCAGTAACCTTTGCTGAGCAAGTCCTGTGTACCAAGAGATCCTCTACATGTTGCATCTTACTAGATCCTCATGACAACCCTACACGGCTGCTTGACCCCGTCTACCACAGGAGAAAAACTACAGCTTTCAGAAGCATCTCTCGCTGTAGGCGGCCCAGCTACAAAGCAGGGTCTATCAGACGGCAGAGCCTCCTTATTTTTCTACCACACTGTGGTCACATGGACATCTGCAATGCTACTTCAGAAGCTGGGGCCCCCCTGGCTCCGTCTTCCCTATATGAAGTATCGGAGTCCTGGAGGCAAAGGTGGTTTTAAAAGTCTAATGATTGCTTGAATATCACCAAGAATACCAAAGGGGATTCCATGCATAACCCACAGAACACTTCACCTCTGCTCCCCATTCTCACACCCCAAAGCTGTTCCAGGATTTCTCCCACACACAGAGACCTTCCACAGCTCTCCTCTCTCCTCCTCCTCCCTCTGCCCTGGCTCTGGCTAAATCCTTCCCCTTTCTTGCCTCCAGGATTCATTGGCAGATGGGCGGCTCTAAATCCTCCTTTGAGGGAAGAGTGAATCGTCACAGATCTCTCACATCCATGTCCCGGGTCCCAGCCCAAGCCTAATGGGACTCAAACACACCTGGACACAGCTGGTCATATGCAATGAGCTGGAGAAGTCCTCGGGGAGGGTGATTCATGAAAGTTAAATTGCATCCGTATTTTAGGGGGCTTTGGCCAATGGGGAAGAAACATCCACAGAAGATTACACAGGACTTCAGGGGAGAACCAGGGAGGGGAGGACAGAAAGGCTACTCTCCACACAATGTTTCAGACCCTACACTTCCTCCACCTCATCCCACCCCATCTTTCTCAGGCTTCTGGCATCTGTACAAACAACCTTTGCCACCTGACTCTCCAAGAAGAGCACATCTGGAGGGCTAGGCAATCATTCCCCAACCTGGCAGGCACTTGAATTGTCTCCGACGTCCTGTATAAATACAGATCGTCAGGCCTACTGCAAAGCCACTGAATCAGAGCCAGTGTACAAAGGGCCCAGGAGGCTGCCTTTTCCTAACTCCCAGCCGATGCTGATGCAGTCGCCCAGTCCGAGCCCCAGGTCAGGAACAGGGTTCCAGGACCACCAGCAGAGCGGATGCAAGTGCCCCACCCCCATCCCATTCTGGATGAAGGTGAGTTTATTCCTCTTCAACCGAGTTCATGAGCAGCATCCCAATGTGCTGGTTCCCATCCGAACTCGGAGGCTACTGTTGCCAAATGGCTGGGGCAGTGATCCCAAACTTTTATGTCGCAGAAACCCTTTACCCTCTTGAAAATTATCAAGGACCTGAAGCTTATGTGCATGTGGGTTATATCTGTTGATATGTACTGCATTCAAAATTAAAACTGGGACATGTTTAAAACCAGAATACACAAGCACACATTCCATCGGCCATCAGAGCAAAGGCACTGCCACACGTCATGGTCCCTCTGAAAGCAACTCCACACTTATCCTAAGATAGTAGGAGCATAGCCTTGACCTCAGGGACGCCCTGGAAGGGGCTGAGGCCCGCAGGGTCCTGGGCCACAATTGGAGATCATGTAGGCTGTGGGAATGGGCAGAGTCCCCAGGCTGCCTGCAGGAAACTGCTGGAGGCAGGACCAAACTCTGGCTGACTTTACTTCCTGCTTTGGATGGAAGCAAATCCTCAGAAATGAAGTCTACAAGGCAATCAGCTGCCGGAAGCCAATTCCAGCATGTCATAATTGCAAGAGTTTCATCAAAAGGTCGATGGAACTTGGGGACTCAACAAGGGCTGAGTCACATATGTTGTCACCTGTTGGGAATGGCTGACGGCATTTCCCCAAACCTGAAAAGGGATGATTGTTTGCTGCCAGACAGCTCAGGGCATCTTAATCTACATGTTATTGCCTCCTACTGGCCAAACACCTGAACAGCCTTAGGCTAATTCTCCCCATTCTGACAATGGACTGTGTATACGAGCCTTTGAAGTGTACATCTCTGACTCGCCTCAGGACAATTTGTGTTAACAAAAAGCATGGGGTCCTGAGACAAGGAGATCTTAGTTTCTTTAGCTAGGCTCCTCTGACCCCCAAATGCCTTTCAAAATTATGTTTCATCTCTGGACTCTTCATTA
>NW_006294876.1:3700243-3700963 GCF_000327345.1 Myotis davidii | reverse complement strand
GTGGTGGCTGGGACGCTGAGAGGCAGAGCCTCTGGGGACGGGACTGAGAGCAGCCATAACTGCTAGCTCCACCCGCCCTGTTGATCTCCTGGGACCCGCCCTGCCCAAGCCTTGCACAGAGGCATTTGCGGGATAGACTTAGGCAAAGGCTAGATTAGCACCTCCCTAGAGGACAGAAGTTCTCCCACTGCAGACACAGCTGATTCTCACAGCCAGTTGGCCTGGAGGTCAAATCCCCCCCAGTGTTACCTACAGCAATCAAGGCTTGGCTACAACAAGTCTGCGCACGGAGACCACAAGGGGGAGCACCAAGAAAGCATAAAAAATGCAGTGACAGGGAGGCAGGACACAAACGACGGAAATGGAGGAAAGCAGAATGCTGGATATGGAGTTCAGAGCCACACTTTTGAGGTCTCTCAAGAACTGTCCAGAAGCCGCCAATAGGTTTAGTGGGGTCCTCAAAAAGACTGGTGAGACTGCCGATAAATATAGTGAGATCCTCAAGAAATCTAGTGAGACCCTCGATGTTGTGATAAAGAACCAACTAGAAATTAAGCATACACTGACTGAAATAAAGAATATTATACAGACCCCCAACAGCAGACCAGAGGAGCACAAGAACCAAGTCAAAGATTTGAAATGCAAAGAAGCAAAAAACACCCAACCAGAAAAGCAAAATGAAAAAAGAATACGAAAATACGAAGATAGTGTAAGGAGCGT
>NW_006294876.1:3693052-3699896 GCF_000327345.1 Myotis davidii | reverse complement strand
CTTCAGTTGCAGGAGGCAACCCATCAATGTGTCTCTCTCACATCGATGTTTCTCTCCCCCTCCCTTCCACGCTCTCTAAAAAAATCAATGGAAAAAGATCCTCAGGTGAGGATTAACAAAAAAAAGAAAAAGAAAAAAAGAAGCTACCAATGAATGCATAAATAAAAGGAATATCAAATCAATCTCTCTCTTCCTCCCAAAGATTTAATTTTAATAAATAAATAAATAAATAAATATTCCAAACAAAAATATTCCCAGGTGATTCTAATTGCAGCCAGGGTTGAGAACCACTGTCTTAGTTCCTTTTAGCTAAGCTCCTCTGACCCCCATATGCCTTCCAAAATTATGCTTCGTCTCTGGATTCTTTAAGTTACACACAGCCTTCTCCAGATTGCTGAACCTTTTTTGATGCCGGAACAGAAACGCCAGCATTAATGGCTTCCTGAACCCTAGGAGCACCAAAAATCAGCTGAAGTTTTCTGGAAGCAGCAACACGGGAACTATTCCAAACCCGCTTCTTGCGCAATCCCTGGGACAACTGCAGGTCCACATTCTGGCACCAACAGAAAGTGCTGCTGCGGCAGGCAGATTAACGGCCCCCACAGATGCCTACGTCTCCATCCCCAGAACCGGTGAGTATGTTAGGGCACATGGAAAAGGGGGATAAGGGTGCAGATGGAATAAAGATGGGTAGTCAGCTGACCCTAAAATAGGGAGATGAGCCTGGGTTCTCCCAGTGAGCTCAGTGATCACGGCTCCCTTAAAAGGGGCGACAGAGTCCCATACACCAAAAGGTTATGGGTTTGATTCTGGTCAGGGCACATTCCTAGTTGGCAGGTTCAATACCCAATCGGGGCCCATACAATAAAAATATGTCCTTGGGTGAGGATTTAAAAAAAAAAAGTGGAAGGTAATGGCAGGAAAGGGGGTCTGAAAAAGAGATGTGATAAGGAAGAATGCAGACCTCAGTGCTGCTGGCTTTGAAGAGGGCCATGAGCCATTATGCAGGCACCCTAGAAGCTGGAAAGGCAAAAGACTGGCTCTCCCCGCCCCCAGAAAGGAATGCAGCCTTGCCGATGCCTCACTTTCATCCCAGAGAGACCTGTGTCCGACCTCTAACACACAGAGCTGCTAGATAATAAATCTGTGTTGTTTTTAGCCACCGGGCTTGTGGTACTTCGTTACAACAGCCACAGGAAGTTAACTCACCTGTGAAAGCTGCACAGCATTTGACCCCTGCCCCCAATAGGGGAGTTCCCAGAAGAGCCCTGAAGGAGGGAATGCCATCCTGTGGGCAGAGCTGGGGAGGGAGGGGGAGGGGAGGGGAGCAGACCAAGTGCGAGGAGCTCAAAGCACTGGCCCAGGAGGCCATAAGGATCCCTGACCCACCATCCCCCTCGCTCCCCTGTGCACAGTGTTACTGGAATGAGCATTTCCGTTTCAGGGTCCCATCCCCCACCTCCCACCTCCAGGACCTCATGTCTGCTGTCTTGAGGATGACTAATAACTTAGCACTTGGTCCCAGCTGCAGAGACACTGGCTGGCCTAGGTCACGACCACATGGAAGCAGTGACCTCCACCAGGACATGGAGAGATCACCACTGGGTGAAGTGAAGTAGCTGGACACGATTCAGGTTGTCCCTTGGGCGGGGGAGGGAGGGTTGGGGGAGAGCAGTGCGTTCATTATGGAATGAATGTCAGGAGGAGTACATGTGTGCCTTCTGAGAGGCCAGAGCCCAGGGATGGAAAAAATCACATATCAGTCCGCATGATAACACCCCCAGAACACAGTAAACCCCACTGCGTCCTGCTTACCTCCCTCTACTGCCTCTGGGCCACTGGGAGTCACTGCAGAATGGCCCAGCCCCTCCACCACTGTCAACACCTGACCAAGCTGTAGAGGCCCCGCCCTAGAATTCAGAATTACAGCTAGGAGGCAATTCGCTGTTTTTGTTTTTTCAGGTTGCAAAGTTGTGTGTGTGTGTGTGTGTGTGTGTGTGTGTGTGTGTGTGTGTGTTTTAATTTATCATTATGTTTTCCAAGAAATTTGACATTGGGAAAACCAATCTTATAAAAAAAATATAACCCTTCACCTGACATTTGACAAAAACCCTGGGACATTATTAAAAAATTTTAATTCGCATAATAGGTTCAACATTAGATTAGATTCTTATGGCTGCCATTTTTGAATCTCTCAATGCATGTAAGATGCAAAATAAAAATTGTTCATCTCATACCATGTTTATAATGTTCTCATTTGTATAGTGTGCAGAACTAAATAGTGAAGTAACCATAATGTAGCTGCCTTCCATCCATCTGAAAGTTATCACCAAGATCCCCCACACTCCAATCATTTAAATAACACTGATTTCAGAACGATGCCAAAAATATTGTTTTACATTTTTGCCAAAAGAGCCTGCCACATTTGCTACAGCATAAAAATAACTTCAGTCAAGTGCAGGTATGTCAGGGCTCCTGTGACACCAGCCTCTAGATGCACGGGCTGTGACCACGGAAGCTCAGAAGCCAGGATGGGCTCCTGCCTACAGGGAGACGGTGGACACAATCACACCCGTCTTCAGAAAGACAGGGACAAGAATGAGGCCAACACCCACGTGTGCAGAGATGAGAGTCCGGGTGACCTGCCGGCCCTGGCTCTTGCCCCTTTCGCAGCCCCAGCATCACCACCACCACCTGTGAGTTCCCGAAACAGCCCTGCCTAGTAGTCCTGCCCCGTTCCTTTTATCTGCTTTAGTGGGTGTAGGTTTCTTGCAACCACAGAATCCTAACCCGCATGTGATATACTATTCTAAGGGCATGGGGTCCAACAGGAAGCATTTACTATAGAAAACATATCAAATCCATAACCAATATTTAGTTCCCGGATAGGTTCCTCTGAGTAGAATCTTAGTTACCACACTAGGCAAGGCTGCCGAGTCCCACACTTGTGTGCACCACCCTCATCTCTCAGCCTCGCCTGTCTCTGGGGCCCTGGTCCACTTGTTCCACCCCAGCTGTCACGCGTGTCCAACTCTCATACGCACAGCCCCACACACTGCAGTCCTCTCGCCTCCAGAAACCTGGAACCCACGACACACAACCTGAAGAGCGGGAGCGGTGAAGCAGAGGGAGGTTAATGTCAATGAAGCAAACATTCGCTGGCGGGAAAGTGGAGCCCGAGATCAATCCTCCCTTCCTTCCCTTTCCTGGACTCGTGGTTCACGTGGCTTCATGGCAGACAGCCCCACCCAGTGCTTCCTGGATGCAGCCAGCTAAATAACGCGCCCTCGGTGTGTGCTCCCTCCCGTGGCTTTTCCCGCACCCTTGCTCCCCTGGAACTGCACTCCTAAAAAACTGGTTACACAAAGCCATGCCCCAGTGATGCTTTTTAGGGAACTCATTCCAAGATGTTGTTGATTTCAAGGGGGTCTATGGTAAACCCAGGAGCTGAATATGGTAGAGATGAAAAATCCCTGGCTAGCTTTCTTTCTCGTAACTGAAAGGACAATAGGATCCTATATAATAAAAGGGTAATATGCAAATTGACCCTAACAGTGGAACGACCAGAACGACCACTCGACCAGTCACTATGAGGCGCACTGACTACCTCTCAGTCCCTTTCCCGGGCTCCCATCGCCCGATGGCGAACGGGGAACTGGGAATGGGTGGTGGGGGACGTGGGCAATGCCAGGCCAAGGCTCCCACCCTGCAGGTGGCCCCACACACAGAGGGCGACCCGTGGTGGGGGCAGGGCCAGTGAGCAGGTTGGAACGGCCGACCTCTCAGTCCCTACCCCCAGACAGCAGGCTCCAATCACCAATTGCCGGATGGTGAACAGGGAACCAGGGGTGGGTGGCACAGGGGGCGGGGCCGGCTGCCAGGGAAGATGGCCCTGATCACAGGCCAGGCCTAGGGACCATACCTGAGCATGAATTTCGTGCACCTGGCCTCTAGTATTATAATAACTGAAACAGAGACAGAAAACAATTGATCCCCTGGGAGTCAATTACACCAAGTTACTTAGTAACATATTTCCTCCACATTCCTCACACAAGAGAATGAAAGTAAGATCCTGTTAGCAAATAAACTAAGTTTAATCCTCACTCTCCACCAAATGTGAGAGAAGTTAATAAGATGCATTCAGTGGGACTCCTCAAACAGTGACCACTTCTGCCTGGAGGAAAATGAGCACATAGTGATGAACTACTAAACCTGTCACATGGAAACCACAACCAAGAGGCAAAATTCCAGAAGCCATGTCCCCAGGCAGCCACCAGGTGGTGCGCTTTCATCATCGTTGACTTCTTTACCTGGTTCACTGCTCTTAGCTTGAGAATTTGCTACTTGAGCAAACTGAAATTTACTTGCAATAAGTGAGAATTTAAGAAATCTCTAAATTTAAAAAAAGTTGGAAAGTGTTTTATTATGAAAGCAGTAATACAAGTAGGACAAATGTAAACCACCGACACGTTTTACTTGTCCATTAGCTCCATGTGTGTTGCTACTACTGTTTCTCTAGCCCAGTGATGGCAAACATTTTGAGTTCAGCGTGTCAGCATTTTGAAAAACCCTAACTTAACTCTGGTGCCGTGTCACATATAGAAATTTTTTGATATTTGCAACCATAGTAAAACAAAGACTTATATTTTTGATATTTATTTTATATATTTAAATGCCATTTAACAAAGAAAAATCAACCAAAAAATGAGTTCACGTGTCACCTCTGACACACGTGTCATAGGTTCACCATCACTGCTCTAGCCTCTGATTCTTGAGAGGGAGGCTTTTTAATAATAATTATTATTATTATTTGTATTTTGTATTGATTTCAGGTGTACAGATTGGTGGTCAGACAATGATATACTTTACATAGTATTCCCCTCAGTATTTCCAGTACCCCAACCAGCACCATACATAGTTATTGCAATATTATTGACTACTAGAGGCCCAGTGCATGAAAATTTGTGCACTGGAGGGAGGGTCCCTCCGCCCAGCCTGCCCCCTCTCACAGTCCAGGAGCCCTCAGGGGATATCCTACTGACAGCTTAGTCCAGCTCCCCATGGGGAGCGGGCCTCAGCCACAGTCTGGCCTCCCTGCTGAAGGCTGCTGCCACTGCTGGCCATGGCGGCAGTGAGGCCTGAGCCCTGGGCCTCGCAGCCGCTGGGGCTCACGGCTGCCTGAGCCCCAGGCCTCGCAGCCACCGAGGCTCACAGCTGCCTGAGCCCTTGCCGGGGTTCAAGGATGCCTGAGGCCAAGGCTGCCTGAGCCACAGGCCTCACAGCCGCTGTGGTCTGGAAGACGTCCACCCTAATTAGCATATTACCCTTTTATTAGTATAGATACTGCCTATGCTTCACTTACTTCCTGTGTCTATTTTGGAACCACCAATTTGTGCTTCTTCACCTCTTTCACTCAGTGCCCTAACTTCACTCCCCTCCAGCAACCACCAATTATCTCTGAATCTATGAGTCTGTTTCAATTTTGGTTTGTTCATTTATTTTGTTCTTTAGATCCACATATAAGTGAAATCATATGGCATATGTCTTTCTCTCACTGACTTATTTCACTGAGCATTAATGCCCTCTAAGTCCATCCAAGCTGTCCTAAATGGTAAAGATTTCATTCTTTTTTTTCCATTCCTATATGTACCACCACCTCTTTATCCATTCATCTATTAGGGGGCACTTGGGTTGCTTCCATAGGTAGGCTATTGTAAATAATGCTGCAATGAACATAGGGGTGCATATATTCTTTCGAATTCATGTTTTGGGGTTCTTTGGATAAATCCCCAGAAGTGGAATCACTGGGTCATAAGGCAGTTTCATTTTTAATTTTTTGAGGAAACTCCATCCTGTTTTCCACAGTGGCTGCACCAATCTGCATTCCCACCAGTAGCACACTAGGGCTCCCTTTGTGATAGTGATGATTTTTATTAGAGCATTTGATAAGGTCAATGGCTCTGTTTTGCTTTAAAATGGATATGGGTATGTGTGTTTGCTGTTTAAACAAGATGTTTTTATAACCAAAAAGTCTCCCAGAACAGCATTTCTCAAGTTAATCCACAGCAGAAAAAGGAGGCTGTGTATTGAGGGTCACTGGTGGCCCAAGGGAGGTGGGAGAGCCAGAGAGTTGAGGACGCACTGCTTGCAGGATGGGAGTATAGCATAGGGACACTGTGATAACACCACCAAACCTAAGACAAAACCTTCACAACAAAATTTTCCAGGTTCACAACAAGAGATTCATAAAGTAATTTACTATCCGGCTATATAGACAGTGCAATTCTATGCAGCTATTTAAAATCATGTAAAAGCATTTATGGAAATTGAAACATGTTTATTTGTTGCCCAAAAAAAATTTTTTTAAATCAGATGCCAAAATAGTATGAATCAATTTTTGTTAAAAAATGATAATAAATAAGTAAATTGAATGAACCCATAGATGGGAAAGAGACTATTGATAGTGATTATTTCTGAGACTGAGAGAAAGGTTTATGTTCTGTTTTGTTGGGAGCCATTAGAAATTACATATACATCTTCAGCTTACAACACAATAGGTTTCTGGTCCCCCCAAACCATCTCCTGGGAACCAATTAAGCCTTGTGGTTTAGCCTGGAGTTAAAAGATAACCTACCCTCACCCTAAGTACACAACTGCTAAATCTCCGCTGACAAGCACACATCTCTGCTGATAAGCACAGCCATCCGGAGCCTACTAAATCTATAGTGATAGGTTACTGCCCATAGACCCCTTTACCCACCCCCCGTCCCTAAAACAGTATATATCCTGCGGCTGTAAGAATAAAATCTGAGGCTTGATCAGAACACTGTCTTGCCTCCATTGT
>NW_006294876.1:3690836-3692705 GCF_000327345.1 Myotis davidii | reverse complement strand
ACACAGAACTTGGCTGGAGATCCTGGTCAGAACTTGGCTGGAAATTGTGGCTAGAGATCCTGGCAAGGCTGCTGATAAACTGAACGCTGTCTCCATGTCATTCCTTCTTCGCCAACTCCGTCCACACCTTTGGGGACCCCTGGACCTGCTGGGGCTGGACCCCAGCAGTCCCGCGGGTCGGGACACTGTTTGCTTAGCTATACTTCTTATTTTAATTTTTTATTTTAATTACTAGCACTACTCTCTACTAGGCCTCTTCTAATAACTTCAGCTCACTTCATCCTCACAGATGCCTATGAAGTAGAATCACTGGATCATAAGGCAGTTCCATTTTGGGTCTGGGTTCATAACTAATAAAACAAGAACCAAAATAATTGGGTGGAAAAAATATGGGAAACTGTATATGTTTTTCATCACAATAATAAAGATAATAATAATAAAAACAAATACAGGAAGCAAAGAAGGAAGAGAAAGAGAGGAGGAAGAGGAGGAGGAGGAGGAAGAGGCAGGGAGGGAAGGAAAGAGGGAAGGAGAAACTGTGTTCCATAAAGGAAAAACACACATATCCTTTTGAAAACTTTAAAAAATTGTTTAATGCCTCTAAAATTGTATTATAAAAAGGAATCTGTGTGTTTTTTTTAAAAGAAAAAGTATAAACTGAAAAATAGATAAACATTGAAATGGTTAACCCCAAATAAACTGCAAGAATTCAGAAACATGCAAGCAAAATGTCTTAAATCAGAGGTCCTTAGTTGTTTTTTTTTTCCTGAATACTCTCGCTGGCTGCTCCCCGTCTCAGAGCACAATAGGTATAGAGGGGCTGGATTCCCTCCCTACCCCACAAGTCTGGACTTTGCCTCTCTAGAGCATGCTTCAACCTGACTAGCATGGAAGTCATCATTTTTTTTTAACTAAAAAAAATAATAATAAAAGCAGAATTGTAAAGAAAGGAGGGGGATGATGCCCAAGCTGAAAGAATGGCAAACCTTAAATACCAGTTCATACTATTCAAATTTGAGTGTTTAAACAGGAAACACATAGACCCCTCCAAATGGGGATAAGACCCAGGGCTGCAAGTGAACAAATGAAGTCTATGTCTGCAGCCAAAACAAACCACCGAGTTCAGCCAGGTTTGGGCGGGGAGGGTGGGTAGTGGTTGACGGAGGAAAGGAAGGCAAGAGGACGGGGAGAAGCTGGGAGGGGAGGAGAAGCCTGGAGGAATGAGAAGCCTGGTGAGAGAATGGAGGTGGAAGAGGAAGGCAGAAGAGAGAGGGGCAAGATGGGGAAGCTTCTGTTTTACAGGTGGAGGAAGGGACACAAACATATGTTGAAACTCATGGAGCCTGAGCACCTCCCCCTTTCTTTCCCTCGGTCCCTCCCAACAGACTTCAGGCAAAACATCCCCGTCTGCAAAAGCAGGGAACGTGTCTTTAGCTCTTAACTACATGGTCAGGATTAAATTTTGTAAAGACGTTCGAGTGTCGTATGTAACAAGCATTAAGCAAAAGCCTTTGTTTCACTGCCATAGCCTCCAGTCCACAGAGCAGCATTAACAGACCTTTTTAAAAAGTGATCTTAATACAAATAAAGCAAGTGCTGCTTCAGAGAAGGGGACCCGAGCCCAGAAAGCTGCAAAGTGGTGTCACAAACTCACAAAGGAGGAGACAAAAGCTCACTTTGCCCATTCAGCTCACCCGCTTACTCACCTTCCAGGAAACCAGTATTTTATAAATAGCGGGGATTAAACTGTTTTAAAATAATATTGTTCGTGTCACTGCAGATGCCAAGTCTTGTGAAAGGAGCTCTCTATTCCGCTCGAAAGCACGCAAGTTTGTCTGGTGAGCCGCCACAAAAGGCTGGCTTGGGGAG
>NW_006294876.1:3688336-3690824 GCF_000327345.1 Myotis davidii | reverse complement strand
GAGGTGGGGGCTGATGCTTGAGCTACAAGAACAGAAAGAGCTGAGCAGCTTGGAACTGCTTGGGATTCTTCAAAATCCCCGTGTTCTGCCTGAAATGACTGGTCATCCTCATCCTCTCCCTCATAAGCATACTAATCCCACCATATCCCTCAGACCCCAACCAAAAAGACCACGTATTCCCAGGTTAGCCACAACGCAGCACGCGGCACAGGTGGGGAATTCAGAGGACAGAGGCAGAGGTGAGAGTGAAACCAAGCCCGGGAGCTCTGTTCGGAATCTTTGCATCAGGGCTTTAAAAGATCATCTGCACCTCATCTTTGCTCTCTAGCCTTTGACCAAAACGCATCAACACTTTTACCTAATTTCTTTATATTCACTCATTTACCAGTGATGTGCTGGGCCCTGTTTTATTTCCCTTTGGTGCCAGTGGCCTGAACACTTGACTTTTTTAATCTATAAAAGTGGGGATTGTAAATTCTCGTTTTCAGAATTCCACTGCAAGACTATATCTTATATCAGGGGATTCCCTTGTAATGGAGTGGTACTTATGTAACAGACTTCATGAAGAGCTGCTAAGTTATTGGTATTCCACTCGCATCTAATGTTATTTCCCAATGCTAAAAGGTGAACAAGAAGGTAAGAATACATTATTAGCCCTTTTAAAACCTTTATAATGAGGTTTGAAATATTTGTTCACTGGGCATATATTTGCACACAGTTACCAAGACTTATTAAGACTCCAAGGTGAAACTTAAGCAGCCCTCCCCTCCTACAGCAACTGTCGGGGCAGAGGCCACTAGGCACTGCCCCAGTTACTTCTTCAGATGCTTTAATGATCCCAGAAATAACACAGCTCTTTTTTGAGAAGTGGTGATATATTTCTGTTCTTCATTAACACCCTTACTGTGCCTGGCCAGCTCAGCCAAGGGTTCAGTGAGCCGGGGCGGGGGGAGGGGGGGGAGGGCGAAGGATGCAGAAAAGATAGACAAAGAGAATAAGCTGGGTCTAGGTGGATCCCCTGCGCCTGGCTGAGGCCATAGAGAGAGATCCAGACAGCAAGCTGAGCCTTTATTTTATAGCCAGAGGTGAACAAGGTAGTGGTCACCATTGTTACAATGTTCTTGTGAGTTTCACTTGTTTTGGCAGCACTTGCTGAACCTCCCACAGCCCATTAGCTACCCAGTTAGGATCTAGGGAGCTTCATAAGGTCAAGCTTAATTATGCTAAGAGGACTGTGCCCTCTAAGCTGGGACTAGTTTGTGGCTTTGCCAACAGGTCAGTCTGAGGCTTAACCCTATAGCCACTCCCTCCCTACACTTTACAGCCAATGAAAGGGTAATGGAAGTCACAAACACATGGGATGATTAACATCCTCAATGAATAGCCAATGGATGCCCACTTTCCTCCTTCATGGTGCCTGTCTACAAATGCTTACTTTAAAATAGAGAATCTAGATTTCTAACAAAGATAAATTCGCACCCAGAGTTAAGCAACTGTAATCATGATGCAAATACAACACATTCAGAAACCAGTTACTTTGCATTTTCTCTTTAAGCAGGTGGAACATACTTTAAAGGTAAATGAAGTGACTAGGAGTTCATTTCCCATTTTTAAGTTCTTAGGTCTACACAAGCCTGGTAAAAGGGTACTGAATGCCCAAGGTTTTTGAGATTAATTTTCTCAGCAAAAGAAAATCAAATATCCCACCTACTCTGTTATCAACCATAGGTAACAAAATGTGGATGACACAGAATTTTGTCTCGTGAAAAGACTATTGGGTTAATAAACATTTTTAATTGCCTAATAATCTCAATTGGACTGGACATAACGTAAGTATTTCCCCTCTGAGCTTAAGGGCATAAATAAAATGAACTGTATTGTCCAACCTCAACAAATGTTTTAAAAGCATGAGCTACAACTATATATAACCAAAGCCTGCTATGACACAGAAAATAAGGTTACTCTATTCCAGCGATTTTTTAACCGGTGTGCCACAAGAATTTTTAAAACATGCAATATCTGACTATTTAGTTGGGAGCACTGACCTCTTCTCCTCAAATAAAAAAAAAATGATAACAGCCAACACAACAATAGCAGTTGTGAATGAGTCTAAATTATACCTATTTTTTGTCAGATTGGCAAAAAATATATAATATTTTTGGTGTGCTACAGAATTTTAGTAATTAGTTTATGTGTGTCAGGAGATGAAAGAGGTTGAAAATCGCTGCTCTGTTCTAGTGACCATGTTCTCCATCGTTACTGCTACAAGCAGCTGCCGTTGGTCTGAACGTCTTCTCCACTTACAAGCTTAGGCAGAACCAGAAGCTGGTTGGACAAGAATGACCTCTGTCTCAGCAGGTTCTGCCTCTTGGCCCCAAGACTGCTACACACCTAACTGGTCTGTCTGCTGCCATGATCACATCGATACTAATAAAAGGGTAATATGCTAATTAGACCAGGTCAACCAGCCATCTTCCGGACATCCGAC
>NW_006294876.1:3682159-3687943 GCF_000327345.1 Myotis davidii | reverse complement strand
GCCGGTTTAGGCCCGATCCCTGTGGACATCCCCTAAGCCTTAGGGCCTAAGGGGTCCCCGAGTGGAGAGGGTGCAGGCTGGGCTGAGGGAACCCCCCTACCCTGTGCATGAATTTCATGCACCAGGCCACTAGTGTGTCTATAACATTTCTTCTGTCCATGTGGCCCACTGTTCATGTTCACTTGGAACAGCTGCACAGATTCAGTGCCACAAACCATCTTCAGCAGCATCTGTCCATCACACGTGAGTGGCAGCAAACCTGGATCAATGTGGGCAGGCTGACCACGTTCCAGGAACTCGCAGGCACAAGCTTGTCATCGGACAGGGCTCCGAGTGGCTGCTGGAGACCAGTTTGAGATTTGCCCCACACGGATTCCCTCTGTGCTGCTCGTGCCATGACAATCACAAGCATTTTGTGCTGAGTCCTTTTCCATTTTAACGTTTATAGGGTTTTCAACAGCAGTGTTTGGCATGCTTGTCTTCCCAATGAGGTGGTTATCTTTCAGCCTTAGTTTTTTCATCTGTAAGACAGAGATCACCCCGGCACCTACCTCACCAGGCTACAACTGGCATATTTTCTCAAAGTTCTAGCAGTCCAAGATCAAGGTGTCAGCAGGTTCGGTTTCCTCTGAGGCCTCTCCTTAGCTTATGGACGCCCACCTCCTTTCTGTATCCTCACATAGTCACCCTCAGTCTCTCGGTATCTGTGTCTTAATCTCCTCTTTTGATAAGAATTCGGATCATATTGGATTAGGGCCCACATGTTTGACCTCATTTGACCTTAACTACCTTTGTAAAGGTTCTTTCTCCCGAAACAGTCATAGTCCAAGGTACTAGGGGTTAGGATTTCAACATATAAATTTTGAGAGGACACAACAGATTATCTATATATTCAAAACCCTAATATATAAATAAACCAAATGGCAGAACAACTGAACAACCGAACAACTGGCCACTATGACGTGTGCTGACCAAAAGGGGGCGTGCACGGAACATGGTGGGCATCAGTTGCGGTGGGATAGTGGAGCAGGTGAGCAGAGGTGCCAAACCAAGGCAGAACGCCAGTAGCTGTCATGGGGCAAGCCTCTGGTGGTTACTGAAAATTCTTTGCTCCTGCATGCCACAGTCCCGCCTGGCGTTTGCACCTGCTCCCGGCGCCAACCCCACTCGCACCCCATGCCAGCACCGTCAGCAGGTGCAAGCAGTGGCTGCCGACCCCAATCATCCCTCAGGACTCCTCCACCTCCCCCTGTTCCTGAGGAGCGATAGGAGCCAGCAGCTGCCTCTGACACCCACTGCCAGTGCCCAGCACTGGTCCCGATCACTCTAAACCACCAGCAGGTGCAAGAAGTGGCTGCAGGCCCTGATTGCCCCTGAGGGCTTCTCCACCTCCCCCTACTCCTGAGGGGCAATCAGGGCAGCAGCCACCACTCACACCTGCTGACAGTGCCGACCCCACTTGCACCCGGTGCTGGCGCCAGCCCCAGCCCCAATCACTCCATGCCATCAGCGGGTGTGATCGGGGCCAGCACCATCAGTGCATGGGAGTGGCGGTCCAGGGGCTGCAGAGGGAGGGGCCTGATAGGGGGTATGGAAGATGGGCAGAGACCTGCCCCTGTGCCCATCGCAGCCTCATGGCCCACAGTTCCTTTCAAGGTGCACGAATTCATGCATTGAGCCCCTAGTAACACATAATAAGCACTTCTGCTGTGATATTTATCAAAACCTGCCTCGTTGGATATATCGATGGCTTTATTGCTAAATTATAAGTGCCGTGAGCTTACTGAAGGTCTTTCATCTTCCAGCTACAATCCTCAGCTACCGTTGCAGATCACCTCCTGCCTCCCTCCACACTGGCTTCCTTCCCACATCGACCACGGCCTCTGGTCCCCACAGGGATTATCCCTTCTAGCTGGAGAGCTCTGCCCTCCTCTGACCTCACTGCCTCTGCTGGCCCCTTCAGAGGCCCTATCCATAGCTGTCTTCCCCACCGGGCTATCAGCTATACACAAGCTCAAGGACTCTCATCTGTTTGTTCCCTGGCGTCTCCCCAGTCCTCAACACAGTTCCTGACACTTAGTCAACCCTCTTTCAGGGAACATCGCTAGAGTCAGCGATGACTGTTTCCTCGGCAGTGCCTCACTTTGTTTTATTGTAATGAACAATCACATGGACATTTCAGGACACCAATGCATCACAAACACTTTTACCCTTTTCCCCAAATGGACTAAACAAGGTTCAGAAGTGGCCCACACAATGTGTAGACCTCCAAGAGTAAGATCTGTTATTCTCCCCAGTGTCCAAGCATTCCAAGGTCTATAACCACTCCCACAGGAGTGGACACAGAGGGCTTTTCCCACACCCACAGCCGAGCCCTGTTGTCCAACCTACAAGCTGCTTCCAAAAAGGAAGACATTCTGACTCTTCACATTACCTGCCCAGGGGCAAAAAAGGTTGGCCCATGGGAATCTGATCATGATTCTATTACCCCACCTGGGGTCGGCACAATAATAGGCTTCCTCCAAATGGACTCAAAATATCCCAGGTTTACTGTTGAGTTGAAGCTCCTGGTTTTTATTCATGAACAAAGTAATGTGTGAGCAGTTGTTCCACCTTTTTTTTTTTTTTTTTTTTTGGCTGTTTGTTAAAAGTGAGGCTACAAAAAGTAAGCCAAAGGCAAACAAAGAAAAGTATAAACAAACAGCCACTGTGCTCAGTGCCAGAGAAGAGCTTAGCATGACTAAAGGAGAAAATGTAACAGGTAAACATCCTTCTAAAGTTTCCTGCACAGCAGGCACCAGTTCCTCGAAATATCCACACTCAGAGCAGCCTTTTTCTAATGCTGACACTGGCCTCAGGCCTGGGAGAAAAACAGGGTCCGTGGACTTCCCCGGGGAATTTCGAGTTCTGCATGGGTCTCAGCTCACAGAGGCAACGATCTGTGTGCTTCAGTATTTATTTGTTTCTCTTTTTTCTTAAATAATGTACCCACAGAAGTGCACATTTGCAGCACTGATGGTAAATTATTAT
Organism: Myotis davidii; assembly: GCF_000327345.1. NCBI lineage: Eukaryota > Metazoa > Chordata > Mammalia > Chiroptera > Vespertilionidae > Myotis > Myotis davidii. The sequence continues at coordinate 3,684,913 of NW_006294876.1, read as the reverse complement.
GGCTGCTAAAATCCTCTCCACATCACCCTGGGATTAGGGAAATTAACTGTCGTTGGCGAGGGTTAGGAAGACGATGCTGTATGGCAAACATACTTTGTTTCATTCTTGCTGCTCATCACCCTGACCTGGGCCTGCCCACTTACCTCCTTCTGTTCCCAATTTATGTAAAATAGGGCTGGTCACTTAGCTGGGGAGACACACGAGTTGTACAACAGTGTTTACATGGATGTGACCCAGTGCATGTGCGCATGCGCATGCACACACACACACACACAAACAGAAAATATTTACCAAAGGGTGCTAGGTTTTTCTCGGGAAAAGAAAGTTGTGTAAAAATTTAGGGGATATTATTCTTTACTAAGGGCCCAGTGCACAAAATTCGTGCACAGGTAGGGTCCCTAGATCTGGCTGGTGATCAGGGCTGATCAGGGCCTTCAGGATGCCAGCTGGGGCCTTCCTTAATTCTGCACCACCCCCTGGTGGTCAGCACACATCATAGCAAGCAGCCAAACTCCTGGTCAGTCAAACTCCCAAGGGATGTGTGTGTTTATAATTTATTATTAATATATTTTGTTTATATATTTATCATATGTATATTCATTATAGAAAATCATTAAATAAATAAAATCTGCTTTAATGCCACTAGCTAGAGATAATCAGTATCAATGTTTTGGTGTATGTCCTTTTATTGCTTCTGTTTTCTATATATATTTACATACCTTTTCTTTGTTTATAGAATTGGAACAATATTACTTTAGTGTCCTACTTTTCTCATATATTAATTGCGAACATTTTCCCATACTATTAAACAATATTTAATTATTTTTTTATGTTTGCAAATCCAGTAGATAAAAAGAGATATATCAATTAAATTCATTAGACATTTAATGTCCTACTGAAGTTAAACAAGAAACATTTGATCATTTTAAATTCTTTAACTTAAACCTGAACAAACCAAGGGAAAAGTAAAAGAAAAGAGTATAGCCCAGGGGCATGGCTCAGTGGTTGAGCACTGACCATGAACCAGGAGGTCCCGTTTCAATTCTCAATTAGGGCACATGCCTGGGTTGTGGGCTCAATCCCCAGTGTGGGGCATGCAGAAGGCAGCTGATCAATAATTCTCTCTCATCATTGATGTTTCTCTCCGAAATAAATAAAAAATTTTTTTTAAAAAAGAAAAGAACATAGCATTGAAATCTTAAAGCAAACATAATTAATAAACCATAAGAACATGGTATAAAGTTAATAGCCATGTTTTACAACTTTACAGGGTAAAACTTGATACATATATGTAGGATTATATAGTATGTGGGTTTTAAATTAAGACATGCAATCATCATTGGTTTACTGGTATTAGAAGTAGCAACTCCACCTGTCATTGCCAGGTCACTATCATCGTTGACAACAACAGGGAGAAAACACTAAAAAGGCTAAAAAGAACTAATGAGAATTGCCTTAATGCAACATAAAATAGATATGTTGGAAATTCCAAGTACTTATGAAATAAATTATATGAAAATAAGACATTAATGGGTCTACCTTAACAAGATGTTCACAAGACTAAAACAGCAAATTTTGAGCAAGATAAATATGCACAGAGATGAGGAAAAGGTTGAAGTATTGCTCATATAAACGATATACATGGCTCTTAATTAACAAAATATACATTTACTTTTATTAAGTCCGGACGGTGCACACTTTATTGATTGCTATAATCTTTGTAGCTATAGTTGCATAGCTATAGTGTTGCTAAGTGAAAAAATATAATATACAATGTCCCTTGAAGGTAAATACTGAAACAAATACCTGGATTTTTTTTCATTCCACAATATTCATGTTTAAGAAGGGAGTGAGAGCAAAACCAAATGAAGTGAAAGGTGACTTCCATGCTTTCAGAAGCTCCCAGGCGTTTCTCACCTGTTGTGCATGGAGGCACATGTAAAAGATAAGGAAACTGCCCGTGGGGCTTTCTCTGGGCACCATCTCTCTCCCTCTCTCCAAGGGAACTAAACATTTGCTTTTGTCCAAACCCAAGGGCTAACAAGAGCTAGAAACTGCCAACAAACTTGACACAAAAGCAGCCTGCGCCCCACCTGGATCTCTCCGATGCTCGCTAGGGCGCCATGGGTTGCTTGGGTCCACCTCGCTGACCCGCTGACCGCAGTGGCCTCTCCGCAGCCAGAGGAAGGGGAAACCAGCAAGCCCAACGGAAAGGGACGACCCTATCAAGTCCCTACCCTATCACTTTTGCACTTTTTAAAATATACTTTTATTGACTTCAGAGAGGAAGGCAGAAGGAGAGAGAGATAGAAACATCCATGATGAGGAAGAATCACTAATTGACTGCCTCCTGCAGCAACCCGGGCATGTGCCCTTGACCGGAATCGAACTTGGGACCCTTCAGTCCGCAAGGCCGATGCTCTAGCCACTGAGCCAGACCAGTAGGGCAACACTTTTGCACTTTTGTGGGTGCCCAGGGACATGACTGGCCACCACCCACTGAAAAAAAAAACAACCTGCAAAACTCAAAAGCAGCAACTCCAGCCCTACCAGCTCCTCAAACCGTTTCCACACCTGCCACGCCCTGAAGGTGAATCCCAGACAAGAAGCCCGACCCACTCTCGACCGCGTGGACCCCACGGAGCAGCCCAGCGGCTGCGCACGCGCCTTGGGGGCAGCAGGGCGTGGAAGCAGCAGGTTGGGAACCGGGACGGAGCACGCACAGTACCGGCTTGTCCATGACGCTGCGCCCCG
>NW_006294876.1:3653340-3682072 GCF_000327345.1 Myotis davidii | reverse complement strand
TATGCACTGTCCCGCTCGTGCGGCTGTTGGCGGCTTGCGTGGTTGCCTTGGCGACGAGCAATGCTCCGCCTGGACCGGACTCCCTCCTCCCACTCCTGCGCTAGGGCGCCTCCCAGGGTCCCCGCGCCCGCCCGCCCGCCTGGAGCCATTTGCACCGCAGCCCTTTGGGCGCCGGCCCGCAGAGCGCAACTTTGGGCCCTGAGCCCAGGTGCTGTTTCTTGACTGTTTTCTATCAGGTTTTTGTGAGTTCTCGGCGGAATGTGACTTCTAGCATCAGCCAAGTCCATTCGTTTGGAACTTGTTTGAATGTGGGATTTAGGCTTCTCTAGCTCCAGGAGAATCAAATCAAAATGGAATTGCCAATGTTTCAACTATAATATGCACGTCTTCTGACAGTCTTGACTCCTACTTAGGTTCCTCTCCTTGCTTCCTTGTCAGCTTAGAACTCAATGGAAAGGTTTAACCTTCCGTTTTAACCTGATGGTGACAAAGGTAATTTCCTAAATACTGTCTACCTGTCAGAACAACAGCTGCACTGGCACGTGTGAAGTTCCCAGGAACTTTGCCTTAAGACTTTCCAAAGGACAATATATATGTTTCATATCTACACACACACACACACACACACAAAGAGAGAGAGAGAGAGAGAGAGGGAGAGAGAGAGAGAGAGAGAGGAGAGAGAATTTTATTAACTGTTTTACTCCCATAATTTTGGGGGAATTTTTTGTTATCATAAATTGTGGGCTAGCAAGCATCAATAGACAGTGAAGGGATGATCAGTTCACAAATCAACATTACTTCAAGTTATAAAATTTGGCAATGGAAGACGTCACTGTTGTTGGTAACCCACCAACATTTCAACTTCATTCTTCTGTGCCTGTTTCTCATATGTATACAAGAAATGGTAAATATTTCCCAGGTCCCTTGCCGTTATAGGTGGCCATGTGACATGGCTGTGGCTGATGAACCACAGATGGCAGTCTACAAGGGCTCCCGGGAATGCACTTTCCTCATAAAAGACAGATTCCGCTTCATACTTTCTGGAACGAGACCGTGATGCCTGGAGTTGTTGCCGCTCTGGAAACATATTATAAAAACACAGCCATATCATGGCTGTTCTAGTACAGTCCTGCCTGAACCAAGTGCCATGGGCTGCATGGCTTACAAACAACAGAAATATTTTTCGTATGATTCTAGAGGCTGGAAGTCCGAGATCAGGCGCCAGCATAATCTCACTCCGGTGAGGGCTCTCTTCCAAGTCAGACTGCTGACTATTCACTACCTCCTCCAATGGGCAAGAGATCTACCTAGCTTCCTGGCCTCTTCTATCAGGGCGCTAATCCCGGGAGTAGCGGGAAGGATTAAAAATGGCTGTGGAGTAAGTGGATGCTGCACAGACATGCTCCTAGGACCAAACTGGAATTACAACTAAAATACAGGAAAACTTCCTGAATAATCAACAGAAGATTCCGTAGAGAGAACCCTGATAACCGAGGACCAAAAGTGGAGACCGCATAGAGACGGGTAGGAGGGGTCGAGGCACAAAAGGGCTGGCCGGGCTGTGACAGACAGCAACTGAAGTTCCGGAGAGATCAGCTGGGAGGGGTTCCCACTGAGAACCCAAAAGTCTAATCCCCACGCTGGGCCCCCCAGCAGAGAGCACCAGAACTGAGAAGGGTACCCATATAACGCCTGACTGTGAAAAGCAGCAGAGGTGCTGTTGGCAGGGAGAGGAAGCTGGAAATTCAGGCTCCCTCTTCAAGGACCAATGCACAAAATTCCCTGTCAAGCCACCCACCTTGTGCTTCGGCAGAGGGAGGGCAGAGTAGACTGGAGTTGAGTGCAGAAGCCAGGATCAGGGGCTCAGGAGTTAGAGCTCAGAAGGCAGACACCCGGTTTCCTGTGCTGAGACATTTCTTCATGCTGGGGAGGCCGTCTTCCTCACACAGGCATTAGCTAAAAAGGCAGTTTTGCCTGGGGGTAAGACAGCTGATCCGCTCTATTGGAAAACACCTTAAGCCCATTAAGAGACTGAGAATAACAATTAGCCTCCAGGCAAAAGTAATAGCTCCACCCTGTTGAAAAGAACTCTTGCCACACCTGTGGACGATTGCCTGAGGGGAACTCAAGACAAAATCCTATGGGTCTGTAGATAGAGGGGTCTCTGGAGGGTTTGAATCTTTGCCTGATCTAACTAGTCAGAAACAGAGTTTGAGAGGCATAGCAGATCTACCTAATACATAGTCACAAACCCAAACAGGCAGCCCAAATGAGGAGGCAAAGAAACAACCCCCAAAAGAAAGAACAAGAGAATTGTCCAGAAGAAGAGATAAATGAAATGGGGACAAGAAATGTATCTGATACGGAGTTCAGAATAATGATGGTAAAGATGCTCAACAGCATGAAAAAAGATAGAGTAACTATGAAAACAGAAATAAAGAATGACATAGCACAAATAAAGAACACATTGGAAGGAATACACAGCAGATTAGGGGAAGCCGAAGATAGAATCAGTGAATTAGAATAGAGAGTTGAAAATATCACTCAATCAGAGAACCAAAAAGAAAAAAAACAGCAGTTCTATCTGCTGACTTCTCTGGATAGATCTTCCAGACAAAAACTTCACCAGGAAACAGTGATTCTTAAAGGACACACTAGATTAGATGGACTTAGTTGACATTTATAGAACAATTCACCCCAAAAATGCAGAATATACATTCTTCTCAAGTGCACATGGATCATTCACGAAGATAGGCCACATGTTAGGACACAAAACAAGTCTCTCCAAGTTCAAGGAGATTGAAATTATATTAAGCATCTTCTCAGATCACAGTGGAATGAAAAACCTGCTTTGAAAGAGCTTAACTTTTTAAAATTGGGCACCCACTATGCTACTTTTAATTTCTCCTTCCTTTCTCATGCAATTCCTCTATTTACTAGCATTTCCAAATTTAATGAGGTACAGCCTCATGTTAATGTTTTTAAGGTGAGTTAAAGAATGGGGCAATATCGAATGTATGCCCCCCCCCCAAAAAAAAGGAAAAGAAAAAGAATGTTTGGAAAGGCTATAGGGCAGCTCAGAATAGCTGAGAATGTTGGACAGTGAGGCTTAGAAAATGGCCAGGAGGATCTATCAGTAGCAGCCAGGCCAGGGACAGGTCAGACACCTGCCACAAAAGCAGCCTGTTTGAGGATGCTGCTGCCTCCCGGGCTGACTGATGGGAGAACATATTTGGCAATGATACATCTGATAAAGGGTTAATATCCAAAATATATAAGGGAATCATGCAACTTAACAAGGAAGACAAACAATCCAATTTTAAAAACGGGCAAACGACCTAAATAGACACTTCTCCAAAGAGGACATACAGATGGCCAAGAGTCATATGAAAAAATGCTCAACGTCACTGATTATCAGAGAGATGTCAATTAAAATGACAATGCAGTACCATCTCACACCTGTCAGAATGGCTACCATCAACAACTCAACAAATGACAAGTGCTGGCAAGGATGTGGAGAAAAGAGAACCCTAGTACACTGCTGGTGGGAATGCAGACTGGTGCAGCCATTATGGAAAACAGTATGAAGTGCCCTCAAAAAATTAAATATGGAACTCCCATTTGACCCAGTGATCCCACTTCTAGGAATATATCCTAAGAAACCTGAAATACAAATCAGAAAGAATATAATGCATTCCTATGCAAAAGAAGAATCTCTTACTCTTCAAGACAGCATGGAAGGACCTGGAGAGTATCATGCTAGTGAAATAAGACAGTGAGAGAAAGACAAGTATCACATGATCTCACTCATAAGTGAAATCTAAGTAACAAAATAAAGTGATGAACAGAGTGAATCCAGAGACTGGAAGCATGGAACAGAGTGCGGAATCTTGGAGGGGGGATGTTTGGGGGGTGGGTAGGAGGTAATCAACCAAGGACCTGGTATGCATATATGCATGGCCCATGAACACAGACAATGGGGCGGTGAGGTCCTGGGGCAGGCAGTGGGGGCAGTCTGGAGGGTTTCAATGGGGGAAAAAGGGAGACATATGTAACACTTTCAACAATAAAGAATTTTTTAAATAAAGGCACTAATCCCATTTATAAGGGCTCCACCCTCATGACCTTCCCAAAGGCCCCATCTCCTAATACCATCGCACTGGGATTAGAGTTTCAACATTTGAATTTGGTGGGGGAGGGGAGGGGGACACAAATACTCAGTTCATTGTAATGACCATGAGGGAAAAGCCCCTTAAATTACAAAAATACTAGCTTTAATATAGTGGTTCTCAACCTTCCTAATGCCGCAACCCTTTAATACAGTTCTTCATGTTGTGGTGACCCTCAATTTCATTGTTACAAATTGAACATAATTAAAGCATAGTGATTAATCACAAAACAATATGTAACTATATATGTGTTTTCCGATAGTCTTAGGCGACCCCTGTGAAAGGGTCGTTTGACCCCCAAAGGGGTCGCGACCCACAGGTTGAGAACCGCTGCTTTGCAGGTAGGGGATGAGAAGGATTACATGCCCTCGGATGCTGAACAGGGATATGTCCCATGGAGTAAGATGATCTGAACAAAGCCTCCAGGCACAGGTGGATGTCCGTCTTGCTGGAGGCAAGGTGCCTGGCAGGCAGCCAGCCTTGGGCTGCTTTTGTTTCATGGTAATGAGAAGGGCTGCAGGCACGGCTCCTCTCCACAGGCATCATTGAGAGATGCTCTTTTAAGAATCCGTGGTGGGTGTAGACCAAGCCACTCTGGGTAGATGCCCTTTTTCCCTCTGTCCCTCCATGTTCCATGAGGCCTAAGTGTTAGGGGCCCCGCAGACACTTCTCTGCCTGCCCCTCCTGGTCTCCCTCAGCTCTTCCCCCCTCCCCCTCAGTATCAGCCAGGTGTTCCAGCATGACTGCTCCTTGGCATCTAGGCTACACCGTCATGCTGGCTTCCACAGAGGGGTGGCACAGAAGGCACTTAGTGGACCTTTGTCCTTTTGGAGTGATCCTATAAAATCCCCTTCCTATCATTGGAGGATTTTCCACCCAGCAGAGCCTTCCTTCTGCTGTAGAAACAAAAGTACCAAATATTCTCCCAGACCCCTTTACTGCTAGGGCACCGGCATGTGCCTCAGATGCGACCAATCAAATGCACCCACCTTGGACTTGAACACGGGCCGGTAGAGAATGCACTCTGGCAGAGGGTGGCAGCAGCGACCCTGCACTGAATTTCCCAGGCAGTCATGGCTGCAAAGGCCTCCTACGCTGTGCGTCCAGCAGTCAGCCCTGGAGGCAGCAGCATCCTCAAACAGGCTGCTTTTGTGGCAGGTGTCTGACCTGTCCCTGGACTGGCTGCTGCTGATAGATCCTCCTGGCCATTTTCCAAGCCTCACTGTCCAACATTCTCAGCTATTCTGAGCTACCCTAATAGCCTTTCAATACATTCTTCTTCTTTTCCTTTTTTTTGGGGGGGTGGGGGGGAGGGTGAGGGTATACATTCGATACTGCCCCATTCTTTAAGTCGCCTAAAAACCATTAACATGAGGCTGTACCTCATTAAATTTGGAAATGCTAGTAAATAGAGGAATTGCATGAGAAAGGAAGGAGAGATTAAAAGTAGCATAGTGGGTGCCCAATTTTAAAAAGTAAGTTCTTCAAAAGGAGGGTTTTCATAGGGAAGAGAGAGCTGAGTGCTGCTTCCTTGCCTTCTTGACTAGTTTCAGAGGTTTAGCAGTCAGAGTTCTACTAGAGAAACACAACCAGTAGGGTGTGTGTGTGTGTGAGTGTGTGTGTGTGTGTGTGTGTGTGTGTGTGTATGTGTGTGTAAAGAGAGAGAGAGGCCTATTTCAAGGAACGAGAGAGAGAGAGAGAGAGGCCTATTTCAAGGAACTGGCTTCAGCACTGTGGGGCTGGCAGGTCTGAAATCCTTAGGGCAGATTGTCAGGAGACAAGTTGGAAACGCCTGGGCAGGAGCTGAAGCCGCAGCCACAGGCAGAATTTTTTCTTCCTCAGGAAACCTCAGTTTCACTCTTAAGGCCTTTCAACCATTACCAGTTACTCAGCAGCAATCTGATGCAAAACGAACCCTAGAGTGCCATTATTTGCAAAATTTTAGAAATACAAATATTTTTATAATTAACACTTAGACTTTACACCAAAAATAAAATTTTATAACATAGAAAGCCCAGCACACCGGATGAATGCTTTTTTTTTTAATCTTTTTGAGAAAATATCAGATTGCCACAAAAGAATCAAATAAAATTGTGTGCACTAGAAAATAAACAAAAAAGACATTTCCATTGTACTTTATAGAATAACAGTTCACCAAAATATAGGATGGGACAAAAGTAGGTTTGCTGTTGTTCATATGGAAAATAATACAACAATAAATAATAATGCAAGAATAAAGTCTGTTTTGTGTACTCACAACTGAAAACCTACTTTTGCTCCACCCTGTATTTCTATCTAAGAATGGAAAATATAGGGTACTACCTGCAAAGAGTGTATAGACCTCAATATCTAATACTACTAAAATGTAACAGGTAACTTGGGGTGTGCAGTTACAATAAGTGTTAAATGCTAGCATTTAAATATATATATATGAAGACTATATTTATTTTTTGCCAACATACAATGTTATAATAACATAATAAGGCTTCACAGAAAAGGTTTACATTTTTATCAAAACAACATTTTCTACCAATAGCTTAAAACATATGGCCAATTCATTGAATATTTGAAAAAAATAATGATGAGAAATAAAAATGGTATAAATGCATGAAGGGTTCCTTGTTATTTAAATTGCTTCTACATTGTGTATTTCATTTTAGACCTTCAGGTATGAGATCAGATGATCAAAACCAAATGCAATACTCTATCAAAGAAACAGCTGCTTTCTGGCACTTGGATGACCTTACTAATAATTTTTAACATTGAATTGTTAAAGCATATTCTCGGCCAAATTGCAGAGAGCATGTGTCAAAGTTGTATTTCAAATTTTCCACAGGAGCAGAGCCAGTCAATTCAAAAGTATCCCTTCTGCTAGAGATATTTATAGAAAGAAGAAAAAAAGGAACTGTTAAGAAAATTTTTTGAAAACTGGAAATAAAAATGAAAGCAGCACATGTGACCTTTCCATCTTTGAGTGAAGAATCATTTAATAACGGCTGCTCAGGGATTGTTTAATTCTTCAGGAAATGCACCTGTGTTTGAATTATTACCATTGATTAAAAGTGCAGACTCAGAAGTTACAGTTTAACTAGTAGATTTCTGTCTAGTGAAAGTGAAATGACTTCTGTCTGGGAGAAGTTACCATTTTATTGTCACGTAGAACATTGGCCAGTTTTGTATCTGACTTTGCATTCTTAACTCAGCCATCTTCCATGCATGATACTTAGCATTTTCTAGCATTTTAAACTAGCTGGCTCTCTCATGAATGAATTAAATTCCAATTGACACATCCTGTTTTATATGTATACTACAGGCTCGGTGCATGAAATTTGTGCACTGGTAGGGTCCTTAGGCCTGGCCAGTGATCAGGGCCAATCAGGTTCCCCGCCTCCGGGCCTCCCTGCCTCCCACTTCCCTTGTTCCCTCAGCACCCCACCGCTGCTGCTGGTCACCCACCATGGTCACCCACCATGTTCCGCACCGCCCCCTGGTGGTCAGCACACATAATAACAAATGATTGATCTACTGGTCTCCCTGTTGAACTCCTGAGGGGACAATTTGCATATTAGTCTTTTATTATATAGGATAAGAATCATGCTTTTCAATTTTAAATTATCTATAATAATAAAAGCATAATACGCAAATCGACTGAACGGCTGAACAGCAGAACGACCTTCCGCGACGCAAATCTATGACACCCACTGGCACCAGGCCAGCCAAGGTGGGTGCAATGCGATTGATCGGGGCCCCGCCATCACCCCATGATCACCCCACAGAAGGAGGCCCAGGCCACCAACCAGTGGCGGGCGGCAGTGGGTGGGCGGGGCCTCCCTCTGCAGGGCGCTATCATTGCCCCAAAGCGGGAGGCCCAGGCTACCCGCTGGCGGTGCAGAAACACCTTTTTAACAGTAATTCAATTACAAAGTTAGACCTCAAGAGAAAGACTTAAGCCATATATAAAGACTTAAACAAAAATAATGTTTCACTTTAGTGTAATTTTAAAAACTTAAATGAACCAAATCTTCGGCCACTTGTCATTACAACTATTGGGAAAACCGCTGGTTAGCCTTTTGAGTTTTGCTCACTAGGGCAAGAATGATGAGATTTTAGGGAAACCCACCGAGCGTAGGTAAACATGGGAACAGACCCCCCTCAAGACACTAGACATACAAAGTCTCATACCTAGTTCAGACTCCACGAAGCTGGAGGTTTGTAATAACACAAACAAGGGCTAGGCTACGGTGTGTCTTTTTATTATTTGTAAAGAAGGAATTTGCTCAGTAAATGAATTTGTACACAAAATTTACCTGAGGCGGGAACAGTTTAGCCTGTTGAATCCTTCTGTAAGCAATTACAGTTTGCAAATATTTGCAAGCACTCCAGAGAACTATGTATTCATAAATCATTGATACATTAATTGGAAAGCATTCTTATATGTTTGTCAAATATGATTCCCTCGGGACTTCTGCTAAGAAATGCTTTGCTATCCTGAGCCTAATTGCTGTATATATTTAAAAGTAATCAGCATTGTACTTCTTTTTTTTTTACATGCTGACTTCCATTCTTTTGTCTGAATTAGTGAGAAATAGGGGTGTGTGTGTGTGTGTGTGTGTGTGTGTGAGAGAGAGAGAGAGAGAGAGAGAGAGGGAGAGAATATTTGGCAATCTCTCTCCATTTTTCCTTATCTGAATTGCCCTTTCCCTTCCCAGTAATTGGACAGGAGTGAGGACGGAGTACCCAGCTGAGTGGGCCAGGACAGGGCCAGGAGCTGGTGAGGTGCTCTAGACCTGGAGTCCAAGAGCATTCGAATAAAGGAGGAGCATAACTCAAAAGTGTAGAAAAGCTAACGTTTACAAAGACCACAGAGGGAAAGTTAGAGTTAGTCCTAAGGAATTCTAGGAGCTCTTGACCACTACCTAAAAAGATATCTCAGGCACAATTTAAATAAATAAATGTTGGAATAGAAATTCTGTAAGCGACCAAACAATGAAAAAAGTGCAATAAAATTCTTCCCTCCTGTTAACTCCTAGCTTACCTTTAGGGCAGGTTTAAGAAGGTTGAATTCAAGCAACCAAGACCTTGTTTGTGCTTGAAATGTTTAAGCAGCTGAAAGGAGAAATAGGCCAGCCAAGCACCAATTAACATGCTCAACTCCATCCTGTTTAATCTCAACCACATCTCTCCTTGGTAGTGTTGAAAAAAGGGTAGCTAAACATTTTTTCCTTTTTATTTTTAATTTATCCTATTTATTTCCTTTTATTTCTTTTTTAAAAAAATATATTTTATTGATTTTTTTACAGAGAGGAAGGGAGAGGGATAGAGAATTAGAAACATCAATCAGCTGCCTCCTGCACACCTCCTACTGGGGATGTGCCCATAGCCAAGGTACATGCTCTTTCGCAGAATCGAACCCGGGACCTTTCAGTCCGCAGGCTGACACTCTATCTACTGAGCCAAACCGGTTAGGGCTCCTTTTTATTTCTTAATGTCATAAATATATAAAACCCCCCTTTAAAATTTCTCAAAACAATCATTTATTGAATGAAGCCAATATTTGGGAACATTTATTGCAGGGAGTTAGCATACAATGCTCTTTTTAGTTTTCACTTTTTCATAATGTGCATTCATTTTCCTCTAAACCATCACTAATGTGGCTGTGCATATTTTACATGTATCATAAATAGTGAGAGTCAAAATCCTGGGGAAGGTATCGACCTGGTTCAAGTTAAATAAAGAATCCTCCATTTTCAGGTTCATTATAGAAATTCCGTGATTATGTCACTCTTTTTAAAACTAGCTTTCATTAAATGGATTTTTAAAGAGTTTTTAGTTCTAAGAAACATGTCTCTGTGTCCGCCAATAACAATTTCATTAACCTAAAAGGTATATGTCCCTTAAAATGTGGCAAGACCTATTTCCAAAATTCTACGGGCAGAAGGTTCCAGAATGTGCATACCAGCTTCTCAATTTACTACAGCATTATTTCAGTTTGTGTAAAAGGTTGTGCCAAAAAAGGAAATTTAATGCTCAAGCTACTTTGAGTGTGCATATTTTAACTCCATGTGATTTAACATTCTGAGAAGCACAGATGGTTGATCAAGCGCAAGAATTGTGATGGATGGAAGATCACACATGAACGCTAAGCCCAATTACAAATATCAGATACCACTTAGATTAGCATTCACTGTGTTGTTGTTTTGGTTATTGTGCAACAAGAAGTTAATGGTGATGATATTACAGTTCAATAATACATCCATCCATTTTATGAAAGACTCACCCTCTCAACTTTCTTTCCTTTTGGCAGAGTTTAATAGCCTACGGTGTGAGAAATCCAGTAGCATCTCCCCAGTCATGTTAGAGGCCTTTCCGAGATTCTTTATGATATTGTGGTTTATAAAAAAAATAGATATTTGGAATTCATTTCTAAAATTTGTGGATTTTTCTGTGATTAGAGCAATATAGGTGTCTTTGATATGTTATTGTGATAATTTTGGGAAAACTTCTAAGGATGAAGACTGGTTTCCAGGAGAACCAACCATGTGACCAGAGGGTTGAGATTTTCACTCCCAACTCATGACCTCCAGGGAGGGGAGACAGACTAGAGCAGGGGTCCTCAAACTTTTTAAACAGGGGGCCAGTTCACTGTCCCTCAGACCGTTGGAGGGCCAGACTATAGTTTTTTAAAAAAACTATGAACAAATTCCTATGCACACTGCACATATCTTATTTTGAGTAAAAAAACAAAATGGGAAAAAATACAATATTTCTATTTGCATGTGGCCCGCGGGCCGTAGTTTGAGGACCCCTGGCCTAGAGAACAAATTCAATCGCCAATGGCCAAGGGCTTAATCAACCACCCCTATTAATGAAGCCTCCATCAAAACCCAAAGGATGGGGTTTGAAAAGCTACCTGGTTTGTGACCATGTAGAAATTTGGGGAGAATAATGCTTCTGGAGAGGGCATGGAAGTTTCTTGCCCTTTCCCCATACCTTGCCCTATGTATCTCTTCTACCTGGCTATCCCTGAGTCATATGCTTTCATAATAAACTAGTAATATAGTAAGTAAAATGATTCTGAGTTCTGTGAGCTGCTTTAGCAAATTAACCAAGCCCAGGAAGAGGGTCTTTGGAACTCCCAATCTATAGCCAATGGGTCAGAAGCACGGGCTATAACTTGAACTTCCAATTGGCATCTAAGGAGTGGGGTGCTGAGGTGGGGAGCAGTCTTGTTGGGACTGAGACCTTAACCTGTGGGATTTGACACTATCTCCAGGTAGAGTTAGAGTTAGGGTTGAGTTGAATTGTAGGATACCCAACTGGTGTCAGAGAATTGCCTGGTGTGTGTGGGGGGGGTCGGGGGGGGTAAGAGGTTGGGGAAGGGGGGTGTCAACACACTGAAATTAGAGTCAGAATCAATAGCCCCTTCCACATTGGGTCTGGCAATATGATAATTAGTCAATAAAGCCATGACCAGCTCCTTGCAGTTAGGTTGCCCAGTTACCTTCTCTCCTTTCTGGACATTCTACCTCCTTTTTACATCTTGTCTGTTACACTCCCACTCTATGGATACAGCCCATCTGTAGGTTCAGCCCTTTCCAGACCTTGAAATCACCAGGAGAACTAGAAGGAGCCCCAGACCAACACTTACCCTCACCCTGCTCAGTCTCCACCCTTGTTCTAGACAGGGGCATTCTCTCTACTCCACTGAGTGCATTATCTAGTTTTGTGCAGTCCCTACCCTGATAGGCAAGGATCCTCCCTTGCTCCTTCAGGCACTTGAGGAATTGGGCCTTAGTATGTCTACAACAGGAGAACGTTGGAACTACACAATGGTTTGCATGTATGTTCTGAGCCTATAAAGTGAGTAAACAAAATTTACTGTCAAAATTCTTCTATTTTCTATTTCCTAGGAGATACCTTTCAAAAGAAAATTATTCTTTCTTAACTTCTGAACAGAGTACTGTCCATGAGTCCCTGGCTCCAGAATTTTTTTGGACACCTATTACACATCAGAAACTAAAATGTGTAGGCAATGGTTTATAAGGCCAGTAAGACACATATTGCTTCTACTCTCTAAAACCCAATAGTCAACTAATAAATATAATATAGTGAAACTCTTAAATAATAGCAGTATGTATGTGCAAGGTGTATGGATCAAGGAAAATAGTGAAAAGAACATTTGCAAATGACCAGTTATTATGAACACATCTATGTGACTGTAGGTAATGTTGGAACATGTGTATCTGTTGGGAGGAAATTGTGTTACTCTGGATGGGTAGGCAGTACATTATACAATGAATGAGTAAACACATGAACAAATGAGTCAATTCTACTTTATAGCACATGGGATGCTGTTCCTCCCATTTTAAGTTCATTTACTGGAGTAACCTCCCACTCTATGTTCTTTTTCAATGACCCAGGCATGGAGATTTTGGTTCCCAGTGTCAGAACAGAAATTACTGCATCTGATATAAAATAAGAGGAATTATTTCATTCTCTATCTACATCCTCCCACAATCCTTTAGGCCCATCACTTTTGTCAGCCCTTTTGTTTCTGTGTGTCTCACCACTGTTTCTGAACTTCTAACCCCCTTACTGCCTGGTACTCTCATTTGGCCACTTTTTTATCTTCTCTTTTTTATTGTCAGTGCTTATATTTTTATCTTTATTGTTGAAAGTATCACATCCGTCCCCTTTTTTTGTCTTCTTGATAAGATTGTAAAATTATAGAGAACATATTTTGTCTTCATGCATTGTACATTGAAGGCTCTCCCAAAAAACATGTGTAAGAAGAGGGAAGATAAAGAGACAGAGAGGACATATGAAAAGATGCTCAACATCATTAGTCACTAATTAAAGGCAAGTCAAAACTACAATAAGGCAACACTTTGCATTAGGATGACTAAAATAAAATCAAAAGACATATAATAACAGGTGTTGGTAAGGATGTGGAGAAATTAGGACTCTCATTCATTGCTGGTGGGAATGTAAAATGGTGCAACTACTTTAAGTACCAGTCTGGTAGGTCAAAATGCTAAACATAGATGTAACATATGACCCAGCTATTCTACTCTTAAGCATGAATCCAAGAGAATGAAAAGATATGCTCAAATTAAAGCATGAACACAAATGTTCATAGCAGCATTATTCATAATAGGCAACTGTGCAAAAAACCTCAACTGCTGAATGACATCCCATTGTATGGAAATACCACACGATCCATTCAAATGATGAATGGAAAACAAAGTACAGTATATACACACAATGGAATATTATTTGGCATTAAATAGGAATGAAGTACTGGTAGATATTAAACTATGGATGAACCTTGAAAATATAATGCTAAGTATAAGAAGCCAATCACAATAGACAAAAGATCATATGATTCCATTTATGTGAAATGTCCAGAATAGGCAAATCCATAGAGACAGAAAGCTGATTATTTAGCTGGGGAGGAAGAGAGGGAATGGAGAATGACTCCTAATGGGAAGAGTTGTCTCTCTGGAGTGTTGAAAACATTCTAAAATTAAATTTTGGTGATAACTACACATGAATATACTAAAACCCCACGAATATACTAAAAATCATCGAACTGAATACTTTAAGTGGGTGGATTTCATGGTACATGAAATATAAATATTAATAAAGCTGTAAAATAAAGAGAAGGTAATGTTTCATGTGACTTAAGGTCAAATTAATTAGACACGCTCTTGAATGTAAATATTAACATGATGAAATCTACCTCATACTAGCAGCACTTGTAAAGGCAACAAATGTCCTTGTTTTGCCCATCCTGGGAATTAGAGATATGAATTTTATAGGAGTGAGCCACCCAATTCAGAAAATTATCCATAACAATACTTATGGACTTGGTAAGAATGACTGAATTCATGCCATGGATGAAAACTAAATGTAGTTTACAATATAGTTGACTTAAGAATAATTATACACCCCAAACGATAATGATATAGAGTAGGAGGAAATGAACTAGAGTTAGTAATTTCTGACTTCCCCACCAGGAACAATGTGAGGTAAGAAAATGTTTTCCGTGCTGACCCAGCCAGATTTTTCATTGTCCTGATTCATGTTGCTTCTAGCAGGTGTTTCTGGGCATCCCATAGCTCTCTTGCCTCAGTTTGGTCAGTTCTCAGATGTCACTTTCTGGTGGCAGAGTCCCTATTATTTGCAGAAATTTCTCATCCTCTACTCAAACATTACTTATCCTCCAGGACTTAATCAGTGGCATGTCTAAAATAATATAAACCCCTAAAAGACCTATGGAAATTTTCTTACTGGCCCCCAAATGGCTTCTGTTTGTCTGTAGGCACAGGCTCGACCATGAGTGGCAACAGCACTCCCATCTGTCCTTGGAGGTTCTGCATTCTACCCCATGTTGAAGCCTGTAATATTCCTCTCCATTGGGCAAGAAGAGTGATTTAGTTCAACCTGCCTCGGAATCTGTGTTTGGTGCCTCCTTTCAGAGGTTCTTGGAAAAACACTAACAGAGATTGAGCTTGGATAGTAACTGCTTGGGTTGCCTTCTAGTACTTGGGATAGAGGACACGATTGGGTGTAGTATGGGCTTCCTTTTTCCTCCTTCCTCTCATCCTCTCTGCTTCCTAACGCCATTCTTTCCGGGCTCTTGGTTCTCCAGAGCCATCACATTTGCCCAGGGCTCCCCACGTGATGAGGTCCTAAGTGGGGAATTCACCTCCTAAATTTTGCCTCAAGCCTTTAGGGCAGAAGCAGAGAACTGGGCACAGACTTATTAGGAGGAAGGAAGGGGAGTGTATGCCAGAACACTTACTAGGGCAATAATAAGTAGACTGAAGGGTAGAGGTCAAGACAGCAGATTCTGCTCTGTAACTGCCGAAATGCTGATGGCAAAAAAATTTTAACTGAGCTGAGTGGTTGCACTACAGATTTACGTTTCCCATCTCACAGCTGGGCTCTGAATGCTTCGTGACAGTCATTTTCCTAATCACTACATGATTTCCTTCCCGCCCCTTTCTGCAGCTGCTACCAGCCTTCGCCACGTCTCTCAGCTCCCCACCTCCACTCCTACCCCCATCTCTCCCCACAGTGGATTCACCTTCAGTGAAAAGGAACACTACGAGCTGCAGCCTCCATCAGCATCCCTTCCTTCAGCTCAAAATCCCTTTCTCTGCTCTGGCTCAGGTCACCCTCTCTGCTTCTGGTGTCTCTCAGGGAAGAGTCCTGAACACCACTGAGGATCAGCCCTCCGCCTCTTATAGGATAAATAGGCCAATGCATGGCCAGGGACTTGAGTCCTGACACCACCCCTTCCCAGCTTTGCAGACTCGGGCAAGGGCTAACAACCTCTCTGTGCTTCAGTTTCAACATCTATAAAATTGGGGTAATAAGATTGCCTGTCTTATAGAGCAATTGAAAAACTTTCATTGGTTTCATTTATCTGGGTAAAGAATTTGAGGCCATGCCTGGCACATAACTCCTATGTAAGTGTTCACTATTATTATCATTGTATACCAACATGAATGCACGTGATATGAATGTGCATTATATTGCATACATAATCAATGTGTAGTAATTACTAATGTATATTAATATCAATAGTAGTTAGCAGTGTCCTACTGCATACCTACCTCTCTGGCCTTCTCCTCCCCAATCCTCTTATGAGTTTCTCTTCCATTGCTCATCCCCAAAATATTAGACCTTTCCTTCTCTTTCTCCACCTACTCCCTGCATGGTCCCATGTGTTCCCATCACTTCAATTTCCCTTTGTTTTTGCAGTTGTTATGGGTTGAATTGTATTCCCCAAAAAGATGTGTTCAAGACCTAACCCTCTATAGGTGTACATGGGACCCTATTTGGAAACACAGTATTTGCACATGTCATCAAGATAAGATAAGATAAGAAGATAAGATAAGATAAGATAAGATAAGATCATATTGGATGAGGGTGGGCCCTTAAATCTGGTGACTAGTGGACTTAGAAAAGAGAAGGATTTGGAGGTACGTACCTGGGGAAGAACAGTGTGTGAAGACAGAAGCAGAGAACAGAGTCATGCATTACAGGGCAGGCCTCCAGGGTATTCCGGCAACACCAGGACCTCAGAGACTGTCATGGAACAGCTTCTTTCTCAGAGCGTGCAGGGCCCTGCTGACACCGTGATTTCAGACTTCCCCAGGGCTCCCCACAGATCTTGGAAAGGAATTTCCTTTGCTTTAACCCACCCATTCTGTGGTCATCTATTACATCAGCCCTATACGGAGAAGACAGGAAGCATCTCCAGCTTCACTGTCCAGTATGGTATCCACTAGCCTTACATGGCTACTGAGCACTTTGAATGTGCCTAGTATGACTGAAGAACTGCATTTAAACTTTTATTTCCTTTTAATTGATTTAGAGTTAAATAGTGGCTAATGGCTACTATCTTGGACATGCAGCTCTAGATGGATGTATTAACTGCCTGCAGGCAAGTTCCTCCTGGATATTGCATAAAAGACTCAACATGTTCACACAGTATCTTCCCCTCAAAGCCGCTCCTCCTCCTCTCTCAGAAAACATGCTTCTTTCACCACCCAAACTGTAGGTGTCCTTTTTGGCTCCCCTTCTCCCTTGGCTCCACATGCAGCAAGTCACCAAGTCTACCTCCTAAATATTTCCATTCCTAGGATCATGCCATGTAACTTGGCCAGTAGAGTGGGTCCGGATCTGGCCCCTCCCTGGCCATGCCCATTTCATCTCTAAGCCCAGTTTTGTGCTCTCTCTTGCAATTCTCCTCCTCATCAAATCCCTTGTCCTGACTAAATTATTTTAGGGCTCATCTTCTCCTCCAGGGAGCCCTCACTGGAACCCGAAAACTAGATTATATGCCTTTTACGTGCTCTTATAATGCTGAACTAGCCTACTGCAGGAGGGTTAATGCTGTATTGAAGTGACCCCCTTTGCCTTGTCTGTCTACCCATTACCAGCTGTATCTACAGGACAGCACCATACCTGGCATACAGTAGGCACCCAATAAATATTTGAGGAATGAATGAGTGAGTGATGAATGAGCGAGTGAATGAATGAATTAATGAAAACAACTAAACTGTACAGGTTATCAGGAAAAAACTGTTAGCATTGTGGCTAATTATGGATACAAGAAAAAAGGTAGAATAGATTACAAATCTGCTTTGGTGGCATTCAGTGATACTAATTACAGTTATTTATGTGAAATTTTACTTCTTATGCCTAATTACCATGCAGTAAAAGCAAGGATTATGTATATCAGTAGATGTGTCATTTCAACTTGGTTGGGTTTTATTACATTATAATAGTGAATTATGCACATATGCTTAAACTATATAAATTATTGTAGATGTAGTTGGTTTTCTGTCCCCACCCTTGAAGAGTTTCTTTCCTCTATTCCTCATTCCATAGTGTCTCCAACATCAGGGGACCATGAAAATAAGCAGCGAGCAGAGAAATGGGCCATCACATCTGACCATGTAGAACACAAAGCAATTATGAGCCGACTATGTGGATATGTTGCTCATCATTATAATGCACTTGACAACTATAGAGACTTTCATGGGCATCGTTTTATTTAATCATCTCTTCAACACGGTAAATAATTAAAATTCTCAGAGTTTTAGTGACTTGTTCCAATAAAGGTCAGTGTCAGAAAAATAGCCCACATTAAGGCAGGTTTGGACAGAATGTGGCTCAAAGTTAACCACATTTAAGTTACATTTCTGAAGGTTTATATAAAGCGCTTTTGTGCACATCTCATCAGTAACACCCAGTGATTTGGGTATTATTAGTCCCTTTCTGCAGACAAGGCAACTGAGGCAGAGAGGTTGAGGAACTTGCTCCAATTCTCAAGGATGGTCTCAATGACTCTGGAATGTGAGTTCTTTGGCTCAAGAACCCATGCTTTTCCTTATATCACTGGATTTATGCCTAATGGCCCATGCTTTATCAGGAAAGTGGGAATAAAGACATGTCCTAGTCAGGAGGTGCTACCAGCCATGGGCAAACTACGGCCCGTGGACCAGATCCGGCCCATTTGAAATGAATAAAACTAAAAAAAAAAAAAAAAGACCATACCCTTTTATGTAATGATGTTTACTTTGAATTTATATTAGTTCACACAAACACTCCATCCATGCTTTTGTTCCGGCCCTCCGGTCCAGTTTAAGAA
Organism: Myotis davidii; assembly: GCF_000327345.1. Classification (NCBI taxonomy): domain Eukaryota; kingdom Metazoa; phylum Chordata; class Mammalia; order Chiroptera; family Vespertilionidae; genus Myotis; species Myotis davidii. Next base: position 3,663,733 of record NW_006294876.1, on the reverse strand, counting down.
CCCATTGTGGCCCTCGAGTCAAAAAGTTTGCCCACCCCTGTGACTGAAGGCTTGAGAGAAGGAAGTGGAAAGGTTTCAAATAGTTGCTTTGGTGGTCACCGGAGGATCCAATCTGTGTAAAGTATAAGAATTTCCACGCATTCCTGAGAGCCTGGCTGAAAGTCTCTCTTATATGATGTGGTGGACTGAAGATGGCCAAAGCTCCTTTGGCCCTCCTCCCATTGAGAAGGGGGAGCTATTTCCACTTCCCTCGGATTTGGACACGAGAGTAGGAGAGCAATGCTGCTTGACTTCGGAGGTGGGCTCTAACAGCTGGCCTGAGCAGCCATGCCAGAGGGTCACACCTTGTTACTACAGTCCTGAGGCAGCCCTCCAGCCGGCCCCAGCTTGAACCCTCCGGACAAGCCCATCTGCCAGTGAATGCCACGAGTGGCCTCAGTCAAAGCCACAGAGCAGAATAACTGAGCCGCTGGGCCCTGTCCGAATTCCTCACCCACAAAATCATGAGGCATAATAAAAGTGGCTATCATGCCCTAGCCCAGTGGTCAGCAAACTGCGGCTCACAAGCTACATGCGGCTCTTCGGCCCCTTGAGTGTGGCTATTCCACAAAATACCGACTTCTGCACATGGGCCACAAAGTTTCAATCACATTGTATGTGCGCGTCCACACGTGGTATTTTGTGGAAGAGCCACACTCAAGGGGCCAAAGAGCCACCGTGGCTTGCGAGCTGCAATTTGCCGACCACGGCCCTAGCCTGTTTGGCTCAGTGGATAGAGCATTGGCTTTCAGACTGAAGGGGCCCAGGTTCGATTCCAGTCAAGGGCACATATCTTGGTTGCAGGCTCGATCCCTGGCCCTGGTCCGGGCATGTGGAGGAGACAACCAATTGATGTGTCTCTCTCACATCGATGTTTCTCTCTCTGTCTCTCCCCCTCCACTCTCTCTAAAAGACAATGGACAAATATCCTCAGGTGAGGATTAACAACAACAACAACAAAAGCATATGGTTTTAGGTAAGCCAGTAATTGTTGGGGTACACAGCAAAAGATTACTAGCATATGCTACAAGTTCATTTTTCTTCTCTTCATGGTGCCAATCTTATTATTAGTCAAGGGCCAGGCTAATAAATAATCCTAATTAAACAAACAAGCTCTTTCGTGTTTCATCTGGCAATTTCACCCTCACACACAAATGATCTGGCAAATGTGAATTTCAGACAAATAGCCTTTCAATGAACTTATTTGAAAGGAACAAAATAACTTTTCCTTTGAAATTTATCAAACACTGATTTAAAAAAAAAAACTGTCTGAGAGCACAGCCTATGACAAACAGGACAGACATTCTTTTGAAATTTTTACTGTTTCCATTTTATGCACCCAAGAGCTTTTTCACTGTTCCACTCAAATTTGAAATAGAAACAGCAGATAGCATCTGTTTTCTCCGCTGTCCTCACACACGTTTACTAACACCAGAGATGCAAGCTATTTTCTCACACGGTATTCAGGTTTACCTCCTGATGCTGCTGCACTGGAAATGGTATTTTCTAGAAGATCCGTCTTACAGTGTCAGCCAGGAATTCGTAGTAGCCCAGCGGGGAGGGACTGGCTCTAACCTCAATGGACAGAACAGTTACCCAGACTGTGCAACCAGCAGGGCACAGGCGGGGGCTGCAGCTGTCTGCAAAGGCACCCGCAGTATTTCTGACCCGGCAAAGCTTGCTGGTGATGTCAGGCTTCCTCCTTAGACAAAAGGGAAATGTGAGAAAGTGAAAAATTCGGGGACTGTTGGAAGATGTTTTTCCTTGTTTCGGGAATGTATTCTTAAATAACGACATTTTCCACCCTTCTGGATTCCCCCCAGATCTTTGAAAGTCTACTTTTTGTGTGTTAACAATCCTTGACAAAACCTACCAGTTGGCTCCCTGAGCTCTTGGTTATCTCACCACCCTGCCATGCAAGTCACCGAGCAGGGAAAATGACTCATGGCTCTAAAGAAAACCCAATTCATTGAATTAGACATTGGAAAGGAACCTAAGTGAGTCATGGTGTCCTTCACTCTGCCGGAGGCAGTGCCACACCTAGCCGACTCCAGCCAGAGGAGATGGAGTCATGTTTTTAAAAAGCTGGTCAGAGAAGGATCCTTTACAACGATAATAAATGCCATTCCTATATATACCTATATTCCAAAATCAACAGCAAGGGCGTTGCACAATGCAACCCCAAAGGACAAACTAAAGAGCAGAACTGTGCTGACCCAGGAGCCTGACTTGTAACGGTGCCTTGGTGCACATTCTAAAAAGGTGGCCCCTGGGCGAGGGGATTAGGAAAGAAGCTCTCGTGGCAGAAGCTGCCCAGAGCCTGTGTGCAGAGCTGGGTGAGCTGAGTACCTGGGTCAGCCGCACTCGCTCCTGCTGCCTCCACTCCAAGCTCCCATCCCTCCACTCCCAGCCCTGCCCCTGGGCACAGACGGAATTCCAGGACCATATGCAGTGGCCTGAGGAGTAAATACAACTTTTTATGCCTCCCTCTCCCCTTTTCCTAGTAAAATAGACCTTTTGCTACTTTCACCCATGCTTCCTTGTTGCTGGCATGTGGTAACATGGATTTTTTTTAAATAACATTTTCTGTCACCCTCTACTAATAAACCCGAGGGCTGACAGGTGATGTATCCTTATCCCACTAGGGACCTGGCAGGTGCTCAATAACCACTCCCTGAAGCTGGGGTGGGGAATGTCCAGCCTGGGGGCCATATAAGGCCCCCGAAATCATTTGGTCTGGACCTGCCAAGGGATGAGTTAATTAAATATTTGACCAAGTGTAGCAGGCTAAATTTTAAGTTAGTAATTTTGTATGGCCTTTGGATGATGTTATAAATAGCCAAATGGCCTTTGGCAGAAAAAAGTTTCCCCACCCCTGCACTACAGGAGTGAATGGTTCTGGGAGAGAAAGAACACAGCCTTAGTCTGCTGTTTCCCTTGCTTTAAACGGAAAGGAAGGGTGTGGCCTCCCCTCCCCTTCGGAGTACACAGTTGGCTCTCCAGAGGGGAATGGCGGGCTGGAAAGGGCAAACCTTGAACACGTGGACCACTGTGGCTATGAGAGGAGCCCACGCTCCTGTTTGGTTGCCATTCTGAGCACTCTCTCACCGAGTAGCACGTTAGCCTGGACCATCAAGAGGACAGGAGCACCCTTTCTAGACCCCTGGGGCCCTGTGTCTACAGGGAGGGGCTGCTGTTCCCACGCCTGTGGTCAGAGCCCTGCTTCCTCCTGGGGAGAAGATCAGAATTGGAGCACAGCCACCAAAACCACTTACCCAGAGCAGACCTTCCCAGACACACCCCTGCCTGGCGCTATCGGTGTCCTGACCGGCCACAGAGACAGCTGCCAAGTCAACTCATCACTTTGAAATGCGGGGCCACCTGTCCATGGCCACGCAGAGGTCAGAGACAGAATGCCTGGCTGGATGGAAAAGGTGAAGGGATTCAGAAGTACAAACTGGTAGTGACAAAATAGTCAAGGGGATGCAAAGTATAGCCAGTAACACTGTCATCACTATCTATGGTGTTAGCTGGGTACCAGCCTTTCCCCGGGAATCACTTCATAAGTTCTATAAATGTCTAACCACTGTGCTGTATACCTGAAACTAAGATACTCTTGTGTGTCAACTCTAATTTAAAAATAAAAAATTGCACATGGCCAGCAAGAGTGAGGATAAGTGGCCTAAGAGAGTGAACTTTCAGCTTGCATTTAAATTAGGAGATTTTATTTCCAATTTTCTCCTGGTTTTTGGATTATAACTTCTCCCAAGATCTGTTTCCAGAATAACTATGCCAAATGTGGTCATCCATAACAACAGCGATGTGAGTTAGAGAAATATTGGCCTGCGGGTCTCTTTGGAGAACAAATTCAGATTTAATGGTGCCAGTATTCCATATTTCTTGGGGAAAATATACTAGAATCTTTGATTTTTTTCCCTATAGGATACTCAATAAAAATGAATAAAGTTACCCATTTAAAAGCCTCTCAAAAAAAAAAAAGTTTAGCAGGCGCTGGGCATAGGGGAAATGCTGAGTGACAATTTCATGGGTATGGGGTTTCCTTTACGGGGGATAAAAATGTTTTGGAATTAGATAAAGGTGATGGTTACATAATATGGCACTGAACTGTCCATTTTAAAATGGACAATTTTATGCTATGTCAATTTCACCTCCATTTTTTAAGTAAATGTAAAAAAAAAAAATCAGAAACTTAATCTTCTCTCAAGAAACCGGAAGGTCTGTCGGAGACAGCCTCATCCCCACGTGGCAGCACTCAGTTGATGCAGAGCAGCAGCTGTCGGACTGAGGACAGGGCACTTGCCCTCCACGTTGCCCTTCACCCAGGCCCTCATCTGAGTGTGTGACCCCTGCACTACCCACGGGTATTTTCTGCAGAGAGTAAACCGAGACCCCACTGAGCTGCATCTTAGATGAGTGGGAAGCAAAATCATAACTCAAGTTCTGCGAACACAGCTGGGGCGGGACGAGTATGAAGAGGTCAGGAGGCACTGGTCCAGGAAAAAGACACAAGGATGAGCGAGGACCAGTGTGTCCCTGATCACTCTGCCTGGAGTGGCATCTCCTCCACCCGCCACCCTCTCCTTCCTCCTCCCCTGCTTTATTTTCCTTCCCAGTTTTCATTACTACCCAACTGACTATGCCTATTGGTTTCCTAGGGCTGTTGCGACAAATTGCCTGGTAATTTAACTGGGGAGCTTAACAGAAATTTATGCTTTCAGGGGTATGGAGACCAGAAGTCCTAAATCAAGGAGTCAGCAGGGCTGCACTCCCTCCGAAGGCTCTGGGGAGGATCCTTCCTGCCTCTTCCAGCTTCGGGTGGATCCAGGTGATCCTTGACTTGAGGCAGCATCGCTCCCATCTCTGCCTCTGTATTCACATCGCCTTCTTCCATCTGTCTTTATGTCTCAAACCTCTCTCTCCTTTCCCTTATAAAGACATCAGTCATTGGATTTAGGATTCATCCTAAATCCAGGATAATCTCATCTTGAGATCCTTAATTTTGTCTGCAAAGACCTTATTTCCAAAGAAGATCACATATACAGGTAACAGGGTTAAAAGTTGGACATAATTTGCGGGGGACACAATTGAACCCATCAGACTATGTCTCTATTTCTTTATTATGTGACTCATGTTGTGTAAGTGTCATGAGAGTAGGGACTCTGCCCACTTGTTTCCATGTTGGCTCCATATAGTCTAGAACAATACCTGGCACATGGCTACTCAAGAAATACCTATAGAATGGAAGAAGGCAGCGTGTGTGGGGGATGAGGTTGGGCTCAAGCCAAGTCAGCCACTAACCATTTCAATATGAAGTCTCGGCAATCACAATCCAGTATGTGAAAGTCAGGTACGAATATCAAGTGGACCCCAGGTCACTGCTATGAGACACCAGGACAAAATGAGGAGTGCTTCACTCAGCTTGAGCAAGAGGCTTGTCATTGGCACCACAGAGCCTGTGCTGATGGGGATTCCTGATGGAGGAGCTCAGGGGGCTGGAACCCTGGTCTGCAGTGGTGTGGATTCTGCAGTAGGGCTGGACCAAGAAACTTTAGGAAGGGTTAAGCCTGCTTCCCACACCTACTGGAGTGCTGCTGTGTTTGCCCCTATTCGGCCCAGGATTTTAACTCAGGGGGAAAGTGATACTCAACCACCTACTTCAGAGTCACCTGGGGGTGTTAACTGAAACAGCGCATTCTTGGGCCTCACTCCCAACCTTATGAATCAGAATCTCTGGCAGGGGCCAAGGTGATTGCTGAGAACACTGGCATTTGAAAACTAGGGAACTCTGTCTCTTATAATGGTGACCGCTGGGATTTTTGCCTCCTCGAGTGTGGTCAACATCCCACACTATGTGCTAATTACTAGGATCATTGTCCTCAGTTCATGCAATTGCCCCCTACTTGAATGGCCTGCCCCAGTTTCTTGCCTCTCTATTCTCTTTTACATACTGTCACTAGAGTTAACATGTAGTAGAGATGGCACTGTTTCTGGCACTAAACCTTTGAATAGTTTCTTCATTATCTTTCTAGAGAATAGACACAGTTGATCAACTACCCAACAGCCATTCCTCTATCATTTTGTTCTAATAGAACCCTGATCTCATTCAGGCATTGAACAAAAATGTGTTCATGCACAGTGGGGCCCACCACCACCACAGGGGACTAGTTATGATGGGTCCCCACTCAGTCATGATAATATCATTGCTGTTTGCCTTTGATTGGTTCAGAGGGAGGCAGGTGGCCCAGCGCTATGGCCCAGTTCTGTCCAGTAAGACATGAGAGACAAATCCTGGGCCTTTGGGGAAAGATTTTCAACTCTGATAAAAAGAGACAAGAAAGGAAAAATTCTCCACTTTCTATTGTAGCTGATGCCTCTGGTTCCCCACAGCACACCCCTAAGCCAGCTTTGGTCTCAGCCACACCCATGGTTCTTAGCAACGGTTGCTTTGATTATCTCCTTTTCAACCCTTGGGGAAGGGAGAGATTCCCACCTTGGGTTGAACACACAACACCCGACACTAGACGTATGAGACCAACAGCAGTGCATTAGTCACATATACTCACCCCCAGGAGATCACTGCATACCATGCATGTCACATGGGAGCTGCACTGGAGAACAGAGGGAGCAAGTGGGCCGTGGGAAGCAGGCTATGTACTAACAAGAGGGAGGGGCGCCCTTGAAGGAGGACGTGATGGGCTTGTTTGAGTAATTCTATGGGCTGGTAGGAAACTGAAGCCCACACTCAGGGATGAGCAGGAAGAGTGCCTGGTTCTGGGACAAAAAGCGGGGGTCTGGCTAGGGGACTACCTCCGTGGGAGCAGAGTGAGGAGGAGAGCTTGCCCTCCAAGTTTCAGACATGGAGGCAGCACATACCACGGACCCTTCATTTCAGGCCTTCCATCACAATGGTGGGCATTCTTAAGAGCTCTTCTTCACCCTCAGCTGACTGCATCCGACCTCAAGCCCACCCACTGAACCTCTTTGCACTTTTGCTTTGAGCCTCCTATGGTGCTCCCTGACACTCCCTACACTGTGCTCACCCTCCTAGCCATGGGGACAGGAGCACTGGAGGAGCCTTGTCTTCCAAGTGGACAACCCTGACCACACTCTGCATCCTTCCCAGGGATCTGGCAGAACTTAGCGCCCCCGCACCCACAGCAGCTCAATGACACGTCCTGTTGGCCTTTCCTCCTTTCCTGTCTCATGCTCCCCAATCCCTCACCCTGCTTCCTGGATCAGTTCCCAAATAAAGGCTATCAGGCTCTGCTTTGGGGGGAACTCAGAATAAATTCCCCCTTCCTATACCTGGACTTAGTTTTATAAGGAAATGACTTCTTATACTTTGAGAAGACAAAATTGAGGGGGAAAGCCAATGTGCTGGTGATGGTGGAATTGAAACATGAGAAGAGCTGGGTGTCCTTGGTGACATTCCCAAGATATTGAACCCCCACCTGCTTCTTCTCTCCATTCTTGTTAGAAGTGGATAGAACCCTAATCCATTGTTTAGGACAATTTTATTGGAACACCCTAAGTGGTCCCCAAGATGGTCCATGTCAGGGATAGGCAAAAGAAGCAAGTTAATTTTAGACCAGGGAAGCCAGGAGTCTCAGACACAAGGTCAGCTGGTAGTGTCAGCTGTCACAGAACCATCTCGCCGGAATCCAGCAGAAGGAGAACACAGAAGTCCAAATGTGCCATCATCTGCCAAAGCCATTCCCCAAGTCACAATATGCGGTGAATGTGAGTATTTGTCATACCTTTGGCCATTCTCATTCCATCTTGCTGTCTTCAGCTGTCACTTGAATTTCGCTAGCATACTTCTAGCCACATAGTTGCGGACAAAATTCCTTGTCAGAACTAATGGCACAAGCACAGTTACAGCCACCGAGTTTCTCATGACAACAGCCTCTGGAAATCAACCACACTTGAGCATCTCAGCTGCATGTGAGCTGCTGCCATGCAACTGACATGCGGGGTTTGTATGAAATTGGTAAAACGTTAAATAAGACTGAGATTCTGAAAACACCGTCCCCTGCTGCTCTCGATGCTCGGCAATAATGTGAGTGATTAGAGATCTATTTTTACTCTTTGGAAGATACTAATTAGCATTTAGTTTGATTTACCCCAATTAGGCAAATAGTTGTTTAATGAGAAATCTTCACAAGTTAGATGGCTCACATTACCACCCCAGAGGAATTAAACAGAAAGCCTGGTGGGAGAGTCAGGACAGTGTTTCCTACATATTTATAGTGATTTACTAGCATGAACTATTAAAGTATGTTGTCAGAGTTTAGCTTGCTCTCTCTTGTGCTCCCAACTACACCAACTAAAGTTCTAGGTGCTCCTTAGCATTGCTAGATTGTCTTGATTTGCTCTCCTATAATACTAATGGAGCATCTGCTCTGAGCTGAACTGGGGTACAATGACCAATAGGGCCCGCCATGACCTCTGGCCCTCAGTGTCAGAGCTGTCTGACCCTGAGCAAGATACAGTCCCTCCTCCTCAGTATTCTCTTATGAAACAAGGGGATAGTACCATCTAGCTTCAGGGCCTTCAGCCTGTGCTGGTGCGCAGGCCCCACATTTAGAATGGCCCTCCACTTGATATAATGCCCTGAAATTATCTTGAAATTCTTAATACTATATAATACTATATATTGATTTCAGAGAGAAAGGGCAAGAGTGAGAGAGATAGAAACATCAATGATGAGAAAGAATCATTGATCAGCTGCCTCCTGCACCAAACCTGTAATCAGACATGTGCCCTTGATTGGAATCAAACCCAGGACCCTCCACTCTGCAGGCTGATGTTCTATCCACTGAGCCAAACTGGCTAGGGCTCTTAATACTTTTTGAACAAGGAGTCTTTTATTTTCATTTTTCACTGAGTCCCTCAAATTACATAGTCTGTCTTGGGAACAGGAAAATACACACTTCTGAGATTTACGTATAAGTCTTAAATAAGGAGATGTATTTAAAGTGTGTAACACAAAGCTTCACATAGCATAAGTTCTCAAAAATGGTGCAACCATCCCAACAAGGTAGTTCAATCCAAAACAAATGTATTTTCTCATCCATCTAAGGGCTATTAGTTAAATTCTTCTGAACTTTCTTTAGTAAATGATATAAATACATGTCTGACCTCATCTTTGAATCATGATTTTCAAATGGTTGGCATGGCCTGTTTCATTGCCTCCCTATAACTTTTGTCCAAATGCCCCCCTCTCCACAGCTCCTGTTGACTTAAGAGCACGCATAAGGTCCTTTGGCCTTCAGTATGGACTGATGGAGTTACCAAATACTGCGTGGGTTGTTTCAATTCAATCAGTTTTCTTCCCTGAATTGACCAATTAATTCTACCAAACTGCATACAGAAGTATACCATAGGAAGGGGACAGTAATGGATTAGAAGAGAAGATGTTTATTTTTTCTTCTCTCTCCAAACGTATAACCTTTCATAAATGTTTACAGTCCCTTATCCACAATTCTGAAATCTACAAAGGTCTAAAAAATTTGAAGTAAATTTGTGGCAAATAGACTTAGTTGCAAACCAAACCTAAAACTAATATGGGGCTATTTCTAGTATGTTTAGAATGATGCTCTAGGTATTACATAATGTACCATGTACCACATACAAACTAAATTATCTTTCTAGGGTTAAAAAAATCTGAATTCTGAAATACATCTGATCCCACGATCTTGGATAAGACTGTGGTTTACACTATGCCTTTTAGAGTTTCCTCCACAACCAACAAAGCAACACATTAAGGACAGGCACTGTAGTTCAAAGAGGTATCTGTACACCTATGTTCACTGTGGCATTATTCACAATAGCAACAGGTGGAAGCAGCTCAAGTGTTCATCAATGGATGAATGGATAAACAAAATGCGGCATATCCACACAATGGAATACAACTCATCCATTTAAAGGAAGGAAGTACTGATGCATGCTACAGCATAGATGAGCCTTAAAAGCATGATGGTGAGTGAAAGAAGCCAATCACAAAGACTATATATTGTATGGTTACATTTATATCAAATATCGAAGAGAAGCAAGTATATTCCTGGTTGCCAGGTGCCGGGAGCCGGTCCATCCTTGCTGTTTCAAGGGACCTGGCATATATGGCATACTGTTCTTAATATGTTTGCTCACCTTCTTGGCACTATGTGTTTTAACCAAGGTCACCTCTCCGAGAAAGGTTGTTTCCCCAGGCAGGGATTTCCCCCTGAAGTTAGGGAGGGAATACAACCCCTTAACTAAGTGCCAGGCTGGTAATTAATCTCTTTAACTACGAACAATCATGCTTAAGCTACATAATCTTTACTCCCTGGAC
>NW_006294876.1:3647411-3653206 GCF_000327345.1 Myotis davidii | reverse complement strand
AGAACCTGACTAGAACCTGGACAGAACCTAGCGAGGGAACATGGCTACAGAACCTGGCTGGAGACCCTGACAAGAGAACCCAACTATTCTGATGAACTGAACGCTGCCTCTGTGCCATTCATTCCTTCTTCGCTGACTCTGTCTACACATTTGGGAACCCCTGGACCTGCTGGGGTTGGACCCCAGCAGCCAGGAACCTGGTTGGGGGCCGAAGGGTGGAATTGGGAATCAGTGCTTAATGGGTACAAGAATTCCATTTGGAGTAACGAGAAAGTTCTAAAACTAGAGAGTGGTGATGATTGCACAACATCATAGATGTATTTAATGCCGCTGAATTATACACTTTAAAATAATTAGTGTTAAATTTTGTGTATTTTACCATAATAAAAAATTGTTAATAGAATGGGAAGAGAGAAATTGAAGACAGCAAAAATGGAAGTGGTACTATAAAACAGAAATAGAATAGGTGCTCTAAGAGAGGTCAAGAAAAGTTTGTGCACTAATGGGAATGAGTGAGGAAAGACAAAATGGATAATGCAGGAGGGGGTGGGGGGGGAGGAATTGTTAGAGAATGACCATGAGCAGAGGAGAGGGGTAAGGCAGGGATGGACCTTTGTTGTTAGCCTGGGCATTTTCATCCCCTGAAAGAGGGAAGGAGGGAGAGTATGTGAGCACAGATTCAGCCTGTGATAGATAGATGTGAAGGTGAAGACCTGCAAAGTTCCTCTGGGACACAAGGAGCAAGAACATCTCCTAAGACTAGGAACTGGGGAGGAGGTTTGAAATAGTTGTCTGGGAGTGGGAGAGTGCCTGGACCAGGGAAAGCAGTAGAACCGCTTGACTGCATTGAGAGCGACTGAACTGATCATTCATTTTAATGAGAAATCGTGGGCATCTTGCTCCCACCGCCTCCAGCTATGTGGGGACAGGGTCAGAGCAGGTAGCAAGTGGGTTTTACCAGGATTGTGGTTTAGCCAACCGTAATGATAAACTTTATATGTCAACTTAGCTGGGCCCCAATTCCCAGATATTTGGTCAAACATTATTTTGGGTGGTTTTGTGAGTGTTTTCGGATGAAATTTACATTTAAATTGGTGGACTTTGGTAAAGAAGATTGCCCTTCATAATGTGGGTTGGCCCCATCTAATTAGTTGAAGCCCTTAGTAGAACAAGTCTGACCTCCCCTGAGCAAGACAGAATTCTCCAGCAAATGGCCTTTGTGCTTGAACTGCAACTTTGGCCAAGCCACCTTAAAGATTTGGGACTTACCCACCTCCATAACCATGTGAGCCAATTTCCTGAAATAAATCTCTATATGTATACACACACTTGTCGGTGCTGTTTCTCTGGAGAACCCTGACTAACACATCAACTGAGTTCAATGAAGTGACAGCGGAGAAAGGACTGAAGTGTTTACAGTTGACGGAGGGTGAACTTTCAGCTGGAAACAGAGGAAAGTGAGGGCCCAAGAGGAATAAAATAAATTCCTGGTGGTAAATTCAGTGGGTTGTGGTCCCTGTGGGCCCGCAGGGTTGTTGGGGAGGGGCATTAGACAGAATTATAAAGTCAATTCCAAATACTTTCAAATTAGCATTTTGCAAGATAAATACTGAAATAGCTGTGTTGCCATTTTTCTCCAAAGTTACAATTGCAAGACTGAGGCTCTGAAGGAAGGCACGGTGAGCTGTGCCACCCTTCTCTCCTGGAACCCAGGCAGGAGGCAGCCTTGGAGCATGAGGCTGGGAGGTGGGAGGAGAACAGACTGAAGTGCAGGAATAGTAACAATGTAGATCTGGAGAGAAAATGGCCTGAGAGAGTCACCCACACTCCACCCAGCACAATGGCGATCCAAGGACATTCCCATAGCCCTGGAGGGGTCAGGCAGTAACTGAGAATTTCATCAGGGTGCCTGCCAGGGTCATCTGGATTAGAGCAAGAAGACAGAGAGGCCAGGAATGACTGCCCAGACCTGGGAGCCAGAGGAGGCTGTGGCTGGGGGCCCAGCAGCAGGGGGTTGTACACAGAGCTCCCCTGCAGCAATCGGTGTGCACAGAAAATAAGATGGAGTCCCATCCAAAGACCAAGCCGGAATTCACACATCTCCTCCAAAGCCAGCTCAGAGAACCATTCCCTGCCCCATGCCCCAATGTTCGAGAAGCTTCTCCCTGCCCCAGGGAGGGGGGAGGAGGGGAATTATGCAGGTGGGAAAAGGCCAGGTAGGAATTCTGAACATTAAGAAAAGGCTTTCGTTTTTAAGCAGGAAATACAGAATGACTTCGCATGATTGCTTTTCTGAGTGGAAATGGAGCAAAATTGTTCTGGATATTGTTCCCACTGGGAGGAAAAGGCCACTCATAACAAATTCCAGAAGTCTGGTTACCCTCCTGCATATCTGAACGGTGACTCTGAAGTCTGATCTCACTCTCTGCTAACGAAGTGAAGTTACATAAAACAGCTCTACATGTCGAGCTAATACAATAGAATCATAAAATAATCTCCAAATGGGAAGAGGCTTTGGGTCGTCTAATCTAGTGGTTCTCAACTAGGGACAATTTTGCTCCCCAGGGGGCATTTGGCCGAGACTGGAGACATGCTGGATTATCACAACGAGGGAGATGCTATTGGCAACCAGTGACTGGAGGCCAGGGATGCTGCTCAACAACCTACCATGCATGGGGCAGCCCCTCCCAACAAAGAAGTATGTGGCCCAAAGGTCAAGGTTGAGAAATCCTAGCCAAATCCAAAATCCTATCTAGACACGCACGTCCTCAGAAAAAAACTCCCTCCTGGCTCGATCAGCCTCAGCTTAAGAATTTCCAAGGTCATTGCCGAGTGACTAAGTGATAGAGGCAGGATGTGTTCCCAGCTCTGCCTGACCCCAGAGTCTGTGCTTTTTAAACCCCTCTGTCATGTGCCAAGGTCAGTCCAAATAGAAACATTCTACTTGTGCTAGTTGGAATGCCCATAGGCTGGGCTATGTGGGGTTCTGCTGAAAGGCCCCCTGCCCGCAAAGGCCTCCCCTGTCACCTGCAACAGTGCCTGCCACTTCATCACAAAAAGCCCCTCCCTTCATGCTGAGACATCCTTCTCCAGGGCTCTCCCATAAAATGCAAACCCAGACAGGTTTAAAGACATTACCCCACAATATAGTCTAAAAATGGGACTGCCTGGTGACTTGGGCAAGGTCCTTGACCTCCTTTTGCCTTAGTTTCTGCATCTGTACAATGGCAACAGCAATCGTACCTCCCTCATGGATTGTCGTACAGGTGAAATGAGTGATTATGCGGGGAGGCTGATGCATCGTAGGTAAAATTTGTTGTGTTCATTAACCGTGTTTTCAAGCGTTCTTAGGGGAAATCTGTATGGGCCCTTTAAAAAGCCTGGCAGGAACCCAGGTTTAAAAAAAAAAAATAGCAACAACAAAAGTGCAGCTTATGCAGTTTCTTTTCAAGTGAGACAAACTGCTCAAAACTGAACAAGCATTAATAAGTTGAGGAGTTGAAAGCAGTGAGTGACTGACTATTCGCTTGGTTGCCAAGGAAACTCTGTAGGTTGGAAAAAAAGATTGTCCTGGAGTTGACACAGACTCGGAAGCAGCCAGGGAATTTTGTCCTCTCCCTCCGCCGCTGGGGGGAACCTGAGCAAGAGGCCCTGGGGCTTTAGAGAGAAGTTCTGTGGTTCCCAGCAGCCTCCTGTGTCAGCACAAAGCCTGGTTCGCGCTGATGGAACTCAGCAAATCTACTTAGGACGGACGGGACTAAGTCAGATGCTGCTGAGATAGCAGCACACACATTCTCAGGTCCCGAGGAGGCTGAAGACGGCACAGCCCACGGAGGTTGGAGGCCTTTTGGACCCGAGCGTAAGTGGGAGAAAGCTACCATGTCTCTGAAGGAAAAGGGGAGGGTGGTCAGTAGTAAGGAAGGGTGTGGAAGTACCTATATGTTAACATTTCAAGAAAATTATTTCCTTATCATATTCCAAACTTGTTATGGACATGTTTAAATGTGGTAAAATACACACAGAACATAAAATGGACCATTTTAAAGTCTACAGTTCATGATTGCATTCATAGTGTTGTGCAGCCATCATCGCTGGCAATTCCAGGACACGTTTACACCCCAAAAAACCCTATTAGCAGTCATGCCCACTTTCCCCTCCTCCCGCCAGCCTCTAGCTACCTTTAATCCATTTTCTCTCTCTATGGATTTGCCTATTCTGGCTTTTTATATACAGTACATGGAATCATACAATAGGTGCCTAACATGTCTGGCATCTTTCACTTGGCATGTTTTCTAGGTCCCTCCATGTTGGAGCATGTATCAGAGCTTTATTCCTTCTTATGGCCAAATAATATTCCATTCTATGATAAACCTCATTTCATTTTCCATTCATCTGTTAATGGACATTGGGTTGTTTCCATTCTTTGGCTGTTGTGAATAATGCTGCTATGAGCATTTTTCACTTGTTTGCTGGGGTTTATGGTAATCATATTTTTAACTTATTGAGAAACCACTGCTGCTGGGGGGAAATGGTAAAAAGTTGCACCATTTTACATGGTAATGGTGTTTTGCCAAATGAATTAGGGGGCAACTTTTTTAATGATAATATCTCCTTGATGGTTCTATCACTCCCTCTCCCTTTCTCTCTGAAATCAATAAAAATATTTTTTTAAAAAAAGACTGAGTGCCGGGAGCCAGTCCATCCTTACTGTTTCAAGGGACCTGGCATATATGGCATACTGTTCTTAATATGTTTGCTCACCTTCTTGGCACTATGTGTTTTAACCAAGGTCACCTCTCCAAGAAAGGTTGTTTCCCCAGGTAGGGATTGTACCTGGCTACAGAACCTTGAAAGAACATGGCAAGAGAACCTGACTAGAACCTGGTGACTGAACCTGGCTGGAGAACCTGGACAGAACATGGCTGGAGAACCTAGCTAGGGGACATGGCTACAGAACCTGGCTGGAGAACCTGGAGAACCTAGCAAGAGAACATGGACACAGAACCTGGCTGGAGACTGTGGCTAGAGATCCTGGCAAGGCTGCTGATCAACTGAACGCTGTCTCCATGTCATTCCTTCTTCGCCGACTCTGTCCACACCTTTGGGGACCCCTGGACCTGCTGGGGTTGGACCCCAGCAACTGAGTTAATAGTACTATTCTTAAACAAGAAGGAGATGAAAAAATTAACAATTCTGGAGCACCAGCTCTGCCTTGGGTACTGGGTTAAGGTCTTGACATACTCATTCATCAACTGTGCATTTATTGAGCCTCTACTATGTACCACTGAAGATACGGTGCCAAAGAGAGACACAGTCCCCGCCATCATGAAGCTTATATTCTAACAGGAAAGAAAAAATTAATAACAGCTAACACTGTGCATGTGCTTTGTGGAAAATTACAATCCACGGGCCAAATCTGGCCCACTGCCTGTTTTGTAAATAAAGTTTTATTGGAATACAGCCATGCTTATTTATTAGGGATTATTGTCTATTGCTGTTTTTGCACTATAGCAGCAGAGATGAGTAAATGAGACACAGACCATGCACCTAAAGTTTTTACTACCCAGCCCTTTATAGGAAAATATGCCAACCACTGGCCTAAACACAACAAACCTTAGGTGCAGGTATAGTACTCTTCTTACACCCATTTTGCAGAAGAGGAAACCAAGGCACAGAATGACAAAGGAACTCGTTTTGAAGTCACACATGTAGAAAATGTAGGAATCAGAGCTATAATACAGTATGCTATAAAACCCATGCTTTGCAACCTATGCTCTACAACCTCCCGGATCAGA
>NW_006294876.1:3640516-3647385 GCF_000327345.1 Myotis davidii | reverse complement strand
TTCCTGCTACAAGAAGCGCCCTGAAGTAGAATGTGTAGTGCTTCACTGAGGTATAAAGCTGAGGCTAGGATCTGAAGGGTGAAGATGGGCTGTCTGGGTGGAAATGGGGCAAATTTCAGGTGCAAGAACAGTGAATGAGGGAGGGCTAGAGATGGGGAAAAGCTGGTTCATTGGAGGAACAGTGAGGAAGCCAGTGCAGCGGGAGACAGAGGGAGGTGGGAGTGGTGCCTGGTGGATCTGATGAGAGAGGCAGGAGGCAGATTACACAGGGCTGGGGAACCCAGTTTGAAGTTTACACCAAGAGCAATAATGAGCCCTTGAAGGGTCTTAAGCAAAAACATGATTATATTATATTTGCTTTCTTTCAAACATGACTCTGGATAGAGTGTGAAAACAAGATTGGAAGTTGGGGACTAAGAGTGGAAGGAGAGACCCATTAGAGGCGATTGCCAAAGCCCAGATGAGAAGCGATGGTGTTTGAGCAGGGCTAGGAGACTGGAGAAGGAGAGAAGTAGACTCAGAAGAGGCTTGGAGGGGCAGGGGCAGAATCAGTAAGACTTGGTGAATGATTGGCAATGGTGGTGAGAGAGAGAAGGCGGTCAGGTCAGGGCACATGGTACTTAGTGTGTATTGCTTCTAGGTTCTGAATTGTAGCAATAAAATCTGCTCTAGTTGGTTGGAAAATGTGAATATTATAACAGAAAGAATGAGTGTTATATTAGGTATGAGCTGCCTAAGAGAGTCTTTGGAAGGAGGAATGGGCCAGGTTCTTGGCTGAGTTTCGAGGAACAACTCCTTGGTGAATGTGGCAAGGAGACCCCAGAAGGATGCTGCCTGTGCAAGACGGAAGTGTCCCGTCCTCCTCTATACTCACACTGTTCCTCCGGGAATCAAAATCCCAGCTGGTGCATCTGATTGGTGGACTCTTAGTCACATATCTGCATCCTTATAGCAAAGGAGGCTGGGAAATGTTGTAGCATATTATAAAGCTACAATAATCAACAGTGTGGTATTGGCAAAGGACAGCCATTAGGTGGATGGAAAAGAAGAGAGAGTCCAGAAATAGACCCACACTTATGGCCAATTAATATTTAACAAAGATGCCACGGCGATTTGGTAAAGAAAGAATAGCCCTTTCAACAAATGTTGCTTGAACACTTGGATATCCATAAAGAAAAAAATGAACTTCTATCCTTACCTCATACTATTCACAAAAACTCAGAATGGATCATAAGCCTAAATGTAAAAGCTAAAACTATAAAATTCCTAGAGAGAAAAATAAAATACCTAGAGAAAAAAATAGGAGAAAATCTTTGTGACCGTGAGGTATAAATTTCCGTTCAGATTGTATCACCAGTTACCAAGTATCCATCCCCTGGTGGTTTCCCAACCCCTCTCAGGCACCACCATCCAGTGGACAGCGTTGCTGACGTGACATCATTGATTCCATCCCAGATGCTTTATCTGAGTTCATCAGAGAAAACCCATTCCTTAGGCCCGTGAATGATTCAGAAATGAGCATGTGAACAGCCTAACCAATGAGATGTGAAGAAACTTTTTTAAAGGTGATTCAAGAAAAAACACAGGAAGAAAGAATCTCTTGTCCTGCCTGCACTGGATGTTATCATGTCTGGATGGCACACCTGGAACTGCCACAGCCTTCTTGTTCCCACACCAGCCTGAGCATGATGATGACACAGGACGGAGAGCAGAGCTCAGACAGAGAGAACCTGGCCTTGAGGATTCTGCATCAACTCTCCCTAGAGCCTCTGTGGCTCCAGCCACCCTCCGGTGTGAAATGGCAGATGTCCTTATTGTTTAAATCACTTTGATTCCTGTTTCTATCGCTTACAGGAGAAAGGATCCTGATACCAAAACTCCAAGAGGCTGATCGCTTTGCTCTATATCTCATTGCTAGTGTGACCAAAACTGGAACTGGAGTCCCAGCCTCCTGTCTTCCAGGTTGTCTTTCATTCACTTGTTAATTGGCTGAATTTATCTTGCCCATTTTGGTTTGATGAATACCCAAAATACCTTTTCTTAAATGATGAAAAGCTTAGACAGTTTAAAGAGAAAGTCCAGAAAAATAAATGTCTGTTGAATATGATGATGCATAATACAGATGCTTGCTTTGGTATTATTTTCCAATAGAAGGTAATTTATAGCTGAAAACATTTGGTTTAATGTAATACATGAAATAGCATTATCTCCTTTAGATACATATTGAAGCAAAACTGGAGTTGTTTTTAACAACATTTGTGGAGGAAAAGCTGCTGAGAAAGATTCTTTCTCACAGGAATTCTTCTTAAAGCCCACGTAAATAAAATATGAGAATCATTACTTTCTGCAGAACCAATAGTCATCAAAATGTATGTTGGGGTTTTCCCTTTATTTTCTTCACACGTTGTGCTTTACCTTTTAACAATTCTTTTCCGTAAATCTGGCTTAAACTTTTTTCCCGTCTTTGGAACATTTCCTACAACCAATAGTTCGTTTTATCTCCAGATCTAAAGGGAAGGGGCTCAGACATCTGCTCATTGATCTTGCTTCCTTGAGGCAGGTAGGTCTTGGCCTTGGAAGAAGTGAACTCATGCTGCTTTTACAGTCAGCCCCCTGCAGGCACTCACACCCCTGGCCTCGGAAATGCCTTCTCAGCACCAGGAAATTCTTGGGTCTGTCATAAGCCTCACATTTTGCAGTTTAAGCGGCTTCTCAGTTTTGGGGTATGGGATGACCCTCCAACCAAGTGGGCCACTCTGGCCAGGGCAACGTGTCCTCATTTTGGTACCTCCATAACTGATAAAACCTCTTTCATCCTGGGTTCAATCACAAGTACTTCGCCCAGGTGCCCCCTGATGCCCTGTCACTGCCTTCATTGGTGTCTCCCATTTCTCGCACTGCTCATTGGCCACCCAGGGTTACTTATGGCTCCCACAACAATCTGGGGCCACAGCCCGGCCTCCTCTGATGGGAGTCTCTTTATAACTGGAGAGACCACCGTCCTGGTCTGCCGGTTCAGTGCTCCAGTATGCCTGCTGCTGTCTGGTACACTTTTTAAGAGCGCCCCCTTTCTTTCCTATCACCCTCAACAATGTCTTGGTTTGGTTAATAAACTCTATGGTTAAACCTCAAAACCCATCCTTCCTATACATGTAAAGGCGACCAGGCATCAGTGTGAACCGATGCTGGGGGCTGCCTGCCTACTGCCTCCTTCCCTCCTTACTGCCACCTGCGGAGCAGATGCTATAAGATGAACAAGTGGAAGAGCCACCTAACACAGGGAATGGGCGAGCTGGGATTCCCTCCTGGTGTTGCCTGACTTCAAACACTGGGCTCAGGGTTCTACATCACACTGTGTTTTGGAGAGCCAGCATTCTTCAGAGCAGCTGCGATTTTGGGTGCACAGGAAATGGCTGGGTCATTGAGAGTTTTGGGTTAGTGATTCAAGCCAGACGTGAGCTAACTCTGCTGGGCCTGTAGGAATGGGCCATTGTCTGACTCTGAAACAAATTCTTCTGTCCTTGAAGTCACAACATTTCTGTCTTTCCACTTTTCTAGGAATCCTGGGAGGGCACAGAGGTTTGAGTGAGGGGTCTCCCAAAGGTATTTGCCATGCCTCTGACAAGGGGTGAATAATTCCACCGAGAATTGGACGTTAGTATCTGAGCCAAGTGGTAAATAAAAATGTAACCCAAGGGCACTTGGATTCTGATTCCAGCCTGAAGAAGGGCCTGGGTTTGCTATGCAATCTACAGCAGGACAGCCTGACGCAGCTCCCTCCCTGCAACCCCTAAAGGCCGACACCAGGTCTCATGCGTAGACTCCCACAGGTGATGAGATTGTTCCTGCACCCAAATCACCACACTCTCCATTCGCCCACCCCTCAGGACATTCTGCTCCTCCCCATCCAGCCCCGTTATATGAATCACAAACCCTAGGCACCCTCTTCATTACTTTTAGCTCCTGCTGGCTCTGTAGAGGCACAGGCCCTGGGCCCCGGTTACCCAGGCAGGAGCCCAGACACCGCCCCTCTGTCCAGCTCTGACTCTCCACTCGCCCAGCAGGATGTTAAAGAGCTTGAGCCAAAGGAATACCTTCTGCTTTGGAGAAACTTTGCGAGGTTTCGCAATGCAACAGCATTTTGCTTGTAGTGTCCATAGTGTGGATACCACCAGCGCTAATGAAACCTTTTCAGGTCATGAATGAAACCTGGAAAGGTGATGAAGGCGCAAACTCAAACCAGAAATATCAGTGTGGGGACTTTCCCCCTTTCACAAAGGGATCCGGAGAAAGGAACGAGTTTCAGAAAAAGAAACTCTTCTTTCCACTCTGACGCCAGCTCTGCAGGGCACTGCTCCTGGGGGAGAGATGGACAGAAGCTCCAGGCTGAGCCCAGCTGGAGGTGGCGACATCCGTGTGTGTTCATTCTGTGCTCTGGGCACAAACCTCCAGGACGCAGAGGATGCCCTTCGAGATGAACGCCCTCCAGGAGGAAGGAGCCCACCGTTCCTGCCCCGTTTGCACATCCCTGCCTGGGGAGCAGGAACTCTTATTTGCCTCCCATTCTACTAGCATGGTCAGAGAGAAACAGCCTGTTGCCTATCGCTGAAAGGATTTTTGAACACAATCCTGAAGGGGATGGGCTGTTACATGAGAGGAAGAGGCCCCCTGAAAGGAAGGGAGGCGGAGGATACCTTCCAGGCACAAAGCCTCAGGGCGGGAGGCGCAGCAGAGGCCGGGTTGGGTCTGAGTTGGAGAGCTCAGCTCCGTGTGTGGCGGTTCAGGCTGGCACGTGCATTCTTTGTCGCTGGTCACGCTGTCATCCCCAAAATTCTGCATTCACTTCGGCATGACACTGGCCATATTACAACGGTTCCTTCTACTTCCCACTCCAGCCTGCAGCCACCGCAGGGGGCTGACCTCTGCTCAGCGAGACAAATGCTCACTTCCCCACTCACCCCATTAAACATTGTTTTCTAAACTCACACGGAACCCCTGGAGTCAGAGCCGCTGGGCAAGCGGGAGCTTGAATAATGTGCTCTCAACACATTGAAAATGATGTCTCAGCTGGAATGCCTTTCTCCCTTTTTCTTTTCTTTCTCTTTCAGGCTTCCCCGGCTTCAATCTTCCTTCTCACCCTTCTTTGGCTCAACTGGACTCCGCCCTCCAGAGCAAATAGGAAGGTGGGGGGGGGGAGGGGGGGCAAGAAAGAAGAGTACCCTGCAGTCACAGCGAGCCTGGGAGGGAAGGGTGGTGATCATTCACCTGGAGAAAGCGGATTCTGCCTCCCCTCCCAGACCCCAGATTTCTCAAGGATGAGGAGGACTTTGCCTCATCCTTTTCAGGTGCCTTCCATCAGCTCATACACCACAATGTGCCTTCTGAGTATTTGTTAAGTGGTTTGTGACTAACTGCTTTCTACAGGCCTCGGATGGCATGCAGGCAGTTAATTGAAGACCGAGATCGGAAACCTCACTGATATCAGGGAATGCGACCCCTGAGCCTCAGCTGGAGACAGCAGCTGGGAAGGTGTCCCTCTCTAGCAGGGTTTGATGGAGCAGATTGTAAATGCCCCATTAGGATCTGTTTGCCTCCCATCGCTGCAGAAGTTGTTCACATATTGTAATCATGCACACGAACACACATGCAAGGTTAATGACTTTTAAGACCTGCTCCAACTCAGAACTTACCTGCTTAAAACTCTTCAGGGGCCCACCACCAAATTGGTGAGAATAGCCACAGTCCTACAACCAGCAGGCTCTATATCAGCGGGTCTCAAACTTCTAAATCTCAGAACCCCATTGTACCTGTAAAAGGTATAAAGAACCTTGAAGAGTTTTTGTGTATGTGGGCCATCTCTATCAACACTTAACCCTATTAGACATTTAAACTCAGAAACTGTTATTTTTAGTTATGAATGAATTTTTAAATAATGATAATGAAACCATTACATATTAGAATAATTAATATAAGTGACATGTCTGATTAACAGAAAAAAACACAAGCTTGTAAAGACCGATTCTATTTTCCAGAACAAACAATTTTTAGTTAAAAAAAAAAAAAGACATTGTTTTACATTTCTGCAAATCTCTCCAGTGCCTGACAACTGAAGACATCTGGATTCTGACATCTGCATTCAATCTGTTGTGATATATTATGTTGATAAATCTGAAGACAACTAGGACTTACACAAACAGGCAGTTGGAAAAGGGAGAAGTATTTTAATAGGCATTTCAGATCACTGTGGACATTCTTTTTCTGATACTACACCAAATCTCAGCATGTGGTCATTTCTTAACAGTCCCAGTGTGGAATGTGAAATCATATCAGTGACCTTTTCATTTCCATTGCCTCAAAACCCATTCAACTCTCTTGCCCTTTGAATGGGTCTTTTACTCATACATGATTGTGAGCCATCATGCATTGATCATTTGGGAAATATTGGCTCACCCAGATGTTCATTAGCAGGTTATTTCTGTGGACAACTGAGGCTCAGTCCTGCTGGGGACTGTTAGGAGGGAGAGTAGGGCTTGTCTCAGAGTGAGGCCACCTGAGGACTGAGGAAGCTGGGGCATTTGTCCTGCAACTCTCGTCAGCATCGGCTAATGGCTACTTGAGGGGACCTTCTCTATCCAGGACTTCCTGTCTGCTCTGCTTGCACAGCATGAGTGCACCAGAGAAGCTCTCCAATGGAGAATGGCAGCACCTTGCCGTAGGAAGCCACTGCATGCGCTGGGATGGTGGATGCCACGGAGCGTGGAGGGGCCAGCAACAGCATCTGCTACCTTCGCTATTCTCCCCTCAAACTGGCCTTCATTTGCTCTGAGTCAGGGTCTTCCCACATGCTGTTCCTTCTACCTGGAACCTTC
>NW_006294876.1:3639914-3640490 GCF_000327345.1 Myotis davidii | reverse complement strand
TCCCTGCCTAACACCCAATCATTCTTTAGGTCTCTGCCCACAAATTCAGTTCCAGAAAGGGCTTCCCTGAACCCCACCATTCTAGAACAATTCCCCTGCCAGAGTCACTGAATACACGCTAAGTTTTTCTTCTCCAAGAGTCGCCCTGTTCCCATGGTCCATACTTGTATATTTGTGTTGCTCTTTATTTAATGTCTTCCCACTAAACCAGCATCTCTGTAGTGTGGTGTGAGGACCATGTCTATGACTGTTTCTTCCAGTCTTTCATCACCAGCACCTGGAACAGCCTGACACATGGTAGATACTCAGTAAATACTTGCTGAGTCAATGGGTGGGTGATTATAAATAAAAATGTATGTAAAAGGTACACAGCTAACGTTTACAGTGGCAATTCAAAGTGAACAATTGGGGCAATCATTCTAGAAAACCCAGGAGCTCTATTGATTATACCCCTTTAATAGCTGAAAATCGGGTCAAAGTGTCCTGAGGGAATGACAATCTTGTCCTCTTTGGAATCAGCTAGATGGCAGTGTTCTGTGTCATGGCTCAGTTGCAGTCCCCCCCCCCCACCCCTCC
>NW_006294876.1:3620223-3639747 GCF_000327345.1 Myotis davidii | reverse complement strand
ACTTCTGTAGCCCGGCACACCAAAATACTCTTATATACCTACTAGGATATGGATTCTACAAATACATGGGCACATAGGCATATGGTTCCAGAATGACAAGAAAAGCAAATACAAGAGGAAGATGCTGTGTGTCCTTCCAAATTCTCACAAGAGCCATCATGGGCTATGAATGTTGCATCTAACATAGAAAGCAGCAAGGAAATCCAAGTGAAGAATGAATGAATGAATGATGCATGAGAAAGAGCAGAATGATGGTAGGAAGAAGCTTTCTTTTGTAGATTTCACACAGATGGCGTTTTATTGTTCCAAAGCACACCACTGTCTAGGACACTTTGTGGCACTGCTAATGTGCACTGCCAGCTAGCATAAACCAGAAGAGAAACTTAACAGGCACCTTACAAATCATCTCATAGCACACATGCTTCGTTTTTTATGCCTATTACAATTTGCGAAGACCTTGTCACTGGAATAGCAATCCCCTTAATGGACTCTATTTCCCTTGCAGTGCCCTTTAAAACAACTGAGCTCCGTGATGGACAGCAGTTCACAAGCCCCTTTCCATGGTTCTTAAACCTGATGCTGGGAAGTGCGAATTCCCTGCAGCCTTTTCTCACGCTCGGGTTCTGCGGGAGAGTCAGTCCCAAATTTAAATGCCCAGGTGCCTGATTTCGTATGTGCTTTGAATAACGGTATCTGCTCTCAGAAAATCAAACCGAATTAGGAAAAGCAATCGCCTGCGGGATTTTCATTTTGTATTAGTGACATGAGCTCGCTCACACACCACGCCGTTTTAACCGTTCAGCACTGCGGAGTTAGGAACCGTTTCCACAAATCCGCTCTAGGATTCTAAGCGTGCGTTTCCCTTGCTCTTAGGGGAGGCAAAGGAAATGGGTGCTGGAAAATGCAGGCGGCGGCAAGGTAAACGCGGCAGCCATTTGCTTGGCAAAACATGCAGGTACCTTTTTCTTACAGAAGAGAGACAATATTTGATTTTAATTACTGATACAGTGTTTGAGATGTCAAGAAAGTCAAGTACCTAAAACAAAATACATTGAAGCATAACAGCTCCAAGAGAAGCAAACAAATCCTGTATAAGCATGAAACGAAAGCGGAGTAAATGACCAAACATAACCTGTGCCACTCACTTATTGCAGAATTGCCCGAACATCAAAACCTGCGCTCAGGATTCTTCAGGTATCTGAATATCCGCGGAGCGGTCTCCTTAGGCAGGCAGGCCATAGGTTGCCAAGCATCCCAGCCCCAAGGAAATACACAAGAGAAACAAAAAGAGCTTGGCCAGTGGCCAGACGGCTACCCCTGGCCATGGTATTGTGGGCCATACTCCCTCTCATGGTCCTTAGGTTTAAGTGTTTGCATCTGGCTGCCCTGAACCTGCGAAGAGACATCAGGTGAGCCTACATTTGGAGAGCACAGGGAAAGATGTGCTGAGCTCTCCAAGGAGAGATTGCAGAAGGTTAGTGGATGCAGAACGTTAGTGGTTGGAGAGGCTCCTTTAAAAGAGCTTTTACAGCCCTGGCTTGTGTGGCTCAGTTGGTAGGGCATCGTCCCATGCACCAAAAGGTTGCCCATTCGATTCCTGCTCAGGGCACATGCCCAGGTGTCAGATTCCATCCCCAGCAGGAGGAATATAGGAGGCAGCTGATCAATGTTTCACTCTCACATGGATGTTTCTCTCTCTCTCTCTCTCTAAATCAATTTTAAAAATATTTTTTAAAAGAGAGAGAGAGCTTTTAGAGCATCCCTAAGACTCACTGCCCTTGCAGAGTAAAACCCAGCATCTGCCTAATGTACACTTAAGCCTGGGGAGTGAGTCTTTACAAACTCCAACTCCTAATGACCATCATCCATAGCACCTCTCCACTCCTGCTAAACGCCTGACCTTTGGCACCTTGGTCCTCCATCCTCCTCATTGTCCTCCCAATGGCTTTCCTCCTCATGAGTCCCCTGATCCTCCTATCACTGGAGCTGGCTCCCCCTATACTTCTGTGTCCTCAGAAGCCAACTCGCTCACCCATGGGGCAGCAGCTAGAATTCCCAAGATTCTCAGGGTTTCAGGGGCCCAAGGGGTTGGAACTCCATTCCATAAACCTATAACCTCAGCCCTGAAATATTTCCAAGCCCCAAAAGACTAATTTAGCCCTCCCCAGCCTCAACAATCAGCAGAGCCTTCAGCTGTTTTTAATATTAGGAGAAGAACCAAATAGCAGAGCACCCCTGGGAGAGCCTTGGCATGTAGGCATGCACATGTGCCACGTGTATGTTCCCAGAACACCTCCCATTCTCACCAAACAGCTCGCAGCTACTGGTGCTTCACATGTGCCAAGCTCGATGGTGAGCTCGCGGTCCATGTTTAGTTATGTGAGCCTCACGACAATGGTAAGAGGAGTAGATGAACTGTTATAATGCCCGTTTTAAAGATGAAGAAATGGAGGCAGAGGGAAGTTAAGAACCTTGTTCAGAAAGTGGCAGGGCTGGGAATCCACGCAGGACGTTCGCTCTCCAGAGCCTGGGTGCCAAAGCTGGCCCAAGTTCAAGGACGATGAGGTCACAGCACAAAGAATTCTTATTTCTGGTTTATGCTCAACTGTTATTTCTTTTTCTTTCTTTCTTTCCTGCAAAAAGCTTTATTGTTTCCATTTGGTCCAATGCATGGGAGAGGGCTCCAGGGTCGTTAGAGGAATGGCTAGTGGTTTGGGGGAAAGGGTCAGGTAAAAGCCAGACACCAGGGGATGCAGAGGGGCCCCTTTCAGGCCTCTGGGCTCCAAAGGCTCCTGGCTGTGCTTGAGGGTGAGCCTTTCGAAGAGTGGTTTTGCATCTTTAAGATGCTCAGCGCCCTCGGCTTCTCCGCCAGCTCTCGGAAGAGGGGCCTACGCCCTCCAGAGCCACATCAGGTGGAAACAGAGCCCAGAGAGGTAGGTGTATGGGGCCCGCAGATGCAGGTTGGCCAGGCGGTTGACCAAAGCCTCCACCTGATGGAATAATTCTGACGAATTTGGGAGCTCATGGTTGTTCGGCAATAAGGGGGTAAGGTAAAAAAAAAAAAAAGTGTGTTGGCTGGTCTTGGAGGTGGTGACTGGATAAGATGCTGGAGGGGGGGGTCGGAGGCTGGAAGAGGGGGCGTCCCTGGATCTGTTCCATCCAAACACTGTTAAAGGAAGAGACAGATCTGGGACTGCCAAAGGCACTGTCCAACTGTTATTTCTTTTTAAGAAAAACTCCAATCCCTATTTTAATCACTCATTTAAATGATTAAGCATGTATTAAGCATTTATGCTTTGGGGATTAAAGACTTCATGAAGTTAATCAAACAGATATAAATAAATATGCTGCTATTTTAGAAACGCAAATGAGGCATTTAATTCAGGAAGGTGGTATCTGTGAACCTCTGTGGAACCTTCCAACTCCCAGCGAGCAGATGACGAATAGTGGTGGCAGCTCGGATCTGCACAGCCAGAGCCCGGCCGCCATCACTCCCTCTCGTTCAAACAAACCCTGGTGCCTGATTGCCATTCTTAAAGCAATGCAATTAGTCATGAGTGATGAGCGCCTAAATTGGAGCGTTGCCAGTGTAGAAGTGAAATAT
Organism: Myotis davidii; assembly: GCF_000327345.1. Taxonomy (NCBI): domain Eukaryota; kingdom Metazoa; phylum Chordata; class Mammalia; order Chiroptera; family Vespertilionidae; genus Myotis; species Myotis davidii. The sequence goes on along the minus strand of NW_006294876.1, from coordinate 3,636,143 downwards.
TTTTAGAAAAAAAAAATAACTCCTGTGGATGAATACATTGCATAATTACATATTGGGGATAAAAAGTATAATCAAATTTCAGGTCAAGAAATAGTATTTATTAAGCCCTTTCGTCATGTAATGACTGTAAGATGTGTGTATAGATCAGCTGGAGACATTTCTGATGTCGAGGCGCTGCCATAAACACTCAGAAAGCAGGAAGATAAGTACTCAAATAACAACATAAAGTAACCATATTATGACAATTGCAGACAAAGTACCATTAATAAAAATGTGCCCAGGAGGAAGAGTCTCCACAGTTTAGGACTACTAGATGGTGTTTTAAGGGCTTTGGGGGGCACAGTACAGGGTTGTGGTCATGTCTACACACTCTCACTCTATTTCCTTTGCCACAGCCTGAGGGCAAGTTCAAGTCCCACCGACCTCACTGGAGGCTGGTGGAATGATGCCCCTGGGCCACCCGTCAGCTGGGTCAGGGCTGGAATTCTCTGCAGAAGCTTCTGGCTCCTTCCAAACACTTCTGTCTCGGTAGCTCCAGAGTCACAAGGAGAGGGTATGAGTTGCTACCAGTTAGAGAAGCCAGCACCCTCAGGAATGTGAGACAAGAGGGGTGCTATATTTGACATCCATGGGAATGTAAACAGAATGCTAATCTCAAAGAGAGGGCCAGTAGCAGGAGGTAGAAAGAAATCCATTCGAAAATAGCTAACCCACTGCCTACCTGAATGGCACGATGAAAGGTTTAAGAGAGCAGGCATACCAACTGGGTTTCTAACTAAGGCTGCTGTAGGAGTTATTGCTGCTAATATGTTCACTCGAGTGTACATGTTACATTCAGACAGATGACAGCTTTCTCCTATAACAGTCAAGACAATGTCCAGGTTCTTCACTGTATTTGATTCTTTGTGTTTAAACAAAAAGACCACTGACAGGGACTTTGGAAACTCTAATGTACATACGTAACGTCAAACAGAAGAATCGATGACGTCTGTGTCTCACCATTGATTTACAGTTTTCTTCCTGAAAAAACAAAAACAAAACCACACCTAAAATTCCAGGATTAAATGTCTATTATATGATAGCATGTTATCTATTTTGTTTAGTATAGAATCTGCAAGGTCACATCTTTCATGTTATATTGAATAATATTTAAATAAACTGGGTGTGGTAAATAATTAATTTGCCAGATGTTTGTGCATTAGTTAATTTGCCAAATTATGACATTTTATAATGTCTTCATCAACTTGAAATTCTTATGTAAAAGTCAGTAAAACATGTTGGAGTGAATAGTTCCTCAGGGTGCTGATGGCAATGTTATTAGACCTAAGTTACTGAGCTTATGGGCTACATTTTCATCTGAATTCATATAATTCAGCCTGAAGGCAAAAGATCCTATTAAACTAGGGCTCTTTGGAGAAATGGCAAATTCCAGGACTGGAGCAAGAAAGTACATGAGCCTGGAACATCTTGTCATGCTCCAAAGTGAGAATATGATCAAAAGGACATAGGAGCCAGTCTGAAGGGACTCTAAACTGGCAAATATGGGACAATCTGAACATGCTGTATCCTCTAATCCATGAAACAGAGTAAAAATTCACTAAAAGTTCATACTGATTCAATAAGTAAATGGGGAGAAGGGAAAGTGATTCCTCATAGCATAATGCTAAGTAGTAAAAGCAGAAAACAACAAATCGCCCTTGTATGACCAAGATAGTAATAACTGATTCAAGGAAAAATTCTCAATGGCTGCAAAAAGGTGAATGTATGAAGAACAACAGGATATTTGCCTAATCTCAAAGTATTTTACAATAGATTACGTATGAATTATAAAGGAGAGAATAGTGATTTCTAATGAAGAAACCTGACAGGCAGCACCTTAATGAAGGGATCAAAGTTAGTATCACCAGCAATGGGACAGACAAGCGGGCACCATGTGTCTCCCGATGAGACACACTGAGAAGAACACATCATTTGTGAAGTATTTGCCCCTGATGTGTACTGATGATAAAACATCCCACAGAACCAAACTGAGGGACAGCCTACAAAATAGTTGACCTATAATCTTTTTAAAAGCAATGCCATGAAAGATTTAAAAAGTTTGAAGAACTGTTTCAGATTAAAGGTAAGTTAAAAAAAAAAAAAAAGAAAAACAAAAAAAAAAAAAAAGGCAAACACAACAACAACAAAACCTGACTAAATACAATGTGTACAAGGTGTGATTTTGGAATAGGCTCTGCATTCCAAAATCAGGGGCGGCGACCGAGATTGTCATACAACTCCTGAAACTGAATATGGCCCATACGTAGATGATAAAATTGAATCAATGTTACAGTTTCTGAATTTGATATTTGTACTGTGGCTGTCTAACAGGTTGTTCTTAGGAAATACAGATTAAAGCATTTAGGGAGAAACAAGTGTAATATCTGCAACTAACTCTCAAACGGTTCAGGAAAAGCAAATGTGGTCAAAGGTCGGCGATTGGTGAATCCGAGTGAAGTGCATGCAGCTCTTCTGTCCATTTCAACACCAGATGCTGCCTTGGCATACCCTCCACCCCGTCACATTGCTCCAGTAGTCCAGCATGTTCCTTTTGATGATGATAATATCTGCCATCTCAGGAAATCCTATTGGCTACCATCTCTGACTTAGGTACTTCACAATGTCTCATTTAATATTCACCACGTTATAGCGAGGCAATTAGTTTTGTCGGATTTTTACTGATAAGAAAAATGGAGGTTTAGAAAGGTTAAATATATTAGATGAAATGGCTAGTCAGTCAGTGTTCACAAACACGCACACCCAACCTTGATGAGCAAAGTAATATGTTCCCTACCCCATATTTGTTGGGCGTGGGCCATGGAATTTAATTTGAATGAAGAGATGGTATTGGATAAATGTGATTGCATGGTTGGGCTTGCATTTTTGTGCTTCTGTCATCACTGTAAGAAAGCCATATCTTGGACATGTGTTGCTGGTCCAAGGAGGATAAGAAATAGTCATGGACTCAAGTTATAGCTTCAAGACAAGCCCAGGTGAGCCCAGGCTAGATCAGCCAATGCCAAGCAAACCCACGGACGCATGTTATTTGATGTTACTGAGTTTTAAAATCATTGGTTACATAGCACTGTGGTGGCAATGAGTAACTGATAGAGCGAACCTGTCTGAAACCAGCAGATAATAAGAGTTGGAGCAAGGATGCTCAACCAACCAAGTCGCTGTGGTGCCTCCCACCACACCTGTATGAAAAAGCATTTCCTAATATTAATAGCCTTGCCATTTATAATGATAATTCATGACCCTGAAAACTCCCAAGATACTTTCTAAGTCATAAAATTAAAAATTGATTACAGCAAAAATTGCAAACAGGTTTTATCTTCCATGTTTTAGTAATTGGTAATCATGGCATATTTAATTAACCTTTCCGTTTACCAGCCTGGCTAAATGATACTACCGTTTTTCAACTTCAATAATCATCAGAAATATTCAATATACACAGTGGTATGAAGTAGAGGCAGTGCTTGAATAATCACCAGCCTCTAATGTCAGAGAGAAAAATCAATCTTGTAAATACTGGAGCAAATTTCCTAGCAAGGGTTTTTACTCGTCCAAGCATAGGTTTCTTAGGATATTTTGATTCTCTGATTTTAGTCTTACTCCAAACCCAAGATGAAAAATTACACCTGTCCTCAAAATTTAAACCCAAAGCAAATGTCTGATTTAATTCTAAAGAAAAGTTTCATATGCTAGTTTTTCCCAATTACTACAAATATTCCTATATTTTTGCTAAAATATTTGGGAACATTTTCTCTCACAATAACAAAGGAATTCGTTTTCAGCAAAAAAAAGGCTTGCTTTCTTTCTCTTTTTGTTTGTTACATGTACCTCAATACCAAATCGCATAACAAAAAAGTGCCTAGAAGTGTTGCACAGCATTGTCCCCTGACTGTCACCATCATTGAGCTGCACACAGTGCCAGCATCATCCAGCAAAGAAACAAATTTCTGGTAAAAGAAATAGCCACCGCTCATTATTTTGGGAGAGTGTTCTAAATGTCCATACAAAATGAGATAAAGAGAGAGGGGGGCAGGAAGAGGAGGGGGGAAGTAAAGAAAAAGTAAAAATGGAGCAACGCTCAGTCAGTGATATGCTATTGCATATAGGCATGGTATGGGAAACCAAATACTATGAGATTTTGGGGTTTTGTCTCCTTTAAAATCTCTAATAAATACACGTGAAGGTGAACTCCCTACAACACAACCTTATTTTCTAATATAAAAAATGATTTTGCTTCCCTCCCTGTGAAAAGGAGGCAGAATATTTGCAGAAACTGAAGTTGAAGATAGCCCTGGTGATATTGTCTGCAAAGATTTTAAAAAATGCTCTTTTTTGTTTCATGTTCTTGTTAAAGAGAGAAAACAAAGAGAATGTGAAATAAAGGGTGAGAAAACAAACACTCCTTCTAAAATAACAGAATGCAAAGAACCTCCCACTGACTTATGAAAAATAAATAAAGTCGATATCTGACCTAATTTTATAAGAATGAAACTTCGGTGGATGGCATAGACTCTTATGCTCTCATGAAAAGTGTATGTTTTCTGCCTCTTAGCTGGAGAAAAAGGGATCCTTTGCTCCAGAGACTGAAGCAAAAGAATCGATCAGGGCCTGAGGAGGTTTCAAAGAGGCTGGGTGTTCTGCTGCCCATTCCCAATTTGTCTCTGCAGCATGTGCTGGAAGCATCTTAGATGAGAAACAGATAAACAAAGAGGAATAATAGCTGTAATGCTGACTTAATAACAAAGCTCTGCTCCTATTACGTGGCCTCCCGTTTTTTTCCCTAGTAAGATACAGGTCATTCTTATTTTTGTTTTTACAAGAAAGGAAGCCAGGACTTGATTTTTACAACCACTACAGTAGAATCATATTTAATAAATGCAGAAGTTTTAAATGAGATGTGAACCATAATATCAGAGGTGACGAGGCAACAAGAGCCCATCTGGAGACGACATCATGAAGCAAGACATGGTCTCATTAAAAACTCAGAAAACGCTTAAGTCATCCCACAACAGTGTACAATGTATTAGAAAAAAACTCGTCAACAAACGAGCTGAACTAATGTTGTGCAGATTGATTGCAGAGTTTTTTTGACATCAACGAAGCCATGAAAACTTGTCTAAGAAGAAGAATCCATGATGCCATCTGGAATTTGGGTTCCTAGTTCCAAACCAATTGGTAGCATAAATTCATCATTTCTGTGGAAATAATCTGTTATGGTTGATAAATAACAAAGTATGAGACGGTAGTCACATATGTCATACAGAACCAGGCCTGCATACATAGTACTCTCACTGTGTCAAACCATTGTTACCTGAAAATGAATATTCATGAACTAAGAACTGGTAGACATTTTAGCACTGCAATAAATTTGCCTTTTACATGTATTGATAGATGTTATGCTATTGTAAGGTGTAAGGACCTATTCTTAACATTTTTAACATTTACTAGTATTTTCCCATTTTGAATTAGTATTTTAAAGTGAGGCATTGCACCCCACTCATTTAAAGGGGTGAACCTCAGTCCTGAGAACAGGTGGTATGTTTCGGGCACTTTCTCTGTGCCAGGAGCAGGCTGTGAGACCAGAGCCAGGACTGGAAGTGAGCAGCCTTACACCACTTCTGTCACTTAAATCCCAGACACACATTGGACAGTGTGTTTTTATAGTTTTCTCCCCCTAAAATCCCTTCACACACATTGGCTCTAGCTGGCAGTGACTTTGAAGTGACGTTAAGAGACGGATAAATGCCTGGGCTGGGAAAGGAGGCACAGAGTTGGAGGGTGGAGGGTGAGCTGTGTGGATCTTCTCCCTCACCACCTGGCTCCTCAGGGTTCTGGAGGGTGTGTGCCACCGGCTCTGTACCAGGAGATTCAAACCAGCATCACATCATCCGGATTAATTTTTTAAATTTTTTTAAAAAATTTTAAAAACATACTTTTATTGATTTCAGCAAGGAAGGGAGAGGGTGAGGGAGATAGAAACATTAATGATGAGAGAGAGAGAGAGAGAGAGAGACTGATCAGTTGCCTCCCACATGCTCCCCACCAGGGATGGAGCCCCCAACCCCAGGGGCACGTGCCCCAACCAGGAGTCTATCTGAGATCTCCTGGTTCATAGGTAGATACTCAACCACTAAACCACACGGTGGTTTGAGAGAGAGAGAAAGGGGGAAAGAGAGAGAAAGAGATTTGTTGTTCCACTTATTTATGCATTCACTGGTTGCTCCTTGTTTGTGACCTGACCAGGATGGAACCCAGAACCTTGGTGTATGGGAAAGATGCTCTAACTAATTGAGCTATCCAACCAGGGCCTCATCTGGATTAATTGAAGAGGGGATTCCATCACCTTCCATATTCCCTGGCTAGCTGGGCAGCAGCATGCATTTCCAGGGTGAGGTAGAATCTTCCAATAACCCCGGCAGGGAGTTCTCACACCCAAATAGATCTGGTGCAGCTTATCTCTCCTGCTCCCACACTCCCAGCATCCCAATTTCCCCAGCACTTAACATAAGTGGTATTAAATCCTTTCTGAAAGAAGGTTGGACATAAGTAAATAAAGCAGCTCTCTAAAGCAACAGAGCTGGTTTGCCCCCCTCATTCATGCCACTGCTTATTTAATTACCAGGCTGCACGTCATCCAAACTCAGAGTTCAGGAGGTTAGTTTCAAAAACTGGCTGACACGAACAGATAGGAAACTGACCCTCAGATTGAAGTGCCTGAATTACTCTATGCAACTCGGAATGAGCGTCTGTAATAGTATTTTCCTAAAGACGACTGCAGATCAAATGTCAGCTCTTTTTTTTTTTTTTTTTTTTTACCAGAGTAGGTGACAGCCTAAGTGATCATTACTGATGTCTGAAATTCCCTAACTGGATAATGTCTTTCATACATCAATTAGAGAAAGGTTTAAAATGCAATCTCCCTCAGCCAATGATACCTTGAGTTAGCTCTACATTAAGTATAAATTATTAGTTACTTGTCATATACTGAGAAAGAAGGGGGGCAAAAAGAGAGAAATTTTGGTGCCTGCAGAGGGTGGAGAAAGAGAATACCATACTAGACAATCAACTTCTTGAGTAATTTCTTCAAATTACTTTATTATTGAATACTAGAGGCCCGACTTGCACGAAATTCATGCAAGCGTAGGCCTTCCTTCCCCCAGCTGCCAGCACCGGCTTCCCTCTGACACCCGGGACCCAGGTTGGGACCCAGGCTTCCCTCGCAGCCCTGGCTTTGTCTTGAAGGACATCTGGTCTAATTAACATATTATGCTTTTATTATTATAGATAGGTCAAATAAACATTTTCTGAGCAAATTAAACATTGAATGGAAAATGGTGAGGGGAGAAGGGAAATTTTTAAAAATGAAAACTGACTCAGCTTCTTTGCTATACAAAGAGTATTTAAATAGTACTTTGGCAATAAGCTAGGAATAGAAGGGAACTTCCAGTTGATAAAAGTTATCTACGGAAAACCACAGCTAGCATCAGATTTAATGAAGACAAATTGAAGGTTTCCTCCTAAGACCAGGAATGAGACAAAGATGTCCACCATCATTACTTCTACTCAACACTGTAATGGGGGTCCTACCCAGAACACTTAGGAAAGAAAAAGAAATAAAAGGTATCCACATTGGAAAGAAAGAAGCAAAATTATCTTTTTTCAGATGACATGATCTTACATATACAAAATCCAAAAGAATTCACTAAACAATGATTTGCACTAATAAGTTCAGCAAAGTGAAGATACAACATCAATATACAAAAATCAATTCTATTTTTGCACATTAGCAAGGAACTATCCAAAAACAGATTAAGAAAACAATTCTATTTACTATAGCAAAAAACAAAAACCGAATATTTGGGCCCTAGCTGGTTTGGCTCAGTGGATAGAGGCGGCATTGGGCTCCAGACTGAAGAGTCCAAGGTTCAATTCTGGTCAAGGGCACATGCCCAGGTTGAGGGCTCAATCCCCAGTAGAGCATGCAGGAGGCAGCCGATCAATGATTCTCTCTCATCATTGATATTTCTATCACTCTCTCCCTCTCCCTTCCTCTCCAAAATCAATAAAAATATATTTTTTAAAAAAGAATATTTGAGAATAAACCTAAAAAGTATAAAATTTGTACTCTGAAAGCTATAAAACATTTTTGGAAGAAATTAAAGACGATCTCATATAATGGAAAGACATCCTATGTTCATGGGTCAAAAGACTTAACACAGTTAAGATGGCAATATCTTCCAAGCTGATCTACAGATTCAATGCAATCTCTTTCAAAATCCCAGGTGGATCTTTTTCAAACTGATCATCAAATTCATATGAAAATGCAAGGAATCCAGAATAGCCAAACAATTCTGGAAAAGAACAAAGTTGGAGGACACGCACTTCCCAATTTGAATGCTTACAACAAAGCTGCAGTGACGAAGACACTGTGGCACTGGCATAAAGACTGACATACAAATCAAAGGAATAGAATTGAAGTCCAGAAATAAAACCTTACGCTTATGGTCAATTGATTTTCAATAAGGACTCCAAGACAATTCAATGGGGAAGAACAGACTATTCAACAATGGTTCTGGGACAACAGGATGCTCACATGCCAAAAAAAAAAAAAAAAAGGAGTTAAACTCCTACCTCACAGTATACATAAAAATTAATTCAAAATTAATCATAGATCTGCTCTAGCTGGCTTGGCTCAGTGGATAGAGCATTGCCCTGTGGACTGAAAGGTCCCAGGTTCAATTCCGGTCAAGGGCACATGCCTGGATTGCGAACTTGATCCTCAGTAGGGGGCATGCAGGAGGCAGCCAGTCAATGATTTTGTCTCATCATTGATGTTTCTATCTCTCTCTCCCTCTCCCTTCCTCTCTGAAATTAATAAAATATGTATTTTTAAAAATTAATCATAGATCAAAATAAAAGAGCTAAAACTATAAGACTTCTAAAAAAAAATCTTGGTGGCCATGGATTAGGCAATGATTTCTTAGATAAAAATCAAAAGCACAAGAAAGAAAAGAAAAAATATGGACAAATGGGACTACATTAAAATTAAAAATTTTTGTGCTTCAATGAGCACTACAAGAAAGTGAAAAGAAAGTCTACAGAATGAGAAAGGTTTTTGCAAATGATATATTTGACATGGGATTTATATTGAAAATACATAAAGATCTTCTAGAAATTAACAACAAAAAGACAAATAAATCAATTTAAAAATGGGCAAAGATTTGAATGCGCATTTCTCCAAAGAAAAGATATAAATGGCCAAAAAACACATGAAAAGATGTTCCATGTAATTAGTTATAAGGATAATGCAAATCAAACCATAATGAAATACTTCGTCACACCCACGAGGATGGCTAAAATAAAAGGGACGACAATAACAGGCACTTATGAATATGTGAAAAATTAGAGCCCTCATTCATTGCTGGTGGGAATGTAAAATGATGCACCTGCTTTGGAAAATACTTTGGCAACCCTTCAAAATGCTAAACATAGAGTTATCATATAACTCAGCAGTTCCATTCTTCAGTATATACCCAAAGGGATTGAAAACATATATTCACACAAAAACTTAAACACAGATGCTTATGGCAGGATTATTCATAATATCCAAAAAGTGCTAATAATCCAAATGCCATCTATTGATGGATAGATTAAAAATGTGAATCTGTTTTTAAATGACATGTTATTCAGTAATAAAAAAGAGAATGAAGTACTGACACATGCTACAATATGAAGTTTGAAAACATTATGGCAAGTGGGGAAAAAAAGCCTGTCATAAATGATCACATGTTATATGAATCTATTAGTGTGAAATGTTAACATTTCTATATCTAACTGGAATTATGTTGGTATAAATCTGAAGCAGATTCTGATAAATGAAGATGTATATGGCAAGCTCTGAATAAACCACCAAAACCCCTCAAAAATATAGTTTAACAAAATCATTACAAGAATTAAAATGTTACACTAAAAATAGTCACTTAATGCATTAAAAAAAGAAGAAGCGAGTTGGTCACATTTATTGATGCACGTGGACAATGGACAACCCAAACACTGAAAATATGAAAAACAATTTGTGAGCGCATGCTTCCCAAAAGTTTGGTCCAAGGTCCCAATAAATTCAAGGATCTCTTTATAGTACCTAGAAGAGTACAGATTTCTAAGGGTTTATCTTTAAGAGGAATATTACTGTTTATTCACTGTTGACTCACTTCTTCCTTGCCACCAAGGGGATATAATTAGGTAAATTCCTCACAATGACTGATGAGCAATGGAAGTGGAATTCTGAACAGGAAGTAAAGAAAACTGACAAACTGTGATGGAATGGCATCTATGTGAGCTTGTGCTCCCTTTGGTACACATCACATCTCTGGAGACAGACTACATTTTTCAGGGGAAAGAAAATAACTCCAGTCTTCTGGTCAGGATTGGGGGTGTTAGGTAAATGCGATATTCAGAACCGTCCACAACCACATCAAAATTAAAACTTAGCTGCGAAACAATCATCATTCAAAACTGCCAAAACTCTAGCTGAACAAATGTCCTATAACTAAGGATATAAAGAAGAGACTGATAGGAGGGGCAGGGACACTGAAGGGGCTGGTCCCACACCCACATGTGGTGCTTAAAAATCGGGAGGGGCCCTGGCCGCTATAGCTCAGTTTGTTGAGCATTGTCCCACGCACCGGTGCAACTCCAGGCCAGGGCACATGCCTGGGTTGTGGGTTTGACCCCTGGTTAGGGTGCATATGGGAGTCAACCACTTGATGTTTCTCACATTGATGTATTGCTCTCTTTCTCTCACCCTCTCTCTTCCACTCCCTCTAAAATCAATACAAAACTTTAAAAAAAAATAATTGGGTAGGATATCTCAGCTGCAGAAGTCCTCCTGAGGAGCAAGGAGTCCCAGTCCCTTCACCCCAGGTTTCTAGTGCTAGGAAGAGAGGTCCCCAAAACTTCTGGCTGTGAAAATCAGCAGGGATTGTGGTGGAGTGAAGTCCCAGGCATTTCTCTTAAAGGGCCCACGCATGAACTTATTCAGATGCTTTGAGCTCCAGTGCTGGGGCAGCAGCTTGAAAGGCATCAGGCACACAGGGAGGCACTGAATTGTCAGGATTCAGGATGAGGGCTGTAGGGTCAGCTTTCTCCAAGACAAAAGCACTGGCAGAGGCTATTGTCCCTTCGCTGAACCCTCACTCTATAGAGTCGGCAGGCAGGAGCCATATCTGAGTCACCATCAGCCTGGCTTGCACTGTTTGCCCCACCCTGATGGTCCCATGAGACCTTGCCTCACTCACCCAAGCTGTTTCCGTGGCTTTTTCATCCAGACCATCCTCTTGGCTCATGTTTCAGACCTTCCCCAAATCTCTCAAAGTTTCACAAATCAAAAGTAGCATCTAGCCTCGGCATGCTCAGTACCTCTTGCCACTTTATTATTCATATTTTTTGTCTTTTATTTTCTTCTTCTTGAAGAAGACCCTTTAGCATATCTTGGTTTGGCAATAAGTACATATTTATCATTCAGATGTTCATTGCAGCATTATTTAAAATAGTCAGGATAGGGAAGCAATCTAAGGGTCCATCAATGAATGGATAAAGAAGTCGTGCGTATGTACACTGGAGTATGACTCGGTCACACAAAAGAATGAAATCTTGACGTCTGCATCAACAAGGATTTACCTGGAGGGCATTGTGCTAAGTGACATAAGTCAGCCAGAGAAAGACAGATGCTGTATGATTTCATTTAAATGTGGAATCTAGCAGAACAGAAAAGACCCATAGATACAGAGAACATTCTGATTGTTGCCAGGTGGGAGAGGAGTTGGGGGAATGGGTAAGAAAGGTAAAGGGATCAAGAAGTACAAATAAGTGGTTACAGAATAGTCATGAGATGTAAAGTGCATCATAGGGGACATAGCCAATAAAATTGTAATAACTGTACATGGTATCAGATGGGTACTAGATTTATTGGGGTGCTCACTTCATAAGTTATATAAATTCTAATCACTGGTTGTACATCTGAAACTAATCTAATATTGTACATCAACTGCAATTGAACAATAAAAATTATTTAAAAGAAAACAAACAAAAAGCTATTACCTCCAGGCGCTTTTATGGAAAGATCAATTCAAAGTCAGGTAGTGTCCTGAAACTCTAATGTTTTAGAGAAAAGGGGGCAAGGGACTCCCTTTTAGAATGCTGAATGACCTTGCTCAGCTCTCTAACCTCAGTGGGGCTTTTGAACACATGAATGGAAATTACCACATTTCTCCCAGATTAGACATCACCAGCATCCCTTCTTAGAGTCAGCAGTAAGGAATCTGCTAAATAGATGAACCTATGGTCTCTGGCTCTCTGCCAGTGGCAGAAATAAATAAGGACAAGGGACTAGACACAAGAAGGGATAAAGAAAAATTCTTTGCACCCGAATTTATTTCTCTCTCTCTCTCTCTCTCTCTCTCTCTCTCTCTTTATTTCTATCTCCTAGCCCCTCTTATCTATTTATAGAAAACAAAATTATTCCTTAAATCTGGATGCATGAGAGGAAGATGTACAAATGCATGGCTTAAGCAGATAGTTATGTAAATGATTACAGAATAATAAAATCAGATGTCCAAAGTAAATGAGTTCCATTACCACTAACCCATGGCAAGATTCCCTGTTCTATTTTTAAGCACCTACAAACATATTTGTGGTCTTTTATCTCAATTTCATTTTTATAACATTTTTCCTGGTATATGGAGAGCTTGCCTGAATACCGCAGGAAAAAAATTTCCACAGGACTCATTTCTATAGCAAGATTGTATGGGAAATTTTGCCTATCAAGGAATTTTCTTTCAAATTTCACTGAAAGAGCAAATCAAACTGCTCCTCACACCTACTGTAACTCCCTTTAAATATTCACAGGTCTCATTCTAACTTCCTTTGAAAAAGTTACTTGAGATACCAGAGAAAACCTGACTGGTTTTCAAATAAAAGTTCCAAGAATGTGAAAAGTTGGGCAGATTTAGAAAGCATTGGAAAGGTTTAATTAGAGCAATGATGGGTCAATCTTTGCAAATCTTTTTATTGCCACTCAGCTGCCTTGGTTCATCTAGTTTTGTCAGTTTTTCTTTTCTATTTCCGCTAAAATCCCTAGTGTTCTTTATTTTTCTGCGGTAGATTAAATCTATGACTGAAGATACATAGTTTTATTTATCCATACTTGGCAAATTCTACAGTCATCATTTCTTTGAATATTCCCTTTACTCCCTTGTATCCATTCACCCTTCAGAAAATATGTGAGAGTGATTTACTCTCTCCACCATGTCTTTTGCTTTGTTTTGAGTAAATTCACAATTTTGTATTAAGTGGGTTTACTTTCTTTATTAAACTACATTTTAATGACTAATTAGCATAATTTAAAAATGACCAGTTAGAAATTAAGTACCTTGCTGATCATAGTAACTTCTTATGCTTCACCATTTCCTAGTTTTTAAATAAACTTTCTTGTGGTATAATTTTTACAGAATAAAATTCACATATTCTACGTGGAAATGGATGAAGCCTGACAAATGTCTTTATCCATGTAACCACTGCCCCTATTTAAGATACAGAATATCTTCCCAGAAAGTTTCCTTGAGTTCATTTGTACTCAATCAACACCTCACCACCACACCCTGGTCAATCACTGATCTGATTTCTATCCATATAGATTCCTTTTGTCTAATCTAGAATTTCATCACATAAACAGAATCATGCAGTCTTCCCACTTTTGTGTTCAGTTTCTCTCATTCAGAATAATGTCTGGAGACTTATTCCTATTGTTGCAAGACTCAGTACAGTAGTTTGTTTCTTTGTATAGTTTGAACAGTATTCCATTGTATAAATACTAGAGGCCCAGTGCACGAAATTCGTGCACAGGTGGGGTCCCTAGGCATGGCCAGTGATCAGGGCTGATTAGGTTCCCTGTCTCCCTGCCTCCCTGCCTCCTTGCCTCCCTGCCTCCTCGCCTCCTCCTTCCCTCACCATCTGTGCACCGCCACCATGCAGTCTCTTGCCTCCCCACCTCCCTGCCTCCTCCTTCCCTCCTGCCCATGCACCGCCACCATACGGTTCCCCGCCTCCCCCCCTTCCCCTTCCCTCACTGCCCGCATCTGCCGTCACCCACCCCCAGTTCCCTGTCCCAGCCTGGGGCCCGGCCCTGATCAGGCAATCGGGGCTTACAGGCTCGGGGGAGGAACCAGGAGGTTGGCCAGCAGGCCCCATTGGCAATCGGGGCCTGCAGACTGGGGGCAGCTCCTGTGTTGAGCAACTGACCCCCTGGTGGTCAGTGCGCATCATAACGACCAGTCATTCCGGTTGTTCCATTGTAATGGTCGCTTAGGCTTTTATATAGATAGATGCCATAATTTGTTTACCCACATTCATTCAACCCATACTTATATTGAATGCAAACAATTTCTAAATTGTAATATTATGAAATTGTATATGTTCAATATAAGACATGATATACAAAACTTTTGGTAGCCTCTAACTGGCTTCTCTCACTCTCGTCTCCAGGACATTCTACCTGCTAAGATCAACTTGCCCTTCACCATGACGATCTTCTCTTAAACTTTGGCCTAGTCCACTGCTGAAAGTAACCCTTTTTGCTTCCTAGTTTTACTTCATCTGATGCACCACTTTCTGCTTTGTGTTATAGTTACGTAGGTACCTACCTGATTTCAACTACTAGACTCTAAGCTGCTTGAGGTCAGGATCCAGAGAGATTTATCTTCTCTGTGTAGGGCATCTAACAAGTAACTGACTTTATGGCATGTACTCAACAAATGCCTGATGAGAAGATTTTAAAAATAGACAAGTCAATATCTCTATTCAAAATTAGCTTTAGTAAAAAAAAAAAAAAAAAAAAAAAAAACCTTGCTTCAGTGGCTCCTCATTTTACAGCTTGTTGTTCAAAATCTTTCACAACTGGCTCCAACCTAGATTTCCAGCTGCTTCCTCATGATTTTTCACTCATAATGTGTCTTCTCCAGTTAAACTGTAATCTACTTGCTGACTTCCATGCCTTTATCTACAATGTTTTTTTTTCTGTCTGATAGAAGCGTGCACGCACACACACCCCCCCACACACACACACCCCCACACACCCCTTTGATTCTTCCCTCCCTCCTGAACAAGAGCGAGAATCCCAAGGTTTCTATTTCTAGGGTAACCAACCCTGCACCATCCACCCACCTTTGTCAGCAAGGTCCAGACAAGTAAGCAGTTGCAAATTATGCCCGGTAGGGGGAGGTGTGCCCATAATCTCCCACTAGCTCAGTGCTTTCTCTGTAGCCCTGGAGATTTCAAAAGAAGCCATATGTTTACAGAAAACTGTCAGGAATTAAACAAATAAATAAGCAACAGTTCATCTATCTCCTTCCTCAAATCACTCACGAGCTATGAGTAACCTCCACCAACCAAAGCACAGTCCTTTGAGCCCTAATAACAAAGACAAAACCATTTGACCATTTTTAGTCTTAATGATTTAAAACACAACTAGTTCATTTTTTAAAGTTACATCTGAAGGACCGCCCTCCATCTGCATCCTCATTTTTTATAAAGCAATGAAATGTGCTCACAGGTTGAATGTTGTGTCTGTGTTGGTGAATCAGGAACCAGTAATGCAAAGTTGATTGTCTTGCTTTTCATAAGCAGAGATGAGTTGAAATTAAAAAAAATAATTTAATTCTATTCTGCCCACTTCTTTTCCATCTCCACACACGTCTTCTCTCCATTTAGATTTTTAAAATATGTTTTATAACTATTTACCCCCCCCCAAAAAAAGTTATTTTTTATGTACTAGATAAGATACAAGAGGATTCAGCTTGACACGTGTTATT
>NW_006294876.1:3602543-3620194 GCF_000327345.1 Myotis davidii | reverse complement strand
CACACAGCAGAAGTGAGCAGTCATCATGCAGTACACAAACCATGTCACATCCCCACCCACCTAACATGGTCTCACACGGTGGGGTCAGATGGATCTCACAGGAGTTCATCAAGTTCAACGTCTTACAAGTTTATAAATTAATGAAGCTGGAAGGGATCATTGCATTTCATACATGAGAAAAGTAAGGTCCAAGGAGATCCAAGTGACTTTTTCAAGAGACCACAGCCAGTTAGTGAGGAAATAGTCTAGAATCCAACCCTTTGGACCTGTTCCCTATATGATGCTCTTCATCTGTACACACCACTTATTACTCTCTTGCAGTGTCAGCAAGAGATGATATCTTAAAAGGATCTCCTTTGCCCCCAAGTTCTTTAAAGGCATACTAATAAGGCAATGCAAACACCAGATTGGCTCAAGCAACCTCTCTAAGAAGCCCACCAAGCTTTCAGCTTCTTAAGGATGCTGTCACACTGCCACCTTTTAAAAAGCACTTATACGATTTCGTTCTTTTTTATGGCTGAGTATGGTGGCAGGTGGGTACTGGAAAATAACAGGGGAATCACTTTGTAAAGTATACGATTGCTTAATCGCTATGCAGTATACCTGAAGCTAATACAAAATAATATTGAATGTAAAGTGTAATTGAAATTTTAAAAGGAGTCAAGAAAAACAAAATAGAAGTGCTTATAAGAAAAATCATTAAGAAAGAAAGCAAAATCCATCCTTAGTGGCTATCGTATGTGTCAGCACACAGTCTAGTCATTTCTCCTGTAATTATTTATTGGGTGGAGTAAGAGCCAGGATGTGTTATTATATTGGGAAGTTATTTATCCCTTGATCCAAAAGAGTGTGCCTACAGTTCACATTACCTCAGAGGTAGGATGTACATGCTTAAAGCTATGTTCAAATGACAGTGCTTAATAATAGTGGTGCCGGAAGCTTATAACACCTTTCAGCTAATAATCTCAAAGCACCTGGAAAATATTCATTGCGTTTCATCACGCTGTGATCTCCTTTTTATAAGTCAGAGAATAGAATAACAATTGCCTTTTTAAGGCTATCTGTTTTGTTTCTATCTCTAACACTTTTATTTTTAATTGTGCCTAATTTTATAAATTACCTAAAGTCTCTTGGGAATAAATTTATGTAAACACTAATTAACTAAATAAAGTGATTGACATCACAAGACTAGAACCTGGGAGTCCTGTGCTCATTCAGACGAAACGCTAATTGTTCAGGCTTCATGGCATCACATTCACACGAAGGACCCTCAGGCAGCAGCATCTGACATTCCCGGGGTGGAATGTGTGAAGCAACCCACCAAGGAATATAGCAACTTAAAAAAAAATTGTGGAAGCAATAATTCTTCCCTGAACTATTGTTATTAAAAATTAATCCAGGAATTCAGGTTTGAGGATAAGGTAGGAGGGTGGGGGGGATTAGAAATGGGGGAAGAAGACAAAGCCTTTAAATATTTATGATTTTTGTTTGAAATCGGAGAAAGAGTCTCTACTTTCAAGACTTGAAGTGTCATGATACTTAAGGACTTCACCTATTTCCTATTCTATCTGGTGGGTTTTGACTTCAAAGGAGCTCAGAGGACCAAGTGTCAGTAGGGGCAGAGCTTGCTTGCACTGCAGCCCCCGGAGCATTCTGCCTCATCAGGGAAGGCTCAGCACAGGCCTTTCCAACACCAGGCAGCAGTCCAGGGACAGCCCTCCACTCTGACATGGTCAGTGAGACGTGACTGGAACTTGTTGAGCAGAGCCCCTGGACAGGTTTCTAAGAGGGCTGCCTCAGCTAGGAAGGGAGCCTCTGTGCCGTTCCCCCTAGGCCGCCCCTTCCTGCCTGGCGTGGAGACATGACAGCTGGAGTTCTCATCGTCATTTTGTGTCTGGAGGTAGACCCTAAGAAAGGGAGGCCACCCTGAGGGTGGTGGGAGAAAAATGCAAGGAACATTCATGTCTGATGACCATGTCGATGTCACACTGACCCTGAACTGCCTGCCTTGGGATTTCTTTTATGGAACAGAAGCCTCCTACTTGAGTTTTTCATTATTTAGTCACTAGTACAGCCAACTTGATGGCCTTTAGAGCGCGACTCTCCTTACTTTCTCTGTGAAACTGCCTTTGTTTCTCTGGGAAGCACAGTCAGCACTGCTTTCCTTGACTTTATAGAGTAAATGCTCTAAGGCCTCAATGTCACGTAACTCCAGAGGAACCATAAATGTTGTGAGTGAGGGGACACCTTTCACATGGACTGCAGTGTGGGCAGGATCCACTGGACCCAGGGTCCTTACTCCCCCTGCTTTCACGGAATCCCCTGCTTACCTTTCAATCTTCTTGGGGTTACATCCTCAGGGAAATAAGTATTAGGTGATTTTAGATTCAAGTATTGACCAAACAAGGGCTAATACAATCTGTGGCTTTATAATCTCACCAGGGGCTAATTTAGATGAGATTTCTCAAACTTGCAAGGCCTGGATAATTTTGGCAGGTAAACAAATATCAGGAATCATTTATCATACTTCTTTCCACAGCAAAAAGAAAAGAAAGAAAAAGTTACTACATTGAATGGAATAGCGTGACACTGATCATAAAATAGGAAGAGATATAGGAAATACGTAACAGAAACAAAATAATAATAATAATCATTACTAATATTTACTCTGATAGCTTTTTCTGTAACAGATCACATGCATTAAATCCTTTGGTCCTTATAACAGCTCTGTGAAAGAAATATCTATAATAAAAATGTAATATGCTAATTAGACCAGACAGCAGAACGACCTTCCAGACATCATTCTGGATGTCCTTCTGAATGAAGCCGCGGTGGCAGCGGCCGAGGCAGAGGCAGTTAGGGGTGATCAGGCAGGTAGGCGAGGAGTTAAGGGTGATGAGGCAGGCAGGCAAGTGGTTAGGGACAATCAGGCAGGCAGACAAGTGGTTAGGGGCAATGAGACAGGCAGTCAGAAAAGTGGTTAGGGGCGATGAGGCAGGCAGGCAAGGGGTTAGGAGCCAGCGGTCCCAGATTGTGAGAGGGTGCAAGCCAGGCTAAGGAGCTATCCCCTTCCCCCACCCCCACCCCCATGCTCAAATTTGTGCATCAGGCCTCTAGTTAATAATAATAATTATGATGGTGATGATGATGCTTACTTTACAGATTAAGACACTGAGGCACAGAAAGCTAAAGTGAGTTGCCCAAAGTCTCACAGTTGTTAAATGGTGGAATCAGGATGAACCCAGTTCTCTCTGACCTTAGAACTCATAACTACCAACCATCATGCTCCCAATAGTTTAAGACTGTTGGCAACATGTTACCATAAACCCTAATACTAAACTGCAGGCTCCATGAGGGAAGGGGTGTTTGAGGAATGTTCACTGTTCTAGGCCCTGTGCCTACAACATTGTTCGGCATGTAATTGACACCCAAGCAATTATTGAATGAATGAGGAAATGACTGAATAAATGAGTGTGGAGAACTTTACAAGGTTCCTGGGGGAGGGGGCTTTATGATTATGATTTAAGAGGTGCTTCTTGGAGTTGCTATTAGCGGATCATTCCAAGGAGAAACTCATTCATGATGCACCACTTTCAGATACTAACAAATCATCAACATCGACCATCTGCAGGAAATCATAATGGTACCTTCTGGGGAAGGCTCATAGCATATAAAGTACCTTTATTTATGCCTTCTTGCTTAATCCTCATAACACCTGGTGAGGACTTATTTCCACTTTATGAGTGAGAAACCTGGGGCTCACAGTGACAGCCACAATCCAGCCTTGTCCCCCTCACTCATCCCCACACCATGGGCATTTCGCTGGTCTGCCTTGCTCTTTGTGGGGTCAGATATCCTCTGACCACTCCCATTCCACTCCCCACCCCCTTCACGACCACAGGCCTGCATCTATAGCTCTCCTAATCCTGGTGTTCCAGAAATAGACTGTTGAGTAACAAACCACTACAAAGCATAACAGCTTAAATGACCATTTATCATCGTCATCTCTCACAGTTCTGTGAGTTGACTGGGCTCAGCAGAGTGGTTCTTGCTCAAAGCCTCTCATGTAGCTGCAGCCTATTATCATGTCGCCTGAAGACCCCCTGGGCTGGACTTCCCCTACGGTCCACTCCCATGGCCACGGGGAGGATGGCTCAGCGGGGGCTGCTGACCACTGTGAGCCTCTCCCTGTGACTGGGGCTCCTCGCAGCATGGTGGCTGGGTTTCCAGAGAAGCACTCCAGGAGCCAGTGTTTCAAAGGGCAGGAAGCAGAGGCCCCCAGGCCAGCGAAGGGCTTCGCTCAGATCTGTGCCAGCATTGTTTCCACAGTATCCGATTGATGACAGCCATCGTGGGGCCCGCCCGGGTTCCAGGGTGTGGAGAAATACATCGCGCCTCCTAATGGGGAGCAGGAAGGTCATGTTGCTGAAAAGCATGTGGGATGGAAGCTGTTGTTGCAGCCATTTTTGGAAAATATGATCCAACGCACTCAGCTTTGTCATAACCTGCAGTGAAGCTATCCAGCTGCAGATAAATTTCCATTTCCACACTGTTAAACTCTGCGTTTAATTGGGCACAGAGTAATAGTCCATTTATTTTTTTTTAACTGTTGCCAAGGTTACATTTCTGGCCTTCACTGTCAGCAGTTCATACCCGTTTATACCTTCTAAGGCTATTCTAATTCAAACACATGTTTAGGTCCCAGGGTAGGAGTGATGAGGGGTCCAGGGCATGGGTGAAGCCACCCCTGTTTATTTTACGTTCACAATAGTCCTGTGTACCCCCAGCCTCTCAGCGAGAACCAGGCAAGAACATGTACATAGATCAGTTCAAGTCCATCACAATAATGGAAATTCTTTTTATTATGTTCACAATCAACCTCTCTTTCAGACCTTACGTTCCTGTGTTTCTCTCCAGCATCCATGTCCCAATCACACTAGACTTCTCATCACATGGTGCCCGGCTGGGTTTGCTCTGCTTTCTCTTCTCCCATCCCCTAACCTCTGTTTGTTTTACATTCACCATCGTCTCAGATTTCACCCCACATCCCCTCTTATTGAAATATCACTTCTTTCGTGGCACATTCAAATAGCACTCCCTCTGCACTGACTTTCCCGATTTCCCTGCCAGATGGGTGTAACCCTGCTCTTCTTGGTCCCCCTGTGCCTCCTGCCTGCCACCGCTGACCTGTCTCCTGGGAGTCACAGTTCTGTTTGGGCTTGCCTCATCCCTTCCCCACACCTTTGCATCCATGCCCTACACAACTCCGCCCATCACCACAGGGGATGGATTGGATTGCACTTCCAGGAATGTCATTCTCATCTTACTGTCCTTGTCTCCAACTGTCCAGGCCTCGAAAAGAGCTCATTCGCCCTCAGGGAACTCTGTTCGTTCACATTCATGCATCCGTCCATTTACTGTTCCAACAAGTATTGACTGGGCATAGTCCTCATGCTAAACTGAAAGAATGTTTTCTCGTAGCTCTGGACTTACAGTGAATTGTTCCTCTTCTGCAAGCACAATTGTCTTACCAAAGGAAGTAGGCGTGAATGTCACTCCAATTCCAGCTCCTTGAAGACCCAAAGAGATGCCTACTGGAGCTGGAGCTGGCCCCGGGGCTGTCCACGAAGGCCTAGAAGTTGCTTCCACAGGAGGGTCCTGGTTTTCTTCTACTCAGTATGCCCTTGGCAGCCAGACCTCGAAGTGGCTTTCAAAGGTTTCCCCCACGTTCACATCTTTGGGGACTTCCTTGCTGACCCTTCCTGATGTTGCTTTTTTGCTCCATCTCCGCAGGTCAGGGACATGTGGCTCCTGACCTGCTTCCACTCCCTGGGTTTGCCATTGCTACGTTATTATAGGTCATTCTTGAGACCAGGAGAAGGAACAGCCAAAGGAGTCGCAGGCCCCTCAGGGAAGACAGTCAGAAACACCCAGGTCAAGGTGAGACTAAGTCTTCCAATGTACAAATGCGGGTGATGTAGCCACTCATTCTGTGTTCCCATGTCCTCCAGGGAAACATGGGGATAACACTAATCCCTATTTTGCCCATTACAGCTGGGCCTGGTACATGACAAGCAGCCCATGAATGTTACGTTTTCTTCTTGTTGTTGAATGATTGTTGTCTTGGGTCATCTTTTCTCAGAAGCAGAGTGAGACAAGGAAAGGTTTGATTT
This sequence comes from Myotis davidii, assembly GCF_000327345.1. Classification (NCBI taxonomy): domain Eukaryota; kingdom Metazoa; phylum Chordata; class Mammalia; order Chiroptera; family Vespertilionidae; genus Myotis; species Myotis davidii. The sequence goes on along the minus strand of NW_006294876.1, from coordinate 3,614,021 downwards.
AGGCAAAGTCACAGGGAGGGCAGCTTCAGCCTAATCCTTCAGGGGAATCAGGAATGCGGGGCACCCATGTCACCAAGGGTATGGGTTTCCTGGGGAAGAATCCCCTGCAGGCAGTGGATCGACAGGCAAATCCATAGCCCAAGGGCTGTCCTCCAAGAAGGGGCAGATGTGGGCCTTGAGGAACAGAAGCCCTTGGAGCTGGGAGGGACAAGCAGCACCTGGAGGGGACCTAGGGGACCTGGGTGAGTGTGGGGCATAGTGTCTTCCACAAAGCAGCCCTTGCACCTCTTGTCTTTGATTGGCCTTTTCTCACTATAGCCCCCGTTCTCTGCCCTGCGTTCCAGCTCCTTTACAACCTGCAGCCTGCTCATTCATCCAGCAAAAACTCTCTGAGTCTTACTATGTGCCAATTGCCAAGCTAAGGCCTGGGAATGCATCACTAAACAAAATAGACACAAATCTGTGCTCTCGTGGAAATAGTCAGTGGTGGCAAATTTTACCACTTTTTAGAGCAGGTTTGACATTTAGAAATCAGAGACGATGCAATTAGCTGCATAATAGCAATTTTTACCCAAAGTAATTGCCATTTTAAATAAATAAGACTGATTTTTCTCTGAAGCCTATTAAATTTATCTGTCCCAGGAAATAATTTCCATAGGACTTAAAAAATTACACATTTTTTATTACACAGGTATATACTCATACTGCTGAAAACTTGGAAAATTGAAAAAATATGAATGAGTCACCTATAATTCCACTGACTTAACCCAACTACTATTAGCATTTGGGGGGATTTTCTTTCCGTCTTATCTTTGTGTCAACTTTATTTTTTAAAAATATATTTGAAGTAACTTATGTATATTTATATATTCCTTTCTCACTTTTTATTTTCTCATAAGTATAGTCCCACAATCTATATAAATAATATTTTAATGAGTATATAATATGCTATCCTTTACGTCTCTATTATTAGTTCTGTGGGTGATTGGCCATGTTTTCACTATTAATTACTGGAGTGACTAATTCAGAAAACAATTCCAAAAGAGGAATTCCAATTCCGTGTGAAACCATAACTGAAATGAGTCTGCTGGTTTCGCTGCTGACTGTTTGGGATCCATCAGGTTCCTAGCGTTGCTTAAAAAGCCAATAGGCTTACCCCACGGTTTCATATTTCGCATGCTTGAGGGGTTCTTTATAAATTTGCAGGAGGCGTCCAGAAGAGGAATGCTCGGAATCTGATTTTAATCTGCATGCGACTGCACCAGAAGCCGTCCCCTCACTGTCCCCAAGTGCTCTGCTACCTTCGGAGGAGGAGGGCACGGGCGGGGAGCGGCAAGTGGCGGCCTGCCGTGGGCTGATGTTGTTCTTGCCGAGGCCTCGGCTGACCCTGGAAGGGCCCTTGCTGCTGTTTCCCCGGAAGGGCCCCAAGTCTAGTTGTCACTGGTGCTTTCAGACGGCTCTCCGAGGCCACAGACATCTGTCAGACATGACGGAAGACAAAGACAGCCGGGGAAATCCCACTGTGAAAGGCGCTGCCCCTGCGGTCCTCGGAGAGCCATAGCTAACCATTGTTCATCACAAAAGGCTCAAGTTGAAAGCTGCTGCTGATTCTGGGGTCAGCCTCTTGGCCGGTGGCAGAGGTACCGTGGCGGGGAGGGACACAGAAGCGCCTGTGTCCCCGGCTGGCTGAGGGATTGCTGCCAAGAGCCAGGGCTCAGTCTAGAGAGGACGTGGCCCCCAGGAGACCACGGGACAGGCCGGACAATGGGCCATTGGCGCTCCGTGGCTTCTCCCTCCCAGAGTTGGCATTTACTGCAGGTCCCACACTCTCGAGTCTAGAGCTCCCTCCCCGCAAACTGTAGTAAATTGTAGCGAAAACTGTCCAGCAGCCACCTGGACACCCTCCTGGCTGGATGAATAAGCAAAAAAGTCTAACTTCTATCCACTCCCCAACCCCACCACTGGGCAAGGCCTAGACAAAGAAGAACAAGTTTTAAAAGCGTAGGAACTGTTTAAAATCGGATGCCCTCTTTCAGGGCCCTCACTGGACACTGCCACCGCCGCTGGCAGACTTTTGACATTGATATGCAGAACATTCTGGGTGAATAAAGCAGCACGTGGTAGGTAGAGAGGGAGAAAGCAAGCAAGGGCGTCCTAAGAGCATTCGTAAAGAGGAATTATCTCCGCGCTGCTGTCTGCAGCTTTCTCTGGACAGTTTCTGCCGCTCATCAAAGCCTTCACGTGACAAGTGCGACGGTGTCTGACATGGGCCGGGAGGGCAAAGGGTCAGGCCTGGCTGTTGGCACAGACGGGGGTCCAGGTAGCACTATCCAGGATTAAAACTGTGAATGACCTCATGCTTAATGGGCTTGGCCTAATGCTTTTTATTTTTACTTGGGGCTGGGGGAGGGGGCAGTTCCTAAAAATATAGCTCCTGTAAAGAGGCAAGGGAAATCAGGTTAAAACAAAAATGAACGAACAAACCTCTCCTATGACCCCCCCCTCCCCCCCCCCGGGTGGAATTCTGGGACTAACAGCTCCTCTAAGGAAGCACCCTTAAAGAAACACCTGGAAGACGCTGTGATGAGAGAATCCAGCTTGCAGGCTGCAGACCATCGCAGAGAGAAGGAGGCTCATTCCTGGTGGCGGCCCAAGGCCGGAAGCTGGTGTGCGCCATGAGAGCTGAGGGCCAGGGCTGGGCATTGACAATGCAGTGAATTGCCAATTCAAAGGCACAAAGACACTTATTGGAAAGGTCTTGGCAGGTGTCCTGATATAAGGCTGATATATAGAGAGGATGCGGTAATGTGCTTATATCTATTACAGTGCTCCTCCTGCTGTCCTCCTCTTCCACCACCCCCACCTCAACCCTCCCAGTGCTGAATACCAACGGTGGGCATCGCCAGGGACCGACCGGGCATCTGCCAGCCTGTAGCTGCACCAGCCAGTTCCCAGCAACAGCCACACCCAAACCCGGTCCCTGTATGTCCCCTAGTCAGGGAGGGACCAGACAGTAGCACTGGGAACTTGCTCAGCTGGGTTTTTCTGATGAAAGAAAGTATTGAAAAAACCATGTTTCCATACGGATGTGCCAAGCTCCGGGCTGCATGCTTTCCAGGGAATCCTCCTGGGCTCTGAGCACAGGTTTATGACCCCTTTCACAGATGAGAAAACTGAGGGCTTAGAAACGTCAGATAATTTACTCAGGGAACTAGAAGCTAGAAGGTGGCAGACATAAAATTGGAAGCCAGGTCTGTCTAACTAAAAAGCCCATCTTCCTCACTCTACCTCATTCTGTCTCCTCTGCAATGGGCAGACAGCTATCAGGTTTGGGAGAAGTATGATGGCATAAAGAGCATGTGCTTCGAAGAGAAAGTCAGTTGTCATCCTTCAGAGAGAAGTCCACCTCCCCAAGTGTCAGGGAGGCTCCTTCTCCAGATGTGATCCGGCCACGCCCCACTCACCTGCTCAAGAAAAGAGGTGCCACTGGTGTCATCTCTATTTCCTCCAAATTGCTTATCTTGGGCAACTACCACTTTCTTCGTATAGCCTATTGGTAGGTACATATATATTTTTCTCCATCAGACTCTAATCTCGTTTAAACGAGGATCTATGAATGATCTTAACTCTTTTTTTTTTTTTTGCTTCCCATACATATTGCACACAACATAGGAGATGCTCATTTCAGTTGACAGAAAGAAAGAAACTGTCTCTCTCTTTTTGCATCCTACACGGGTTGCACACGGCACAACACATGCTGAATAGCAGTTGAATGAGGGGTGAATGTGTGTGGGGCTGCAGAACTGGTCCTTGACCTGCAGGGGTTCACATGAAAAAGCTGAGCATCTAGGACTGTAAGTAAGGACGTGACACACTTTAGGAATATGAGACATGGTTGTGGCCAGAGGAAGACCCTGGCCGTGTCTTATGCAGAAGCCTCGCCTGGCAGGAGTGTGTATCTTTCTGCTTTCTGCTGACTTCCTGTAAGGCAGGATACCACGTGGGCCCCCCTGGAAGCCCACATTGGAAGTGAAAAGTTTTCCTAGGAGCTGAGTGGGCCTCTTCCACCCATCGGATTGGAATTATCTGTTATTGAAAGCCCTGCATTTCTACCATTATTTTCTTTCTTCCGACAATAAGACAATAGGCAGACATGTTGCCCCCTGAAGTATTTACGTCAGACTGGAGCGTCTCAGAATGTGTCTTTAATTACAGAATTCGAAGGAAGCCCTTAGCATAACCTTGTTTTCCAGTTTTCAGATTGTCATTCTTTTTTTTTTTTTTTTCATTTGCTTTCTCTTCCATTTGATAGGAACCGGTTACTTTTTTTAAAAGACCCGAATTCAAATCAAATGATTGTTCAGTATGTCAACATCTGTTATTTCATTAAATTACAGTGCTTTGAACATAATCCGTACCTACAGATCTTTGAAATGTAGAGCATACCAAAGTCAGTTTCAATACTTAAGGAAAATGGAATTTACTTGGCTCTAGACCAGTCACAGAGACACATGCCAACATAGAAGACTTGGAGTAGAAACTCCCCTTGCCCTGAAGCCACCTCAGTGCAAGATGGGAGAAGAGATTTGTATTATCTCACAAGGACATTGTTCAGGACAGACTTCATTTCACCTCATTTGAGGATTGCATGATGGTTATTGCAACACCACTAGTTTCTTCATTTCTACCTTCATGTCTCACATCCAGAGAGAATGACCTTTCGGGTCTGAGCGGATGGCCCTGTGCATTTCTGAGTTACACAAAAGACTGTCAGATACCCGTCAGCTACAGGGCAGGCCCAATGACAGTCTCAGCCAACTTCAAGGACTTAGAATAGCCTGCCAGAGTTGTCCTGAGTTTGGCTGAGATGACTAGGTCCTTCTACCCATGATTCAATCTGGATATATGGGCTGCCCAGGGAATGGGCATGACCTTGGGCAAGACTGTTTTATAGAGTTGAGACACTCCCTGAAGTGGGTGACAGCTGGAAGCTGTCTGCTGACAGTGTCCCCAGCAGCCGGGGCAATGTGTCTTTCATTGAAGGGAGATCTGGATGGTGCAACACAGAACCCACCACAATTATACAGTCCACTTGGGAGATATAGGGAAGTACATAGGAAATTACAATACACTGAGATGGAATAAGATAGAGTTAAATAAAGGGCTCTGCGTGGACATCTGAGAGATTGGCTAACTATATCGGGAGTTATGGGGGTTTAATAAAGGTTTCCTGTTTTCCCTAAATGCTTTCTGAGCTGGTTAAGAGATACAGAAGGGAGTAGTTGGAGAACTGACTACCGCTGTTATTATTGATAAAGCGGACAGCCAACCCTGTGGCTAAGGTGTGTGGCCGTAATGCACCACCCAGTACTGAATCCTGGCCTCTTTACTCACCCAGGCACGGGCAGTGCTGGACCACTGTGGGCCTCCCCACTCAGAGGCATGACGAGGAGCAAGACAAGATGGGAGCTCCCTGCAGCAGCTGCTCCCAAGAGGAAAGCAAGGAGTAGCAAGACTGGACCTGCCCTGTCCCCCCTCCCAAAGTCACCTGTCAGGTAGGTCAACCCACATGGGAGAAAACACTGGGACTGGGAACAAGCCTACTCTCGCCCCTCCCATGCACTCCCATACAATGGAGGACTGGAAGGTGTCTGTTGGGTGATAGTGAGTTCCGTGGGGTGGTGGAGAGGAAGCCAGACTGCCACAGGCTAGGGAGAGAACAGGAGGTGAGGGAGTGAAAGCAACCAAGCTCCACAACTTTTTCCAGTTTTGTTAGAATGACTACTCCAGTAGGTAGAACTAGTGTCTGCAGAGTAATTTAACTTCATAAGCGTATTTTAGGGTAACTCTGGCTTGAGGAGCTGTAATAGGTCTTGCTAAACTTCTTAGAGAAAGAAATAAAAAGTCAACCATAAAAATGTGTGTTGTGACCAATGGACTCACAAGGAAACCACCTCGGGTCAGGTCATGGGAAACTGATGGAAAGGTGGGAAAGAGCATCAGTGCCCAGTGCATGTGTATTTCTTCTCAAGATTATTCACTGGCTAGATTCATAAAATGGAGAAAAAGAGCTCATTAGAAAGAATTTAAACCAAACAAATGCCCCCACACACACACACACACTAAATTAAAGAAAGAATATATATTACTCAAAAAAACTTTGCTAATAAATAGGCCCCCATGTTTCAGAGGCTTAACAAAAGTGAGAGTATAATTCATTCACATCCTAGTCTACCACAGGTTGGTAGCTCTGCTTCATCTTGTACCTTCACCATCTAGGACACGTGGCCTCCAAGACTGATTAGGATGGAGAGTGGGAACTAGAGGTTCATAAACATATCCCATTGAACAGAATATAATCACATGGCTCCATCTAACTGCAAGGAAGTCTGGGAATTGCAGTCTGTGAGCCTTTGAAGAAGAGAGAAACTGACATGGTAAGCTCCTGCAGAATCCAACACAGAATGAAAATCTCACATAAGTAAGGCGATTCTTCATTCATCTTGAAGAAAAGTGTTTTGTTTTTTTAAAGACACAGATGTTTAAATTAAAGAAATAAACACCATTGAAGTGGAAATTATGATCCACAGCATGTGACACAATACCTAGCACAGAATAGGGTCAACCAATATCTATTGATCAATTTAGATGATGCCTAATAAGTCTTAAAATTTAAGAAAAAAGGTAACAGCAACCCCAACCCTCCAAAAAGGTATTTTTCTTCCCCAAAGCTGAAAACATTCTGGTTTTGTTCTCTTACTCAAGTTTTCCCACATCCTATATTTTTGCCTGTTGGTTTGGAGGCCATAATCAGGGGCAAGGAAAAGAGATGCTAAGAAAAGCAGAGTGGTTGGGCTGGGTTAAAACCAGTCACTCCAAAGTCTTGGTTTGGTAGATTTTATTTTGCTCTTTTCTTTCTTTTCCAAGGAGAGCATTAGGAAAGGACGGTGGCTTGCAGGGGTGTTCGAGGATGCTGGTGTGGTTCCCAGGGTTCTGGAAAGGGCCCCCAAGGTTCCCCACACCTCCTCAGTGCCTGCTAATGGGGAAAACTTCTGTAAAACATTCAGTTGCATAATTGGAGAAAAGTAATTGGAGAAAAGGTTTAAATTGTCTTGTGGGAGGCAATCGCTTGACTAACATCCTTACTTAAAAATAAGAGATGAAAAGCAGCTTTTGAAACTTGTTATTTCAGCAGTTGTGTTTTAAACCTTCTCTAAACCTGTGAAGCAGTGTAGGAAAAACAATAAAGGACACAAAAAACAAATGGGCTGGCCTCCGCTCTCCAGGAACTAGTGGGAAAGACAGCCATTAAAAGCCCCACTGGATTACAAGGGGAAATGATTCGGAAAAGCAGTGAGATGGTGCAGAATTGGTGGGTGAGGTGCTCACATCAGGCGATCAAGAGCAGAGGCCCCCTGGGGAGCACAGGTGTGGTGGAAGACTCTGGAACAGTGGGTGCTCTCTGGCTGTACCCCACAAGCCACATATGTATAAGTGGCTGAGGTCCTGGTCTGAATAAGCCATCGCATTCCAGGGCCTTGCAGTCCAGCTCCTAAACCAGGTATGGACACCAGGACCTTGGAATGGTGGGACCCCTGGGACACCCCAGAACATTCTGCTTGGAGCAGGCTCCAAAATGGGGATTTAAAATAAAGGCTCCAGGGCCTGGTCAGCATGGCTCAGTGGTTGAGCATCGACCTATGAACCAGGAGGTCACAGTTCGATTCCCGGTCAGGGCACATGCCCTGGTTGTGGGCTTGATCCCTAGTGTGGGGTGTGCAGGGGGCAACTGGTCAATGATTCTCTCTCATCATTGATGTTTCTCTCTCTCTCCCTCTCCTTTCCTCTTTGAAATCAATTTTTAAAAAAGACTCCAAGAGATTCTGAGGTTTGGGACACCAACAAGGTGGTTCTTTAATGTCATGCAAAGGGTCTGAAGAGCACTCTGAAGGGCAGGGAGTGAACCAACGATTTGTGAGGAGAAGCACAAGCCCCCCCCCCGCCCCCCCCTGCTTCGGGAAGGTCCCTGGGATTATGGTCAAAGGAGCAATGGTTGGGGTGACGCCGAAATGGAGAAGGTCCAGAGGAAGGGCCCTTTCTGACTGAGGCAGATGCCCCTCCTCCGTTGTTGAATCCCCAGTTGTTGAACCCCTTTGTGGCTCCCCGGTTTCCCTGGCCTCAGGCACCTGCAGAGACAAATACCATCCCATTATCGAGAATATTCAACTTTCCCTGGCTTGTTAACTCACCACTATAACGCGGGGTCTCAAGTCAGCACATAACCTAATTCTGAGCATCTTGACTTCCAAGAAATGAAAAGAAACACGCTTTCCATCATTTGCATTAGCTCATAAAAGAAAGCACAGCCCTCTGGAGGAGACCAGCTTTCCTACTACCAAACTCTAGAATAGCTTGCACGCAGGTCTTTATTTATTAAAGGGAAATTAAATAACATGAGGCCAGCATCTTCAAATGCAGATGAGTCTCCTTAAAGGCAGAGCACATAATGTAAGCTGTTTATGGTTTTGGTAGGGCTCCAGGGTAAAATAATCTGGCCATCTTCTGGCTAGGGTGAAAGTTCTGCAAGTTCTGGATCGGGGACACGTGACTTCCTGCTCCCCTGCTGTTCAATATAGCCTCACCTTCACATGTCATGGCTTCTCCTTCGTTCTATCTCAGGCAAGATAAATATACAGGGACACCAATTAGATCATGTCAGAGAGAGTGACAAGAAGACCAGGGATCTGAGATGTCACCAAGGTGGGGACTGGGGTGAGGAGAGTGAGCCAATGAAAGAACATGGCTTTTAAGTGTTTCAAATGCCAGCCCCACCACCTTGGAAAAATCCAGATAAAATATTTCAAGCAATAGATATTAGTTCCTTCCCTTGCTTCTCAGAGGTTGTGAAGAGCTGGAACTGATTTCCTTTCTAGTGAGGTGCTTTTAGCTAGAGACACTCACCTTCCCCATCCCCGCCCCTCCTCCACCCTGTGACCTCAGGAAAAGAGTCCCTATAATTGCACCTACAAGATTTTTACGTGATGAGGTTCCTGCATTTCACCTGTTGCTTCTCCTGTTTTTCTCCACTCTGCATCACAGTGTCCTCCCCTATGTTCCTCCCAAAGGTGTGCACACTGTGTTGCTTCAGGGCCTTTGCACGTGCTGTTTCCTCTCCTGTCCTGCAGATATCCACTTGGTTCATTCTCTCATTCTGATCTTTGCTCAAATGTCACATCTAATGTTGCCCACCGCTCCTCACCCCAACCTTCTCATGTTTCCGCCTAACTCTTCTCCCTTGTACATATTGTCATTGGACCACTATGCATTTTACTGGTTTATTGTTTTTCTTTCCACCCTACTAGAAAGTTTGCTCTGTGGGAACAAGCATTTTTGCTTGTTTTGGTTACTGTGGTTTTTAAGATTGTCTGCTGCATAGCAGGGGCTCAATAAATGTTTACTGCATAAATAAATCAAGATTCCTAGAAAAGCCCCAAACTGGACACGGAGTCTTTACATGGCTTCCTGTGTGTGATGGGAAGCCTTCAGTCAGTGCCCAATCACTCTGAAATATAAAATCTTCACTATTCCTGCAAACAACAACAAAACAGGGTTAGACCTTTCTCAGGGCCTACACTTGACAGCAGTAAAACCAGCAAAGTGGGTGCATTTTTTTTTATCCTCACCTGAGGATATAGTTTTTTCATTGATTCCTTTCTCAGCCCCTTAGCCCAGGCCAGGGCCAGGCTCTGGAGCCCAGGCCACCAGGAGGAGAAGGGAAGAGAAGGAGGGAGGAGGGAGGAGGAGGAGGAGGAGGAGGAGAAGGAGAAACATCATGTGAGAGAGAAACATGGATTGGGGTTGGCTTTTATAGGAGTCCCAACCTGGGCTCAAACCTGCTACCTAGGTATGTGCTCTGAGCTGGAATTGAACCCACAACATTTTGGTATACAGGATGGCACTCCAACTAACTGAGTCAGCAGGCCAGGGAAAAGTGGGTTCTTTCTTTTGTATTGGTGCCTTCCATCTCTCTTTTCCTTCTTTCATCTCTCTTTACTCCAGGCCAACCCTGGGCTAATCCACTAATCCTCTCTAGAATGCATTAAGCGATAAAGGAAGGTTTAAGGTGTTAGTACTCCTGGGAGGACTTATCCTTTAAAAAGAAATCTTGAAGACCAAAAGTTGGCCAGGATCAGAATGGATAAATCTCACCTGGTAGAATTTCAGATTCTGCACGTTTTGGGCTGGGGGTTCAATTTAGAACTCTGAGTTACTGGCCAGGAACAGAAAGTCAGCAGTTAGTAAGCAATAAGCCTGTAACATTGTTCAATTTGAAGCCAAAGCAGCAAATAGAAATATTGTCATTTCTTCTAGACCAGGGGTGGGCAAACTTTTTGACTCGAGGGCCACAATGGGTTCTTAAACTGGACCGGAGGGCCAGAACAAAAGCATGGATGGAGTGTTTGTGTGAACTAATATAAATTCGAAATAACCATCATTACATAAAAGGGTACGGTCTTTTTTTTCAATAGTTTTATTCATTTCGAACGGGCCGGATCCGGCCTGCGGGCCGTAGTTTGCCCATGGCTGTTAGACACTCTTCTCATTTACTTACCAGCAATAGTAAAACCTTGCCTCCTCCAAATGAGAGCTCATTTCAAAGCCAAGTCTGCCTTTATCTTTTCTTCCTGTATTGTTGGGTTTCCCTGCTATTAGATTAAGATCTTTATTAACTGCTAACCCAAGTGCAGGCATCCATAACCGTGTGTGCAAACACACATGTGTACTAGTATGTACACACACACACACACACACACACACACACACACACACACACACTTCGCCCCCTGTGCACTTCAAATGCCCTGGTCCTTTTCCAGGATCATTTCATCTAATTCCCCTTCTCCCTCCCACCAGGGCCTCTGCTTGATGTGTATATTCAGAGGTACCTCAATGACTGGAAAAAGTACTAGTGTGAAGGGGCTCAACAAACCCTTCCTACTCTACCCTCAAGGCCAGTCAGTCATTCCCAAGGCCCGTGCCTGCGAATATGTCAAAGGGGCAGGCCAAGCAGGGCCCTGGCCTGGACCTTCCTGGCTTTGTGGCTTAGTAGAGGTCACCCCAAGTCAAAGGGATCCAAGAAGCTGGGTTCACTTGGAGTCATTTGTGAGCAGATTTAGTGTGTCCTGGCTGAATGAGATGTCCTGGGCCTTGTGGGTCTTCTCTTCTTCTTCCACGTGCCCCCTCTCCTTCCCTCTCTCTCCCCCCCTCCCTCTCTCTCTCCCCCTCCTTCTTCTCTTCCTCCTCCTCCTCCTCCTCCTTCTCCTCCTCCTCCTACTTCTTTTCTTCTTATTATTACATGACTATTGTTTTGTTTTGTTTTTTAATATTTTATTGATTTTTTACAGAGAGGAAGGGAGAGGGACAGAGAGTTAGAAACAGTGATGAGAGAGAAGAATCGATCAGCTGCCTCCTGCACAC
>NW_006294876.1:3599261-3602098 GCF_000327345.1 Myotis davidii | reverse complement strand
CGTTCGACCCCCAAAGGGGTGATGACCCACAGGTTGAGAAGATCAATATATAACTTTCCCTTTCTAGAATGAGTTTTCACTCAAAAATTTGGAGGATAAGATTAGCTTGTGAATTCCTAAGCTACCCCAACAGTAGTTACTTAGGACAGTTGAAATCTATTGCCTCCGCTCTGGAGGTTGGAAGTCTGAGATCAAAGTGCTTGAAAGGGTCGTTCGACCCCCAAAGGAGTCGCGACCCACAGGTTGAGAATCTCTGATCTAGAAGATCAATATATAACTCTCTCTTTCTAGAATGACAGTTTTCACTCAAAAATTTGGAGGACAAGATTAGCTTGTGAATTCCTAAGCTGCCCCAACAGTAGTTACTTAGAACAGTTGAAATCTATTGCCTCCGTTCTGGAGGTTGGAAGTCTGAGATCAAAGTACCAACAGGCCATGCTCCCTCTGAAACCTGCCAGGAAAGCCTTCCTTGCCTACCTCCTAGATGGTGGTGGTTTGCCAGCAATCTTTGGCATCCTTTGGCTGTAGACGCTCCACTGCAATCCTCCACTTCCACGTGGCATTCTCCCTGGGAGTTTCTGTCTCATCGGTCCATCTTCTTCTTTTTTAAAAAAATATGTTTTATTGATCTTTTCCAGAGAGGAAGGGAGAGGGATAGAGAGTTAGAAGCATCAATGAGAGAGAAACATCGATCAGCTGCCTCCTGCACACCCCCCACTGGGGATGTGCCCGCAACCAAGGTACATGCCCTTGACTGGAATCGAACCTGGGACCCTTTAGTCGCAGGCTGACGCTCTATCCACTGAGCCAAACCAGTTAGGGCAGGGCCATCTTCTTATACGGACACGGTCACATTGGATTAGGAGCTCAGCCTACTCCAATATGACCACCTCTTCACTAATTATATCTGCAAAATGACTCTACTTCCAAATAAGCTCACCTTTTCTGGTGCTGGGGGTTAACCCTTCAATGTATCTTTTTTAGGAGGCGGGGAAGAGGACACAGTCCAACCCAAAGCAACTCCTAGTTAAGACATTATTTGTTAAAATAAATGCAGGTGTTTAAGGAAAAGGAAAAATTCACATGCATTTCTAAGAAAAAGCCAGCAACTTTAAAGACATGTTTGTCTTGAGGTGTCTGTTTGGGTTCCCTTCCCAGGCCTCCAAGGATACAACTTCCCCTTCTCTCTTCACCCTCCTCCATCTTCAAGGTTTTTTGGTGGGAAAGTTTGAAAAGCACTTATAGAAAACCATGGCTGGTCTATCCGTTAGGAGCTGTTTGGGCTGCACAGGTTATAGCCACGCAACTAAAACCAGGTCTTTGTTTTGTATGGAACAAGAAGTCCGGAGCTGGGCAGCTCACTCAATCATCTGTTCCATGTGCTTCTGTCCTCATGTTCAGCCTCTCATAGTCACACAGTGGCCTCTTTACCTCTAGCATTTTGTCTATGCTTTGGAGAAGAGAGGACAAAGGGTAAAGGGCAAAGGGCATGCACATGCTGAGTCTGAAGATTTTCTTGTGAGCCCTGCTCAGTCCCTTCCACTTACATCTCGTCTGCCAGCGCGAAGTCACATGGCCACCATAGCTGGGAAATGGAATGTTTTAGCCAGGCATGGGTTCTGCTAGGAAGGAGAGAAAGGATATTGAGCAGACAACGTGCAGTGTCTGTCCCAGCTGGCTTTTGCGGTTTCTTTTGCTTCGGATCTTCCGGCCTGTTACAGTTCTAGGCACACACAGGAGACTTGCTGATGCTTCTGTCCTGATTGCAAAGGATCTCCTTATCCTGTAGGCAGGACATTAAACACAAATGACAGACACAATGGAATGCAGTAATGCTCAAATGCCAGAACGACTGGTGCTGCAGAATGCAGAGAAGGGAGCAGGTCAATTTGAGTTATGCAGGAGCACCATGAAAGGGGATGAAATCTGAGCTGAATTTTGAAGGTTGGGTAGGATTGACAGACCAACAGCAGCTGTCATGAAACCCTGTTTAGATTCCCCTCCACTGCTCAGATGGCAGAAGGAACAACCCAGCAACCTGGGTGCAGTCCTTTCTCTTATTCTAGTCTGGGTGAGCCTTCATGCATGTTCCACACTCAGACCCAAATCTTCTACATCTCTTTCTTGGAATTGACTCTAGTTGAGATAGAAGAATTGGTCAATGTCTGGGTCTCGACCCTAGAGAGTGCCTCATACCCAAATACATGTATTCCGTGGCCACCTTGATCCCCAACACCCTGAGCAGTCTAATGACCTCTCAGTCACATTCTCTTTCCAGCCAACTCTCAATACCCAGAAGTTGCTCTCACCTGAGAACCCTCCCACACCAGTGGGCCTTTTCCAGTTGCCACTTCCCAAGTACCACTAATACGGTATTATGAATCTTTCTGCAGCTGCATGATATACAACCTGTCCCCCTCATTCCCCAGCCGTTTTTATTTTTCCAAGTTCTTGACCTTTCTTTACTGTTTAGGTAGCAGTGAGGGCCTCAGCATTTACTGCCTGCAGAGTAGGATTACTATGGGAGGAATGCAAAGCGAAAGCAAGAACTCAGCACTTGACTTCTGAGTTTCAGAATGCTCTTGGAACACATGGTGGAGGGAATAAGAGAGGAAAGGTTCTGAATACTAAAACTGAGTCTCCTGAGAACACAAAGGCTATGCCCAAAACAATAAATTTGGAAGCAAGCCTGATGAAACGAGAGAGATTTTCTTCTTGCAGAGGGAATAATTCTGCAATTTGGGGGTGAGGCAATGGATAGCATTAGGCCCTGACATGAGTTTCTGAGAAAGGAAGCCTGTGCCTAGGTGGGCTTGAGGGACAAGGGAGCAGAGAAA
>NW_006294876.1:3596925-3598627 GCF_000327345.1 Myotis davidii | reverse complement strand
CACAGCTCCTGAATCTCAGAGGGAAGGCTGGAGTGGGTGGGTGGGACTAGCTCAGCCGGGGGCAAACTACGGCTCCGGCCCGTTTGAAATGAATAAAACTAAAAATAAAAAAGACCGTATCCTTTTATGTAATGATGTTTACTTTGAATTTATATTAGTTCACACAAACACTCCATCCATGCTTTTGTTCTGGCCCTCCGGTCCAGTTTAAGAACCCATTGTGGCCCTCGAGTCAAAGAGTTTGCCCACCCCTGGTATATACCGTCCACATGACTTATTACTGTTGATGCTAATGTGATGTTGATTGCCTGGCGGAAGTAGTGTTTTCTTAGGTTTCTCCCAAGTAAGGTTATTCCCCACCCCCTTTCCATTTTGTAATTGTTGGAAGTGCAGCCTATAGTGAAGGAGATGGGAGTTCGATCCCATCTCATTGAGGATGGAGGACCTGCATAAAGGATTTGGAATCCCTCTGCACGGGATACCCGTCTTCTCTCCATTTACTTATTAAGTCATTTCTTTATATCAGTATAGACTCATGGATATTTATTTTATACTCTGGGTTATAATCAAGTATTGCTTTCTTTATTTTCTTGCTCAAATTGTTCTAGCTTTGGCCACTGGGAGCTCTTTCAATTGCCTCCTGTATCCCTTTGACATACCACCTTCCTTGTTTTTGTTATTGGTTAAAAAAAAAATCTTGTTTTTTCTGAACACTTCCTTACCTTCAAGGCAGAACATGCTCCAGGCTGGTCTTGTATATTTCTTGTCCCAGTCCTAGAACCAGCCATTTTTCCATGAGGCCTTGCTCCTTTCATTGGAGATCGTGTGAGAGCCAGGCATGCTCATTGCTATTGGAGTTATTTCTAAGACCACTTAGCTGACAGAGCAAGGAAATCTATGTATGTGTTCTAACCCATGTATATATGCACATCTGTACATCTTTTTACGTATCCATCTGTATCTATATTAAGCTAATCATAAACTCATACTGATGTCTCCAAACTTAATCCACATGGATCATTGAGCTCCCCCCCACCCCCTTGCTTATCTGTTACCTCCCTCTCCAACAGTGAAAAACCAGGTACACTATTCATTCATTTGTTCATTTCCAGTATACATGTATAGTGGTTTCAGCATCCAATTTTAAAAATATTAATTTTGTTTCTGTCTTTCCTTGCTTTCTGCAACGTTGCATTCTTTGGCCTCTGACAGCAATCCTTTTGATCATTTCTCTTGTAGCCACATCTTTGAGGTTTTATACGTGAATATTTGTCAAGTGCTGGTTTGACTCGGATCTTCCCTAAACCTGGATGTCACCTACCCATTCCCTTTGGTCTCCCCAGTCTCACCACGTTCCCCATTCTCTGCATTTTGGTGGAGTGAGTCCAGAATCTCATTTTCTAGACGACGAGACTTCCCCCAGGAGTTCAGAGGCTTGCCTCGGGACTGGAGTAGCTAACCTCTTTTCACGATGTCTCTTCATTCATCAACTATTACGGACCATCTATACATGCCAGTGCCGGCCCTGGGCCCGAGTCCCCCGCCCCGCCGGCGAGATCAGTAATAAACATCTCGGTGCTGGCGGTGCAGGAGCGAGCGCACAACGGGGGACACAACGCCGGGCCTGGAAAGGTCCGCCCCACCGGCTCGTCGGCGCGTTCTTGCTCCTTCCGAGTCCCGAGCTGCCGGGAGGAGGATCTGG
>NW_006294876.1:3594158-3595247 GCF_000327345.1 Myotis davidii | reverse complement strand
CTGGGGGAGCGGGGGGTCATGGGGCGCGTGCGGGGAGGTCGGAGGCTCAGCTTCTCCATATCCTCTTTCAAAATACAGCCCCCAGATTCGTGAGATCAGTTTGGCAATTCATACTGGTCACACGGAGCAGTTTGCACCAGGAGGGCGATGGTCGGAGGCAGAAGTTAGCAGCGTCTGTAGAGAACCTGGCGGGGTGCTGTCTTCCACTCCACTTCTCGATCTTTGCCAGGCGGGGTTATTTTTGAGTCAGTTTAACAGATCGATTGTGGCGGGGAGTGACATTTGCCGACTCTGCAGTGTCAGCTTGGGGTTAATATACTCCTGGGTGGTGCTCCCTCTTTCCGAGTGAGGTCCCTGCAGAAAGCAAAGGTTTATGAAAACATGAACTCGCAATGAAAGCCTTTCTGTGAGCACCTAGCGCGATTGAGCAGTCCCGTCTCACTTCCTAAGAGCAGAACTGGGTCGTCTTCCCTTCATGCCCTGAAGCTAAAGTCTAGCCTGTCTTCTCTCTTGACGCTGCCACCTGTCACAGAATAATAGATTCTGTGCAGAATTCAGCTCCTCTGTTAGAAAGGCTCCGGAGCTCTGCGGATGGAATTTAGGGTGCTTGTGAGACCAGACGTTCTCACCTTTATTATACCTACTAGAGACATTACTGCTATGCTCATAAAGCCCCCAAAGACATCAGGGCTGACAGGATGGCACAGAAAACTTGCTCGGAGTCACTGAGGTCCTCCTGGGGACTTACTGGGGAGAGGAATATGTTGGGGGCCATGCCGAGGCCCATGCTTGCTCCCAAGCCCCTGCTCATGCTCATTTGGGGGCAGAACCAGACAGTGCTGCTCACTGGTTTGCTCTTTTCTTTCATCCTCCAAAAAAACGATCTGACAAATCATCTCTTTAGTTGTTTGAGGCGGGATCAGGAGCCAGAGCAGATTATAAATCGGCAGCAGTTGCGCTGTCCTGCCCCAAGGGTAATCCGGAAGGTCTTTTAAAAGTGCTTCTCCCTCCTTTGGGCAGCTCTGAATTCCTGACCTAGATCTTGGCTCCAGCATCTAGGGCAGTGATGTCCAGCAGAGGCTAGAGAGG
>NW_006294876.1:3576004-3594054 GCF_000327345.1 Myotis davidii | reverse complement strand
GGGGTTGGGGGGAGGGGTTTGGACAGTCAGGACAAAGCAAGAGGACCCTGGGTGGGGAGCTCAGCTGGTAGAAGGCTCAGGCAGGGCCCCCTGGGCAGTGTTGATTGCATGTGAATGGCTGAAGGGAGAGGTCAGTCTGTTAGTAAAATGCGACATTCTTCCCTAAGATGTAGAAAGACAGAGACTCTGTAGTCATTGGCAGGGGTGGACATTTCTCCAGGCTGTTTTTGAGCCTGGGATTTAAGATTGCCAACGGGACCTAGACATGGTGCTTCTCCTCATTGCTTTTCATGTCTCAGCCTTAAACTGTTTGCTTGGCCACCTCCTTTTCTTTTCTTCTTCTTCTTCCTTATCTGTGCTGCTTTACAATTTGTCTTTGTGAACACACATTGAGAACTGGTACCCAGGGTTGGATGAAAGAAGGGGAAATTAGTTCAGTAGGACTTCTAAACAAAGTAGAGTGGCCCTAGCTGGTTTGGGTCAGTGGACAGAGTGTATGCCTGCAGACCCGCGGGTCCTGGTTTCGATTCTGGTTAAGGGCACCTACCTTGGTTGTAGGTTCCTCCCCGGCCCGGGCTCTGGATGGGGCTCATGCAAAGGCAACCAGTCGATGTCCTCTCACATTGATGTTTCTATCTTTTCCTCTCTCTTTTACTCTCCAATGGAAAAATATCCTCGGGTGAGGATTAAAACAAAAAATAAAACAAAACAAAAAACAGAATGGGCTGCCATGTGATTTCTCGTGACTGGAAGTGTAGAAGCAGGGGTGTGCCACCTGCCAAGGTTGGGAGTTGGGTGCTGGGGACAGGACTCCTGCCTTGGAAAGGGGTCTGGGAAGAGGGCTCAGGGGCTGTTTCACTCTGTCAGATTCTGTGGGTCCCTCCATGTTTCCTTGGGTAGTTTAGGTCTTCAGGCTATGACTGCCTTTCCCGCCCGCTTTGTGGCACCCAGTGTCCACCTTGCTCAAGGTCTCACCTCATAGCCTGTCAATTCATGCTCCACTCAGGTTCTTGGCTTAGAAACTTCCTATTCATTTGGACAATCCTGGTCCCCCTTGTATAGATCTGGCACTAGCAGGAAGGTCAATTAGTGTTAAATTGCATTGAGTCAAAAAAATGTGGTTATGGTGTGTTAAAGAGCAGCTGCGATTTTTCCACAAGTGTTCGTGAATTTCAGACCTCACTATCCTCTTTTGCACAGAGCTCAGCATCAAAAGAGACATAGCCAGCGTCAAAGCATCACAGAGGTGAGCCCGTACAATTTTTTAATTACTTAATTTATTATTACTTTTTATCTAGGCTTTTAGGGAGGTTAAGCGACTTGCTCAGAGTGGAACGCTGGTAGAGGTGGGGGTCAGGGCTGGGCAGCGCCCCTGGCTTTGGTACTCTTTCCGGGATGCCTCTCATGGCAAGGACTTTGCTTACATTAGTTCTCAACCCCACTGGGACCAATCACTTTTATTGCCAATCTATTTTGGGGCTCTGTTCTTGTGGCAATAAATCATTCTTTCAGAGCTCTCTATTTAACCTTGCAAGTGAGTGTGTGTGTGTGGGGGGGGGAGGGTGCTTATATAAATGCATTATTTTTAACCTGCCTGGTATGTTTTAGGTTGGCATTATGAATGTGCAAAGAAAAAGGTTTATGGTTTTTCCTAAGCATCATGGCCCATTGTGCTGTTTTTCATTTGTTTGTTTTTTAAATAAAATCTTATGCTGGACTCTTGGCAGCAGCCCTTCTCTTTTCTGTGGATTATGTGAAGGAAATCAAGTCTGGTACTTAGGGTGGGAGCCACATGCATACCTTTCCATGTTTTGATATGATGACTTCCTCATGGAGCATCAAAGGAAGCATTTTTTCATATTTACGCTTCCCACACCACGTAAGTGGCCCCCAAGCTGGTCAGGTTTCCCCTGTGTGTGTTCAGAGCCTGGCAGCTTTGGTCTTTGTGAGCACCAGTAATAATTGTTGCATTACCAAGTCCGTCCTTCTTACCCGCAATATTTTGAAAAGGGAATCTGAAGAAAATGTAATTTGATATTAAGTGTTGGTTTCTCTTTTTCAGTGGCACAGTTTTAGAGGAGAGCAAAGAGATAGCTAAAAAATACTCTTAGAAGTGACTTTCAAGAAATCAAAGAGCAGTAAAACAGTCTTTGACAGAAACTTTTCACTGAGACCTTGTAAACTGACTTATGGACTGTGATACTGTATCTTTCCTGTTGCAGTTTAACCATCCTAGATTCAAATGAAGATTTCAATGAACACATTTTAGCCATTTAAATGATTGACCAAGGTTTAAGCAAAAACAAAGATTCTGTTGAAAATGAAGTGTATGTTTTTCCAATGTATGTTAAAATAGGTGTTTGAGCTCGTCCTTTTAGACCTTCTGAATGCTATGACAAATTTGGGGTTTGTTTTTAACTGAAAATGAAAGATATGTTTGAAGCTGTCATTTAAATCAGCAGTATCTGATAGTATTTATTTTAAGTTTATGTACCTCACTCCCCTACTGAGAAAATAAAATTTTATCTCATACTCTTGGCAGAATTCCAGAGAAAAGTCAAATTCTTAATCAATAGCCACACTTTATGCCTAATAAAATCACTTATGCTGATAGGGAGGAATCGTGCTTTACTATAAAAAGCAGTCTTCGACATCTCCCTTCATTCCTCCCCAATTCTGTAATGAATTGGTTTTTATTTCCTTGAGTGCGTTGCCTTGTCAAAATTTTGGTAACACCACTGGCAGGTACAGGTGCTCCTCCGTGGACAGTGAAGGGATGCATTGGAGTGAGAATCCTGCTGTTCTGGTGAAGGTAGAGACACGCTCTGATGTCCTTTCTGATTTCCTTCTTCCCCACGTGTTTAGCTAAGTGGACTCAGGGGACTGGCTGCGCTCTTTGTCTTGTGGCTGGAGATGCTGTCTTTTACATCTTCTCCATGCTCCCCAGCCCTGCCTAAGCTGAGGGCAGTGAACAGGATGGGCCTAGGTGGGGCAGGGCACAGTTGTCACTCGTGCCCTACTCTAATATCTGCTGATGAGTGTTCAGCGGAACAGAGAGCAAGGGCGGGAGCAAGGACCTGGTGTCTTCTCAGTGTCCCTTGGCTGGTGATGGTTCAGCTGGAATCATCTGGAATTCCTATTGCTGTACCACTGCACCGAGAGCAAAGAAGCAAAGAGGAGAAGCGAGGCAGGAAGGAGACGAGGTCCTGCAGGGCGTTGCTTTCCGCGGCCTTTCCCTCTGCTCGCTCCCTTCCCTCCTGTGCCCCCTGTGCCCACCGTGGAGGTGCTGCCCCTCAGGGCCTTTGCCTGCCTGCTCACCGCGGTGCCCAGCCCCTACCAGGCCCCGAGTTTCCGCCGCCTCTGCCAGTGTATAAAGAGGAAACAGACATCTGGCTCAAATTTCCAGTGTAGTCTCCCAAACTTTTGACATTATTAAGCCTTACATTCAGACAGACATTCTTGTTTATGGGAAATCATGTTCTCACGTTTAATGATTAGCGGGTGCATAAATACTCCTTTTCACTTTTCATTCCCTAATGGAAACACTTCATTTGCTTACTGATTCGTCGTTACTGAATTTCCTCTTTTGTATTCCCTCTCCACGTAAGAAAGCCCCTTGAAACCCAAATTATGAATCACCTGCCCTCTGGGAAAGGTTATATGAAGGGGGCAAGAGAGTGAAAGGCACAGACTCTTAACCAAGAGGCCCAGGGTGCTGAGCTGGAGGAGGGGGTTTCTTCATAGTGACAGAATATTGGGTCCAGTGCCAGGTGTGCTGTGCAAAGATGTAACCTCATTTTGTTGAAAAATATACTTGAGTTTATAGCTTACTGTTTTGATGAACCACATATCCACTCCTGTGTGGTTGGGAAGGATTGTGAAGAATCCATAGAACAAATCTTGTATTTTGGAAGGATCACCCTACTTGAGCTTTATCTTAAATGAGTACATTTTTAGCAGTTACACGGACGGAGAGCTTTATTGAAAACGTCAGTCAACACAAAGAATAGACTGCCGGCCTAGGATACTTTGGGTTAGTGGTGTCCCTGTGAGTTACTCAGGCGCATGGTTCTGCTATGGACAGTGATGGAGTGCACTTGGTTTCTCGTTAGGAGGGGTTTCTGCAGGGTGTGGGCAGCCATGTGGACCCTTCAGTTCCAGGAAAGAGGTCCTTTCCTGTCCTACTGCTGGGAAGGGCTCGAGGTCCTTTCCTTTCTGCTGCTGCTGTTAGCACTGAAGGAGTGTAGTGTGAACAGAGAGAGAAACTTGCATCCACTCGCTGCTGCATGAAGGAAGGCAGTCTCCAAAGCCTCACACTGTGTGATTCCACGCAGGTGACATTCTCAGAAAGAGACCTGCAGTGAGAGGCCAGGCTGGTCGGTTGCCAGGAGTTAGGGGTGTTGAGGGTGTGAACACCCAGGGGCAGTGTGAGGGGCACTTGGGGAGATGTCGGAGCTGTTTTATTTTTAGGTTTTTTTTTTTTTAATTATACTGGTTGTGGTGATTATATGTATCAAGATTCATAGAACTTTACACCTCCCACCCCAAAGATCCAGTGTTATTGTATGTTAATCAAAACATAACATTAAAAAAGGCTAACAACAAGCTGGGAGTAAATATTTACTAAAAATCATACAAAGAAATAAAAAAGGGCTTTCTTGCTCTAGCAGGTTTGACTCAATGGTTGGACCCTGAAGAATCCCAGGTTTGATTCTGGTCAAGGGCATGTACTTTGATTGCAGGCTCTATCCCCAGTCCCTATTGGGGTGCGTGGGGGAGGCAACCCATCGAAGTGCCCCTCTTCGATGGGTTGCCTCCCCCACATTGAAGTTTCTCTCTCTCTCTCTCCCCACCTCCCATCCACTCTCTAATAACCAATGGAAAAAATATCCTCAGGTGAGGATTAACAAAAATAAAAATAAAAGGGCTTCCTCAAATCAATAAGACAATCCAAAAGAGAAATAGGCACACAGACAATTCAAAGAAGTACAGGTGGCCAACAAGTAAGAATTCAGCCTGACTAGCAACCAAGGAAACACAAATAAAAACCATGTGATACCAACAGAAACCAGATCCATTGTAAGTCATTTCTCTAGGTAAACAGGAGCAAAACCGAATTATTTTGGAAAGGTTTTCTGTCGATTCACAAAATAACAAGAGTCACTCAACTTGCCCTATGTGGGACCAAACTTCCTGTAATTTCTAGAGGTAGGGAAACTTTAAAGATAGTTACAAGGAAATAACTTTTCTTGGGTTCTATAAGAAGCATTAACTTCGGGAATCCGTACAGCATGTAAGTCAAGTCTCCAGACTTCAAAACTATCTTTAGATGTAAACAGTCACCATTTTTCCTCCTTCAATGTTTCCACTCAGGTGAGTTTTGCTGCTATCCAGATAGAAAACGATAGGAAAAGAATAGTACATTTAGGATGGTCTGCAGGGTCTCACCATTCCTGGTGTGAAGAAGGAATTTCTAGGGGTAGGTTTCCTTTGGGGGAGTGGGGTTGTTACTGCATTAATATCTCTGTGAGTATCTATTTGTCCTCTGCACTTGGACCTTCAGATGTATAACTTGACTTTGCAGCTACCTGTTTCCCAGTATTGATGGTTAATGAACGAATTTATAAACTGTTAGCTCCCTCACTTAACATTCATAACCATAAAATAAAGCTAGTCTTGAACTTGAGAAAAACACAACTCAAATTTAAAAGTATAATCCTTGAATATTTTTAGACTAGGGGCCCAGTGTATGAATTCGTGCACCTTGAAAGGAACTGTGGGCCAAGAGGCTGCAGTAGGCACAGGGGTGGGTCTCAGCCCATCCTCCACGCCCCCGCCTGGCCTCTCCTGTTGTGGCCTCTGGTCCCCTGTCTGCTGGCAACTGCTGCTCCCATGTGCTGACGGCGCCGGCCCCACTCGCACCCGCTGACAGCGTGGAGCGATTGGGGCCAGTGCCAGCAGCAGGTGCGAGCCATGGCTGCTGCCCCGATTGCCCCTCAGGAGCAGAGGAAGGTGGAGAAGCCCTCAGGGGTGATCAGGGCTGGCAGCTGCCACTCGCACCCGCTTATGGTGCCGAGTGATTGGGACTGGTGCTGGGCACTGGCAGTGGGTGTGAGTGGGGCTGGTGCTGGCAGCAGGTGTGAGCTCTGGGCGGGACCATGGCACGCTGGAGCAAAGAATTTTCAGCAGCCATCAAAGGCTTGCCCAGATGACAGTGACTGGCGCCCCGCCTTGGTCTGGTGCCCCCGCTCACCTGCTCCACCATCCCGCAAAGGCCTATGCACGCCATGTTCTGCACATGTCCCCTGGTGGTCAGCGCACGTCATAGCGACTGGTTGGTTGGTTGGTTGGTTGTGCAACTGTTCGGTCTATTTGCATATTAGCCTTTTATTATATAGGATAGTGTTCCTTGCTGTCTCCCCCCACTGCCCCCATGTATGCATAGGTACCTGTATAGATCTTGGAAAAGTCACAAAATACCCCACTTTGGAATTCTGTGGAATGGGTGGTTTCAGTGCAAGATGGAATGAATGAGTATATCAGAGACTAATATTTGAAACTTCTTTTAAAGGAGCCATGTCTCCTAGTTTATATGAAGTGACAGTATAAATGACTGCAAGAAGCTTTCAGGCAAAATATTTTACTTTTAAATTGGATATAATGCATATGAAATGTTTGTAAGAGGTTGGTCAAGATAGTATATATAAAAAATCATTTTCCATCTTTTATTTCTTGTGCTTCACTTCCTCTTCTTACACTGATTCCTGTCTTCAAGAATTCCTTTCTTGCTCCTGTTTTTAATCCCACTGCTGCACTCCTAGGCAGTTTGGATTCTGAAAGTTGAACGTTTCCTTACTTGTGTTAACTCTCGTTCTGCATAACAGGTGCTAGGATCCACAGGAAAAACATACAAGTTTTATTAGTGTTTGGATAACTTTATCAGTTTAACTTTCAAATGATAAGGGCCAGAAAGTATACTTCCTCTATTATTTATTCTGAACTGGGAAACAATAGTTTGATTAGCATGTTGTTATAAATATTTCTACCTAACTAGTCTCACACAATGAAATCTCTAAAGTCGAAATTGTTCAATATCTTGGCATCCAAATAACTGGATCATTAGTCTCAGACTAATAGCTGTTCCTTGTTCGTAGGTAGCTTTTTTTCTTTTTTTTTAAATTCGTGATGATGAGAAATTCTTTCCATCCCTCATTGCCCTGTCTAGTACCACAGCGATGTTGCATGGCCTGCAGGGGCCCATTACTAGCTCAAATAAACGCACTGCGTCGAGGCAGCGTACACTTCACACTGGCATGCTAGAGATGTCGCCTCCCTCTGCATTTTACTGCCCTTATCCTCTCCGGAGCCTTGAGAACGGTGCGGATGCGACGGTTTCCAGGCTGTACCTTTTCTTCTGTGACAGCTCAGTGCAGATGCCCCCTGATAGGCTGCCTGTGCAGGGCCAGCTTCTCCTGGGAGGGGCTTGATGGGAGAGTGGTTCCCTTTCAGCGGTTTGTTAGCGGGTCTGTGTACCTCTGTCTTTCCCACTATTGAACTGCAGTGCTGAGAAGCGAAACCTGCAGGACTCATGGTCAGGCATGTCTCTCCCCTGAAGGCATTGTGTTTTAGGGCCTGCCTCACAGCTCTGCTGGTTGCCTAACTCAGTGAAGGGTTCGGCCTGTACGTGAGATGGGACCTGTCCCTAGAACCAAATGAAACCTCTGACTGTAACCGTGTGCAGGATTCACAGGGGATCACTAAGTTTCCTGTGGCCGTTTGCAGGGTGGACACGGGGCTGTTTCTGACGGGCAGCCTTGCAGTGGCCAGCTGGTCTCCCATGCTCTCCGGACGCCTGTGAGAGGCCAGGACCCGGTCACCAGGGGTCAGAGAGCACCTTTGGAATTATGCTGCAGAAGAGAGTAAATTAAGTGCATCCAGAAAGCAGTAACCCCTTGTGAGGTCATAGGATGGCATATCAAATGTGTTTATTTTCTCCGAATGCCATTAATACCAATTCTGTCTGTCCTCTAAGGAAACCTGGTCAAGCCTGTTTTAACTCTTACCCCTGCCAGTGCCACCACTGGCTACCGTCTGAGTGCCTGTGACCCTAGATGCTGTGCAGGCATTTCATATGCGTTTCCTCATATAGAATCAAGTCCCCGCTTCCAGCAGGGGATCACACTGCTGTGAATTAGGCTGAAGAGCTCAGCCTCTGATAGGCAGAAGGACCTGCCCAGGCCGACTGGTGTGAGGGCCAGAGTGGAATTTAAACCCATGGCTGCCCGACAGCAGAGCGCCCATGCCCTCCTCTCCCTCCCAGAGGGAGAGGGGGAATGACCCTCAGCATCCCACGGGCTCCTGCGCTGTAATTTTCAAATCTTTAAAAGTGGACGGGTATCTCTCTGTGTGTGGAGGAGCGAAGCTGTAATTTACAAGTCGCACACCAAACAGAAGTTGAGTGGAAGATTCCAGGGTACAGCAGCCTTTTTCTCATGTTGGTCCAGGCCCTATAATTTCGTTTCTATGCCTTTCCTCTTTTCAACTAATTAAAACTGATGTTCCTTTTTACCAAAATAGCCCTGGTAACCCCAGCTCTCTATTTGAGGCGTGTGGCTGGGTGAACTTTCCCGGCACCCCCACGCCCCACTCCCTGGAGGAGTCCTGGAGGGAGTGTGGGTGCCGCCTCCCTGGCTGTGCAGGGGCTGCAGCACTGGATAGGAAGCCTCCTAGGCCGCAGGGTTTTCGGAGGGAAATTTGGGGAGGATGGCCGGGAGGGGCCAGGCAGGGAGGGTTTTTCAGCCCGCGCTGTGTGTGACACATTTATAAGGATTGCCAGGACTTCCTTTCTCGGTTGGGGGGGTGGGGGGTGGCTGGAGGCTGCTAAGCTGCTCTTTTGGGGACAGTTTTATAAGGTGGGTGTGGTCACTCCAGGTTCTCTCTTTATAGCTGTTTTGTTGCAGCCACTCATTTCTTTGCTGTTGTTCATAGAAACGTTGATGACGGTGTATGGCCATGGGAAATGGGGTTCGTTTCACTGTCCTCTTCAGTGAGGACATGTGTCCTAGTACATGTGTCCTAGGCTTTTCCTGTAGTGGGGTGCATTTTCGTCAGTCATAGCTCGTCCGGCCCCCCTCTCCACGGGCGCCTGATTTATGGGATGCTTGCAGGCTTATGCCCATCTGGACCACCCAGCATCATTCCACACTGGGAACATGGCCTGCTCTGTGTGTTTGAGAAGTCCACGTCTACCTTGGACTTCTAATATTTCAGTCAGAGCACGATTGGACCTTGGAGTATCATGACCGTGCTCTAAGCAGCCTAGCTACCAGGCCAGGGCAGTTTATCTTTGACTTTAAACTGTAAAGGAGGCACAAAACTCTAATTCATATCAGCTGAGAATAACTGAGATTTCACAGTATTACTTTTGGCTGTTGCGTTGATTCAGGTCTTCACTGTTGATTAGGAAGTTTGCTTGTGTGTGTGTGTGTGTGTGGGCGGGGGGAGGTAAGTTTGTTTTGAGAAGTCACAACTCATGGTCAAAGAAGTGGGAACTCAGACTCAGATTCCCCAGTTGTCACTGTTTCACCACAGTGGTGACAACCTCCCCTGCCCCCATATACTGGAGTGCATGCACACACGCACATGTGTACATATATGTGTGTAGTATATATGGTTTACATACTGTTTTGTGTCTGAACCATTTGAGAGTAAGTTGCAGAGGTGATGGTGCCCTTACATCTAAATGGTGGCTTGATAATATTTTCTAGGAGCAAGGGCATTCAATCTCTGTCAATAATGATCCAAATCAGGAAATTAATTTTGGTACGATATTATTATCTAAATCTACTGACTTAGCTATAGTTTTACCAGTTGTTCCAGAAACATCTATTTTGGCAATTGATATGTGTGGTCCAGGATTGTGTTTAGGACCAGTATTGCCTTTAGTTGCTGTCTCTGGTTTTCTTTAATTTGGAACATTTTCCCAGTCTGTCCGTGTTGGTACGTTAATATTTTTGAAGATTACAGTCAGTTCTTTTGAAGACCATCCCTCAGTGTGGGTTGGGTTATTCCTCATGGTGAGATTCAGGCTGTGCGTTTCCGCCAGAGGGCTTCGTCCTCTCCAACACCCGTGTGGACCCAGCTGTCCCACGTGGGATGGTCACTTCAGTCATTTGGTTCAGATGGTGACGACCAGGTTTCTCCTCTGATTTCCCCCCGTAATTAGTTGGCGTTTTGTGAGGAGAAAATTTGAGACTATGTTTCCTGACTTTCATTTGCTGGATGTAGAATCCATTGATGATTTTTGCCTGAATCAGTGATGACTCTGACGATGTGACTGTTCTAACTTCATCATTTCTTCTGTGTTTTGCTGGCTTTCTACCATAAGGAAGAGCTTTTCCGTGTGCCCCACGTGGTCACATCCCCATGGATTCTTCTTTTACTCAGTGGGCTATGATTCTTTGCTAATATTATTTGGTTTGATGTTCAAATTGTCCAGGCTTGGGCCAGGGGAAGTCCTTTCAGTCACACTCCTTTATCTTTTGTGCCCTGTCCCCATCATTTTTTGAATTCTCACCCGAGGATATTTTTTCCATTGATTTTTCAGAGTGGAAGGGAGTGGGGAGAGGAGAGAAAGAGGAGAGATAAACATCGCTGTGAGAGAGACACATTGATTTGTTGCCTACTGTCACCCCCACCCTGACAAGGTTGGGGATCAAACCTGCAACGCAGGTACGTGCCCTTGACTAGGAAGTGAACCCACAGCCCTTTGGTACGTGGGGCAGGCGCTCTAACCACTGAGCCATGTCAGTCGAGGTCCTATCATTTTTTGAGAACTTTCTTATTTTCTGACACATAAGATGTTTTAGGCTTATGCTGCACTTTCCTTGTTCTAGCCCTGGAATTAGCCATTTCTCCAAGGAGCCCTGGTTCATTAGCACAGCACAGCATTTAGAAACACTGTGTGAGCTCATGCTACAGAGGTGTCATTGTTCCTAGAACCTCTCAGTGGACAGAGCTAGGAAGTGTGATGTGTGTATATACACATGTGTACATTTGTATGCCTTTATGTATTTATAATCAAACCCATGAGCTTATACTTATGTCTTCAATTCCAACACTACAGGATGCATTTTAGTCTTCCCTTTTTCATATTTGTAATTCACTTTTCTGATGGCGAAAGCTCCCTTTATCCTCAGTATCGTTGTGGATTTAATCAATCCTAGTCTATGCAGAAAGTCATTTCAAAATGCTAACCCATACCATTGCGATAAACCAACCTCCCTCTTCCAGTTTCAGCTGTTCAGATCAGCAGCTAGTGGTCAGCTTCTGTTCAGCCCAGGGCCTGTCAGTTAGTCATCCAAGGAAAACAGATGAGGTAATGCGCCCGGACTCCCCGGAGGCGTGTTGGAGAGAAGAGCTGCCAGACTCCATCAGCAGCTCACTTGCTGGTGATGTAGAAGCTCGCATTTGAAAAAGGAGGAGTTGCCAAAAGAGAAAGATTAGTTTCTAATAAGTACAAACTTTGTCAAGATGACACCTGCTGTGGGAAAGTTTATTGTGTTCACTGCACATACTGACTCTGGAAGAGAGGACGACGAGGTGAGGGCTGAGGTGGTAAGACCGAGTGATGGGGTGAGGGGTTGGTGTGCGGCGGCACCAGGATGGGTGGGGCCGGCCTTTCTCAGGAATCCATCACACTCCGTGGGGAGGGCAGGAGCCGGGCTTGGGTTGGAGTCAGCCGTGAGTCACGGCTGGAGAAACTCTTGCTGCTGCTCATTGACTAAGTGTTTCTTCCCGGAAACCACCTGCAGTGAATTTAACCAGCGGGGTTTTGGGGAAGGATGTGCACCCAGTTCCAGAAGTCATGGAACGGTGGGTGCAGATCTCATGTGACAGAGTGTTTGCTGCTCTGTGTGTGTCTGTGCGAAATGATGACTTAGAACATCGGCCCTTGATTTTGGGAGAAAGGCGCAATGTCATAGACCGTGTTCTGTATTTTCCATAAACGTCCTCATGCTTGTCAGACTGTGTTCTGGGAAATTTGTCCTCATGCTTGTCAGACTGTGTTCTGGGAAATTTGTCCTCTACTTCTAGAAGCCCTTCCTCTGACTAGACATTTGAGCAAGAAAGAAGAGTCAGAATTTTCTTACTCATATTTTAAAGGGGAAAGGCTTCTGTGATATTTGGAAAATTTGGAGAGTAAAAGTCGGGGGTGGGGGGTGGGGGAGAGTGGGAATGACTGCTAACGGGTCACGCATTCTGGGGTAATGAACCACATCCAGCACGGCCAGGGCTGACCCTGAGGAGGGGCGGTGAAGGATTAAAGGAAACAAACAAGAGAATACAGTTGGGACCCGGTGAATCACTGTGCCTGGATGAGGACACAGTGACACATCCTGCAAGCTGAAGCTTTATTTTATAGTCCGATCACACAAAGCAAAACAAGGGCAAGATGTTTACAATGTTCTTACGAATTCAAATCTGCTTTTTTCCTGTTGTTGCCATTCTCTGCTCTCTGTCAAGCTTTGTTTTGGCAGCACTTGCTGCACCCTCCGCAGCCCACGTCCCTTAGCTACCTAGGACTGCAGGGTCGGACTATAAGGTCAATCTTACAGCCATAGCCTTTTGGCTATAATTGTGCTGGGATTGATGTTCCCGATTAGCTAGTGGCGATAGTTATACAACCTTGTGAATATATGAAAAACCACTTCATCGTACACTTTAAAAGAGTGAGTTTCACAGTATGTGTTATATGTGAGTAAAAAAAGAAAAAAGGTCATGTCAAAGTGGGCAACATACTCCAGATTCTTAAACAGCTTTATTTATTGAGCGCTTACTATACACCAGCTACTAATTTTCATAGCTCCCTGCAAGGAAGATGGGCAGTGACATCTAATTTTACACGCGAGGAAGGGAGTGCAGAGAGGTTTTTTAGAACTTGCTGCAGATTAGTAGCCGTTAGGGACAGATGCGAGGATGCCACGTGCACAGAGCGTTTCTCCCCAAAAGGGGTGTCCTGGGCGTAAACGAGACTTTGTCTGCCTCCTGTCCTGCCATGCACATCACGCCAAGGTATTTGACTGCGTTTAGGGAGCTTGAAAGAGGTTGTGGGTAAGATCTCATTGGGGCTCAGTGGTGATCTGATGGTATATTTGGCAATTTCTTAGAAAACTTCGTATTAACTACCCATCCCATGGAAAATCTCAGGGAGTCTCCGTCTCAAAGAGAAGACGACAGACTTTGCTTCCCAGTAGGTGGGGCACTGGGGACAGCAAGTGCACCCCTGAGGCGGATGAGACTCTGGGGGGACAGGTGGAGAGGCAACTTGGTGCCGTCCTCCTCCTGAAAGTGCAGATAGTCCTAACGTGAAGTATCACAGCCAGGGCTGTCCTGCTGGTGTGAGCTCTGTGTTCTGGAACTTTGGAATCAGCTCTGCTCACACGTGACCGAGACCTAGAGTACGAGTTAGACTCTAGGACAGAAACTGTATCGATTTGCATAGAAACTGTATTGATTTGCATAAAATCACATATGCTCTGTTGCAGGAATTTTCATTGTGCCTGTTTTAGAATCAAGTTGATGCTTCCTACAGAGTATTTTAGCTTCACTGAAAAGGAGACGTCTCAGAAAGAAGAGGAATTTGTGTTTCTTTGAAATGACTTTTGGGAATGGTCCCTGAAAGAAAGGATCCACTGAAGACTTCGTTCTTTGTAGTACTTTGAAAGCTCCCCCCACCCCTCCCCCCAATGATATATTTTAAAAGCACGTAAAGCAGGTTGGGGTTGGTCTGCTGCGGAGCTTGCCTGCAGAGGGACCAGAGGTCTGGCCGAACAAGAGCCTCCCTGCTGGGCGGTGACCTTTTTATGATGCTTGGTCTGTCAGCTTTGTTTCTCAGTTTCAGATGCCCAGCTCAGAATTACTTAGCACTTGAAGTGGTTTTCATCTTCAAAGGACTTTATGGGCATTATTTAATATACATGGCACTGTGTAATGAATGAGCTGTTTACCCTGTGAGCAGCGTCAGTGTGCCAGGTGCTGTACAGCTGGAGAAGACAAAAATAATATCTGGCCAGTGGGAGTGTATATTCTGAAGAGACAAGATGATGAAGCAGATTCTCTCTTTTGGCCTCTTTTACAAATGTGCTGGGAATCATGTAGAAATTAAAATGATAAGAGGTGAGCGGCTAGCTCAAGTCTACCTAATTGAAGTTGTTCTCAAGGTGAAAATAAAATCTGAGGTGCTCTCAAAAAGACACAGTGTATTAGCCCTCACTTACTGCACATTTATTGATGTGTGTAGTATTTTTCCAGCGTCACAGATGAGAATTTTGGGGAAGATAAGGGCAGAATTATTTTCTATTCTCTTTCTACTGCCCCCAGATCCTCTTTTCCTTTTGAGGATGCTTTGTAACCAAGGCCAGCTCTGAGTCACAAAGGGGGATTTTTGAGTTTCAGACCTGGTCAGTTGATCCACCTTGACTGGGCTGGCTTCAGCGGAGGGAAGCTTCTATACTTCTTGCCCCTGTCAGCCTCTCAGGCCCCCATTACACACCCAGCTCTGTGTACGTGCTCTGGAACCTGCCTTGGTGTTGGGTGTTCCCTCCTGTTCTTGGTTTTTCTAACTGACTCAGCTCAGGCATCACTTCCCCTGGGGAACTGCCCTTGTCTGTCCTGTCCTGGCCACTGGCCGTCAGCATTGGCATGGCACCCCGTGGAGACCCCTCCGGTTCTGGTTCCTTTGGGCTGTGGTGGTTCCTTGGGAGGGTGGATTGTGGAGCCACTAGCCCAGGGCAGGCCCCAAGTAGTCTTGTGATGTACTCCTGCGGGTTCCTCAACCCAGACCATGTCAGATGTGCCTGGAAAGTTTTAAAAAATTACAGAATCCCTAGAGATTATGATTTAGTAGCCAGAACAGGGCCCCAGAATCTGTATTTTGCGAAATCTCAAGGTGAAAATCAGCGGCACAGCTGGGTTTAGGGACCCACTGCGTTATGTTAAGGTACATGTATTGGGGGTGGGTTACGGGACTCGGCCAGTTTGTAAGGCATGATATGTGCAGTTTGCAGAATCATCTTGACGTAACTGGAGGGAATCAGAAGTGAACTCAGTCCCTTTATGACAGGGACATCCTTCTGCAGGAGAAGACCTGCTCGTCCGTCGGGGAGCTCACCGACCGCTTGGGCTTGCTCTGTGTCAGCGGTTCTCAACCTGTGGGTCGTGACCCCTTGGGCGGTCGAACGACCCTTTCACAGGGGTCGCCTAAGACCATCCTGCATATCAGATATTTACATTACGATTCATAACAGTAGCAACATTACAGTTATGAAGTAGCAACGAAAATAATTTTATGGTTGGGTCACAACATGAGGAACTGTATTTAAAGGGCCAGAAGGTTGAGAACCACTGCTCTATGTGAACAGACTGAAGCACAATTGGCCTCCAGACTCGCAGTTGAAGTCTCCGTGTTGCCATAGAGATGTTATGCAGTGTTGAAGGAGATGAGAGAAATCACATTGTAAATTATCAGGACAGATGGCTTGTAATTTAACACTTTCCTAGCCCATATTCTTTGTCCTG
The DNA here is from genome assembly GCF_000327345.1 of Myotis davidii. Classification (NCBI taxonomy): domain Eukaryota; kingdom Metazoa; phylum Chordata; class Mammalia; order Chiroptera; family Vespertilionidae; genus Myotis; species Myotis davidii. The sequence goes on along the minus strand of NW_006294876.1, from coordinate 3,578,475 downwards.
ATACTTGAGAACATTTTAAAATATCTGTTCTTACTTCGTTCTTTCACCTGAAAAAATGCCAGAGTTCATATAAGGTTCTCAGTGGGTATTACATATGCCATAGCCACAGTGCACAATGGCAGGGATGTCAGTTTGAGCGACTATTTAAAGCATTTTAGGAGTGGTCTCTATCCCTCTGCTTTTAGAACCCACATATACTGTAAGTTCCACTTATAGAATGCATATTCCCCCTTATTTTTTTGATAGCACCAGTCTGGGATAATTTTTATCTCCTGGCTTGATAGTAATTGAGACGTGGTCTCAGAGCTTTGCTCGTGAAGGAACTACAAGATCATGTAGATTCAGACACCATGCTCACTTTCAAGATATCTTATATGTGATCAACCATGGGAAGGGTATTTCCTTCAAGAGGACCACATTGTGATTTTTCCTGTTCTAGTCTGTGGACAGATGTGCAACTCTTAAAGATTATATCTCTGGTTAAGGACAATTGTTCTTTGCTTCTTGCAGGGAACTGCAACTTGTTGGAGTTCTGGCGCATTCAAACACACATGTGTGCACACACATGCACACACCCACACTCACATGCACATATATGCGTGCACACACATGTATACATATACACACATGCACACTCTCGGAGTTGCTTATAATTTACATGTGTAAATGACCAGTGTGGATATATAGCTAAACCACTTCAAATTGAGGAAATGATAATCCTAGTAGTGTAATTTAAAAATTCAGTGAAACTTACCTTGTTTTTTAGGTACCTGTAGTAAACATGTGTTTAAGCTAATTTTTATATTTTTTGAATGATCACATTCTTAAAGTATTCAGAAATCTTAACAGGTTGTTCCTTCGTACATTTTCATGACTCATTTCTCATGTGACATATTTTAACAGTTACTTGCAAAGGAAATTAAGAAGCAAGTTTTCCAGTCTCCAGACAATTCCTGAGTTGCTTGTAAATGAATGTGTGTTTTAAGTTGAGTCTCGACATTAAATGCTAGGGCCCTTCTCCTGGATCCTTCTTTGCCTTCATGAGCACTTTGCACTGCTGTCTGCTGCTTGTATTGATGGTGGCTTCTATTGCCACTCAGGGGAGGAGCCCATAGGTCAGTTGTGAACCTGACTCCCTTGGAATAGTCATTCCTCCTTCTGGATGAATCATTGAGATGACTTAGGTCCGTTGACCCCTCTGTGTCATTGCTAGAAAAAATTTTAAAAAGTGCGTGGTAATTATATTAAAAAAAAATCTGAAAAACAATCTTATTAGAGGGCCAAGAGCCATTATAAGAGTGAGAGGGGAAAAATGTGTGATTAAGCCCTAATCTCTTTGATAAGCATGGATACCGTTTGGCAAGGTTGGTTCAACCTCCTGGGAACAACCCTGTTCTGTTAGCACTGGCTGGAATGAATTGGGATCAAATTACCCAGTTATTAAAATGCATGACTTGAGGGGAGGTTAGCTGGCTCTGTAAAACCACCTGTCATGATAATAAGGTGAGACTGAAAATAGAGTCTGCCCAGGATCTGATTTGCATCAAGGGAAGAAAGGTGTTCAAGCCGTGGATCTTGTTTTCCTCAGATTGTTTTGGGAAGATCTGCATGACCACCTGCCAGCTAACTGGATTTATTGAGTCACAGGATAGTTGTCCATGAGTTTATAGCTCATTAGTGGGGAAGTCTAATCTTTTGCCTTTGGTCAGAATTGAAATGAATCCTGTTTGTTCCTCTCAGCTAACTCACTGGTATTGATGTGATTGTCTCTTTCCTCATAATAATCCCCTAAAGTTATTCTCTTGGTTGTCAGTTACCTCTGCAGGAGGAATTGTCTTATTGGAGTGTCCTGCGTGGTTGCGTTTGGTCCAAATCCAGCTTTTCACATGCAGACCCTGTGCCCTGAAGTGTCAGTCATTTTGCCTATTGAATTCCTGGCTAGAAACACTGAGGGTATGTAAGGGTGGAGACCCCTTCCCACGTGGCCCCTGGGTGCACTGTGGTGTGGAGCTAGCCATCCCTCAGTAGAGGAAGGGTGCTCCGGAAAAATGAGTGAATGAAAGCCACCCTCCCCCTGCTCCCTTTAAACTTCCTCGTGGCTGTATTTTATTTATCCTTCCCGTTGGCTACCATTTCTCTTCCTGAGGCTCTGTGTCTCCTGTGCCCTTCAGGGGTCCTTCCTCTGTTTAAGCGAGTGACTCACCAGAGGACATTCTCACAGCCTCAGCCCTTCCCAGTCAGAGCTCCCTCCACCCAGAAACAAGCTTTTCAGAAAGGCCCCTGGCCCCTGCCACCAATGCCTCCACGTAGCAGTATCATTCCTAACCCCGTGTCTCTGATTTTTCCAGCTCTCATAGGTGATAGAATCAGCCAGAATGGGATGGTTGGTGGCTGCTAGGGGCAGTCCAGATTTGTTGAATTGACAAACACCTTTTTTTTCTTCTCTATGTGGGTCCTTAATTTCTGCCTCC